>NC_061497.1:1835117-2162617 GCF_022539355.2 Hippoglossus stenolepis | reverse complement strand
CCTTTCATGTAATGCCAAGTCAGGACACCGCAGGGAATCGAACCTTGTCTCCAGTAAACTGGGAATTCCATCCGGAGCCTTTAGCTTTTTGACATCACAATCAAGGTATAGCAAAACCTGCGTCGTAAAAGCATTTCTGTGTAAACATTGTTTATTACAGCAAACCTACAAAATTTCTTTCAATAGATGTAGCTGCATGCTTAGTGCAGTTTTGAATATGAGATTATGTTTGTCAATACTTGTTTGAAATGCTTTTATGATACAGGGAAAAAACCTTCAACAATACACGCATTAACATGACATGCAAAACTAATTATCAATGCAAGTAGATAAAACTCAGTTTTCCTGTAAAATAATCACTACAATGCAACCACCTACAGCCGTTTTAATCCATTTCCCTGTCTAACGACCTAGATGTAAAAGAACATGCAATCCCCTCGTGGTCACTAAAATATGTTGGCGAAACTACAGTTTCTATGTCATAACATGTAGTTTTTACATAGATATGGTCAATTAATGTACCCTTCTCAGTTGTTGCTTGGGTGACATGTTGGATATATCCTTTGTCTGCCATAAAGTTCGAAATATTAGAAGATTTGAAAATATTATCATTGAAATCTCCTATTACAGCAACTGTGGTACTTATCGGATCTAACCAATCAATTAACTTGGTCAGATTGTCTTTGAATTGAGACATAGGATAAGATGGCGGCCGATAAATGACTGCTATCAGTATCCTGGATGTTGTGTAGTTGTACACTAAACATTCCAAACTCAAATGTGGTACTTTGATGACCTCATATGGTAAACTATCTAAACTATACATGCCAACTCCACCATGTTGTTGTTCTTGTATGTTTGCCAATGTGTGGTTACTGCTACTATAAGACGAACTACGTGGCTGGTTTTGAAAGCTGTAACCTTGCATCCTTACAGATTCGCTTGAGAAAGCTTCAGGCAGCCATGTTTCTGTAACAGCAATACAGTTAAGCTGCAAATGCTTTGTACATGACACCAAATCTGTAATATGTCTGCTTAAATTTTGCACATTCATCAAAAACAATGTGAAACTATGTGTGTTTGGATTAGTAAATGTTTCCCCTGAAATACTGTCGACCAAGAAGGGAGGCATGTTTTTAATTGCATCTTTAATGTCATCCTTGCAATATATGACCCTCTCCTCAAAATCCTGTATAACCAACCCTGACAAACTTCTATCACGGCTTAATGCCACATATGCCTGTCCAGGTGCAAAGATTCTTTTGAGACACACTACAGCCTCATCGACAGTTAAACCCTGTACTTTATGTACAGTACAAGCCCAAGCAAGTTTTAGTGGAAATTGCCGACACAAACCGCCCTTATTGGTTACCCTTTCCTCCTCTGGTCTAATACCAGTAGAGCCCATATCAAGTGCTACAGAATACGCACAGCGTTTCCTAATCTCTGCACCGTTTCAAAATGTCAATGTCACCAGCTAACATTGGGGTCCCTTTTGAACGAGTTCTAACTCTGTTCAACAACTGGGCAAACGCGTCATCTTGTTGCCTAACCACCGTTTTCAACTCTACAACCTTAAATATATTCGACCACAAATCAATACCTACATTATTTATATACAGCGGTTTCCCTCTAACAGGAGGCAACTGAAAAAAATCTCCAACTACGACTACACTCACATTACCGAATGGAGCAAAATCACGACTTTGTTTCATCTGACGTAATCTTCCATGGATATAAGCCAACAGGTTATGACTCACCATGGAAATTTCATCAATGATCAAAATCTGCAAACTACTATATTTAGCGCGCAACGAGTTCACCTTCTCTTCACCTAGAGGTATGTACGGTAAGCGTACATCCATCACTGGAAAAAAGGCCACTCTAAAAATAAGCAAAAAAAAATTAATACAAGTTATTTTTTGCTTGTAATAAGCCAAAAAAATCTGCCAATGGAACAAGTCAAAATTATCTTGGTAAGATTTCTTGAAATAAGACATTATATTTAAGCCTTACAAGATAAGAGTGATCTTGAAATTAGCTGGGAAAACTCATTTTTAGCTATATTTTACTAGTATTGTGATGTTTTGTGTCTCATAAGAAGCTTGTGATGCTCAAAAATAGTATTTTCCCCTCAAAAGTAGCATCTTTTTTTTGTCATCCTGTTTGTTTCAAGTGTATTAACTAATTTTTTAGTTCTACAATTGTGACACTGTTCTAGATTTAAGTCCACCACCTACTTGAAATAAGATTAGAAACTGGCATTTTGAGACAAAATGTCTTGAAGTTAGCATTCCTGACTTGTATTAGGCAGTGCTCTTTTGCCATAATAAGCCGTAATTTACCATCCTGTCATCATCTCAAGTGGTATTTACCTTATTGTAAGCTCTACAAAATCAATACTGTTCTAGATTCAAGACATTCACCTACTAGATTCAAGACATTAACTACTTCTTATAAGACAGAAAAAATGAAAACTAGTCTTGCATTTAACCAACTTTTTTTTTTTTATTTAAACAGCAAAAAGTCCACGAGGACTGCATAAAGGGGAAACAGCTTCATTTTTCTCAACATTTTGGCTCACAGTATTTATGGAACTGCAATATGAAAACATAGCAGAACATGCCAAATATGTGAGTGAGATAAGGTCAGGTCCAAACATCTGACCAATGTGCCCCTCAATACACGTACAAAATCTGTGCTTTGCACAGGCACACTCAAAGCATATAGACACACTAGGCAAACTAAAACTGCTCCACCTGTGACATTCATTCTTAATACAAATGCTTAATATTGTAACATTCAAATGAAAGGTTCTGGGCTTACATGAACAACTAGTCCCTCAATACACCATTAACCATTGTAACATCATCATTAAGGATGCACCATACTGGACTTTTTGCCGATATCCAATATGTTAATATTTTACAACTCAACTGGACAATAACGGATACCGCTATGTTCACTTTTATCCCAACGTAACTGCTTAGTCAATTTACTCTTTCACAGTAGATGCGCCTAAATTAGTGACTGCATCTACTGAACAGACAATTAGTTGTTTAAACTCAATATTAACTGAAAAGTTAAAATAAACTAAAAAGTAAGCAGAATCTGCACTGAATTGTGCAAACAGCACACACAAAATATGACATCACATCACAGGATATCGGCATGTTGGCTAATATTGTCGTGCACCCCAAATTAACACTGGGCTAACTTAGCCAAATTCCAACCAAGAATCAACAGCAATGAACATGGACTGTAGTACCCTTGGAGGGAGAGAGGAAGTGCTATCCTACACCATATCTGACCACTGGTTTTATTGGCCAATAAAAGCTTTCCACTCAGCCATGCTCTTCTTGTAAGACGATGTGAGATCTCTCTCATGGATTTTGTCTAAGAGGACCTCCGTCTGCATGACTGAAAGCAGAGTGGCTACACACTTTGGATAAGTCAGGTGTAGGGTATAATAGTAGGCCATAAGGTATAAAGCACTCTCGGTAAGCTTGTCTTTTGGAAAGGTGGTTATTGCCACATCTCCTACCACTAGGACGCAGTTGGACGGACTGACAAGACTGGGCAGGAGAGAGGGCGTTTCTTCAAGTAGGAATTGGGGTCTTCTTTTTCCTGTAACACATAACACAGACATCCTTCTGTCAGGATAATGCATTTTGGTCATTTGGAACCTAGGGTAGAGGGTTGTTTACAAACACAACTTTACAAAGCAAAATTCTGACAAAAGTTACAGTACTGAGAAAGCTCCATCTGAAAGTGCTGTTTTTAACTATCCCCAATGCATTTACCGTTTACATACGTCTAGCAGAATTAAAAACCAAGGCTAGGCTAGTCTTGCTTGGTTATCATTAGGGTGATAAAACCTGCTACCATGTAATGCACCCATTTTTGTACATACTGTGACATAGCCAAGACATCTACCCAGTGAATATCCTCTTTCTAAAAACAAATGTTTTATGTGTCTTTGAAGGCTTAGAACATACAGTATGTGAATAGGAAATACATTGGGAGTCGTCAGAGGCAGCACCTTCAGTTATAATTTTTTCCGATACTGCAGTCAAAATGATCCTGCAACATTTTACACAGCTCACCTCGAGGACATGCACCAGAGCCTCACTCGCATCTCGTACCCTATTTGGAGGAGCAGACGTCGAGGGGAACAGTGATGGCAGCACACGTAGAATCTCAAGAGCCTGTTCAGCTGTACAGGAAAAGATTCATTACTTAAACACTTGGACAAAGTGCACAAGGTCAAATCTGATCAAAAGTTATACAACAGACACAATGCTTAAAAAAAACACTAGCTCATGTACTTGACAATTAACATGCCTGAAGGTCCACCCTAAACCCTAATAACACCATAACATCATTCCCTACCTTTGTCCATTCCCATTGGGGGTTTCAGCGCCTTTTTCCATACACCAAAAAACTGCACCTTCTGGCAGAAGTCATGCCATCTTCCCTTCAGTTCATCGATGAAGTTGGTATTATCCTTATCCAAAATGCGTTGAAGCTCCTCCATCACCTATGAAATATCAAATATACCAATACAGACATTTGAATATATAATTTAAGAGGAAATTGGTATTTTAAACATTGTGTGTGATACCATGGTTTTAATCATGCACAGTCAATAATGACTTACATGTCCAACGTCCTTGAAACAAGGATACGCTTCTCGTGTCTGTCCTCCTCGCGAATGGTATTTGAATCAATGAATGCTCTTCTGGGTACAAATTCCAAATCCAAGAGATGAGAGACATCCTGGTGGTTTGGATTTTTTCTTTTATACAAAGTTTGTAGGGTCTTGTAGTGCTTGGCCAAGGTTGCTGGACTGTAGGTGTCTGGACTGTCAACATCTGCAGACTTGTTAGCTGTAAGACACAAAAAATACATAATTAATTATGCCTCAGTTTAAAAAAAGTTAATCTCATGTTGTTGCATGACAAAAAATATGTCAAAAAACTGCCATAAAAATCATACATTAATAATAGATTAAACTTTCATGGAATTAAATATTTTAACAAATATCAGCCCTGATCCCAACTACCAAATACCTATTCATTTTTGGAATTTTTACCATTTAAATGCCATTTTAAAAAATCAAATCATTTTTTGTATAATAAATGCATGAGAACTATTTGCTCGAAACTCATATGGTCATGCAATCACATACAATTGCATGTAGGCACACAAGTACACCCCTACAAAGATGCGCACACCCCCACTACACACAGTCATGAGGCAGTTGGACAAACTCACCATCAGGACTGGACAGGGCAGAGGGTGCTTCTTCAGGTAGGCTTTGGGATCTTCTTTTTCCTTCAACACATAACACAGACATATTTCTGATAGGATAATGTACTTTAAGAATCATTTCAGTATTTTGGAACCCAAGCCAAAAATTACATTCAATTAAAAAGAGCAAAAATGCCGCTAATGAGACACATGGGTTTTAAATACATAACATTATTTGATATGCTGGAGAGGTTATAGAAAGTAATGTTGCACAGTAGACTGATACTAAAAGGTACTGCTGTACCCAGCTGTTCAAAATGATACAATACCAGCTTTTTATTAATACCAGATTTCTGTTAAACTTAATTTCTACAATAATGTTAATAAATATGTAGTGTAAATACCTATCCTCTGATGTCCATTTTAAATTATTTTACTTCTGTCATGTCAGGACTGTCATCTTGACCAATATTAGTTTATCTAAAATATAAATACCTCACAAGGGCAAATATGTAAATGCAAAGTTGAAACTCACCTTCTAACTCACTTTCTTTACTGTCTGAGCCTGGGCTGCCACTTCCTTCTGTGGACCAATCCACAATGATTGTTGAGTCACTTGAATTGATTTCATCTGTGTCTGTTGGCTGCTCAAGACAGCGCCTCTTTGTAGAGCTGCAAAGATTAGTCAGTTAATCAATTAGTTGTCAACTACTAAATCAATCAATCCATCTGACTTTATTTGTATAGCACTTTTCATACAAACAAAATGTAACACAAAGTGCTTCGTAATAAAAAGCAATATCCCCCACACACATCCAAAGCAATTACTTTGTAGTCAAACACTAAAATAAGAGCACTCATTAAAAACGTGAAGTGAGGAAACACTAGAGACAGATCATTGACATGATTGATAATTTTGAGTCATTTTTCTTTTTTTTTCTTGTGAATGTGAATATTTTCTGGCTTCTTTAGTCCTCTATGACAGTGAAATTAATATCTTTAGGTTGTGGACCAAACAAGACTTTTGAGGACATCACCTTGGACTTTACATTGACCAGACAACATCTCAATTAATCTTGAAAATGATTAACAGATGAATCTTTGATGAAAATAATTATTAGTTACAGCTCACCTCTTTGAATGTCTCCCATCTGGAGTTCTTTTTTGGGGGGATCTCACATTTCGCAATCTTTTGTATAGCTATGTGTACACAGTGACCTGCACAAGACATTTAATACATTTTTCAAATCGCTACTAAAAATGTCCAACATGAAACACAGTCATCAACTGGATGCATTTCACTTACCCATGTATGGAGGCCTTGGTCCTGCAGCATGGGGTAGTACAGTACTATTGTCTTTGCCATTGCTGTAATTTCTGGCTTTGATGGGTATCTGTGTGATTCTCCATCCCCCTTTGCCCTCAGGATTGCAATCATACTGGTCATGGTGTTTCGAATGAGCCGGCATCTGAGCTCCTTTGACATCTGGCAGTTGCGCTGTTCGCCTCTCTTGGACAACTCAAAGTACTGTTGTCGGACTTGCTCAAGTTCTGTGTCGGTGTGCAATACATATTCTGGAAAGAATAACTTCATAACCTTTTCAGGGGTTGTGTACTTTGCAGGACTTGCGTTCACAGGAGTGGATGTCTGTCGCATGGGTGACGCATTAAAGGAGGAACTGCCCGATAATTTTGAGTGTTCTTGGCCAGACTCCTGTAAAATAAAAGATAATGAACTACTGCAAAAAGCAACATTTTTGTTTTTTGTGACAACACAAAATGCAATGTAGCATTGACAGCTCTGCACACGTATAAATAAGCAATGTTCCATTTTAGGGGTGAAATCGCTTACATCAACTAACTGAACACCTATCAATTAATATAAACTGAATTGAACACACATGTAGACTACCATGCCTGTTCCAAAAACACTGTGCTGTTAGTTCAATGTGCTGCTGCCAACTTAAATAGGTGGTTAATTTAGGCCACTTAACTGAGAAACTGACCTCCTCCGACGCACCATGACAGGCACGCCAGACCGCTTTTCTCCGTAAAAAGTTCTCTGGGCCTGGGAAAAGATCCCGCAAGTCTTCACGAGACAGGGTGCTCATCATTGTCTCTGTGATGTTTGCAGCTATGAAAACATTGGAAGACAAACATAGCAAGATTTTTTTAGCTTCAATTATGTGTAAACTAATATCATTTGCACACCCCTGCATTCGTACGTTCATATATGATAAAGAATAATATTTGCATACATTACCCCTTAAAATCGACACTGCGACATCATCCAATTCTTCCATGCTGTTAGCTGACTTAGCTAGCTAGCTCGCCTCGCTGTCTCTGTTCGGCTGCAACGATACACAATAAACACTGAAAACACGTTGAAACGTCGATAACATTCAAAGGGTGTGCGATGTGAACTGCAAAGAATGAGCACTGGATACAGCGCTTTAATTTACTTGCAATGAAACACGTCAAGTTCAAATCCAAGTCAGTCCCATATAACGTTAGTTTACGCCCACATTCTCCTTTGCAGCAGCTAGCTGGCGGGTGTAACCATAATAACGACTTTTTACGGCAGTCTCGCTCTACCGACCTGTGACCAGTTTACCGTCCTCTTGCCTGTGACATCTTTGCTTCCAACATGATTTGGCGTTGCTTCATATGCTACATATTTGTGGCATTGACTCTGAAACAACTTTTGAGTCACATTAACACCATGCACAGTCGCAGCCCTGACTTTCGCGTCGTGTGCGGGATTGATGGCTGTCCAAGTGAGTACAGGGTGTATAACTCCTTCTATTATCACGTGAAGTGGACACACGCGCATCATCTTCTCCAAGTTGAAGCGGCGGAGGAGGAAGGACCGACTCGCCACGGTTTACCTGGAGCAGGTGAAAGGACAGCCGCAAACGACCAAACTAGTATTTTTTTTGTTTGTTTGTTTTCTACTCCCCAGAGAGCTGTTAACCAAATGGTGAGTGGAGTCCAGCAATATCAGGCCACATTATTGGAGCACCTAAAACAGCAAATGAGCGACATGATTGAGAAACATTCTGGGGACCTGGATCAACTAAAGAGTGATGCAATGGGGATATTTGACCAGTTTGTTGACCCTTTCAGTCAAATTGCTTCCACCCATTTGCAGGATAAGACCATCAAAGAACTGTTAAAACCAGTTGAACCAGAGATTGTTGTCGCAAAACAAACAGTATGTTATGTGAAACATGGAGACTCCAGAGTTCTTACCATTAAGGACCATTGTTTTCATTATATACCGTTGGTGAAAAGTTTGGAGCAGCTGCTATCACATCCAAGAATTATTGCAATGATTGATGAGAGGCCACAGACATGCAAGGATGGATTTTATCATGATTTCATTGATGGAGACATTTTTAAGTCGCACCCACTGTTTTTGAAATTTCCCACAGCATTGCAGTTGGTTTTATATACAGATGAAATTGAGCTATGCAATCCTCTTGGATCTCGGGCAAACAAAAACAAATTGTTATTGATTTATTACACCTTAGGTAACATCAACCCTAAATACAGATCAAGACTTGCTGCCATTCGTCTGCTTGCCATGGTAAAATCAAAAGATCTTTCCCATTGTGGTATTGATGAGATATTTGAGAGGATTAACCGTGACTTAACTGAGCTGTATGATGGTGTCCAGGTTGTCACTGCAAATGGTGAGAGGACAATTTATGGGGCAGTTATGTCTGTGTGCGGAGACACTCTAGCTCAGCATGAAGTGGCTGGATTTAAGATAGGAGTGGGGTTTGCCTACAGTAAATGCAGGCACTGCGAATGCAACTTTGAAGACATGTAGGAGCAATTTAATGAAGATTTGTTTGTTAAAAGGACAATGGCAAGTCATAACAGGCAATGTAATGACATTGAAAAGGCAAATACTGACTTTCTGAAAGACAAACTAAAAATGACATATGGCATAAACAGGAGAAGCAAATTAACAGAATTTCCTCACTTTGATATAATCAAACAAACCCCACAAGACATCATGCATGTCATTCTTGAAGGTGTTGCCCCATATGAAATCAAATGTGTTTTAAAGCATCTTGTGCTTTCGGGGCATATGGACTTAGACGCATTCAACAGTGCAATTATTTGTTTCCCTTATTCTCCTGTGGATGCAAGGGATAAGCCTTGCCCCATATCTGTCAATACACTGTCATCAAATGACAATAAATTGAAACAGTCAGCTGGGCAGATGCTGGTTTTGTTAAAGATCCTGCCATTTCTCATTGACAAAATTGGAGAAAATGATTACACACAAATGCTACTTAAGTTGTTAGAGATAGTCAAAATTCTGTTTTCACCTATTATTGCTCTCTCAACTCTTTCAAGGCTGAAGCTTTTAATAGAGCAACATTTCAAACAACTGTTTCCAGATGCAAATATTATACCTAAACATCATTACTTGCTGCATCTTCCTTCTCAGATTAAGGCACTTGGTCCTACAGTGAGGCATATGTGTATGCGCTTTGAGTCAAAGCATTGCTTTTTTAAGCAGTGGGCTTTGAAAAGTAGTTTTAAAAATATCTGTAAGTCTCTTGTGAAGCACAACCAACTTTATGAATGTAGTCAGAATGTGCACGAGAAACATCCAATTTGTTCAAGTGAAGTTGACATGGGCCCAGCCTGAGGTGAAAAATGTTCCCTATGTAGAAGGAAAGATTAAAGACTTCTTAGGAATAGAGCACGTTGAACATATAGTTTCGGTACAGTGGATTATGCAACATGGAAATAAGCATACATGTGGAAAATCTTTGGTTATTTCTTATGTCATCAATGATACTCCAGAGTTTGCACTTGTGAAAAACATTTATATTTTAAATGCGTCAGTGTATTGTTTTGAATGCCAACCTCTCCCTACAGTTGGGTGGAATGATCATTATTTAGCTTACGAGGTAGAAGTTCCCGACCTAGCTCAAGCCAATATTTTCATGGATGCTGAAAAGCTT
This sequence comes from Hippoglossus stenolepis, assembly GCF_022539355.2. Lineage (NCBI taxonomy): Eukaryota > Metazoa > Chordata > Actinopteri > Pleuronectiformes > Pleuronectidae > Hippoglossus > Hippoglossus stenolepis. The sequence continues at coordinate 2,152,376 of NC_061497.1, read as the reverse complement.
GTTGATTATACACCATACTACTATGTAAACTTCAATAATAGCAAGTACATTCCACTGAAGTATGAGTTGTTGTGAGTTGGGCATGTTGACCTGCAGTTTTCAATAAAGCAGATTTGTTGTCTCAATTCAAGTTAAGTCTTTTTCTTGAAACAAGACGATTCATCTTTTACGAATAACACAGCAGCTTAAAAACCTTATGACATGTCAAAAAAGCTTGTTTCATCTGAGATATGACTCAAAACAAGAGGTTTTCAAGACTGTTTCGCTTAACAAGATATTCAAGATGCACTGTCTAAAAACAAGCTCCTTTATCTCACTTAGATCTTACTCTTTAAGTGATTTTGTCTTATATTAAGTGTGATGAGATATTTTTACTAGAAATTAGAAAAATATACTTGGCAAGATTTTGAGTTTTTGCAGTGATGCTTAAGGCACTGTGAATGGTGCTAGCATGTAAATTGTGGGCAGCTATCCCAGTCGGAGCTGTTAACAAAACACAAATATCGTCTGGTTGACGACTCACTGTTGACAACAACCTTGTTGCTTCGTACTGAATAGCCTTTATTAAATGGCTTTTACCAGTACCTGCACCACCTGTAATGAACACATGTAATGGGTCTGGCTTCTCCCCCATTACCTTAGCTAAGCACCACTGCCTAATCTGATAAAAAATACACATCTGTGTCTCATTCAGAGATCTTATTAAAGCCACACCATCATTTCGACACATGACATTACCTCTCTTTTCCAAAAAGCCAACTTGCTCTCGAGTCACTGCCAAATCTGGAATGAGATCAGTATGCTCATCCACTACCTGATTCTCATCTCCACGTAACTGTACACACTCTAAACGATCCAACTCTGCTTCTGGGCACAATTTGCACCAGGCGTCTTCTACAATACCATCCCTATCAATGGTGTTTTGGATGTTATCCAACACATCTGCATCCATTTCAAATGCCTTTCTATTTACATCAACAACTGACTTAACTGAATGCAGCCATCCATCATCTAATTTGACATGGCCTCCTCTGTAAAACTCTTCAAATGTCACAAAACCTGCTGGTCGCAACTGCACATCAACCCGATAAGGCAAAAACAATTGCAGAATGCTCTGATGGAACAACTCTGGACTCTTGGTTTCTGAAAACCGTACATAACGAACAACGGCCGGTTGGGTTCGTGTTCTTCTCAAAATAAACCCGCAGTCATTGCTCAATGCAATCCTATTTGGGGACCTTTCGCTCTTGGACAAAATGCGATGTCACCCTGATGAAATGTTCCCCTGGCAGAACTTACATGACTTTCAGGGCTGACAAAACTACAATCCTCTATAACCTGAGCTGCAACACTGATGTCAACATCACTGTCTCCACAAACTGTAGCACTCTCTGTGTCGACTGTAACATCATCTGTCTTCACAGAAATACTAATAATATCATACCACTGAGCACCTAAATACTTTTTTAAAACCATGATATGGAGCATCAGGTCATTAAGGCATGTATTAAAAACAGCCACACCTACATGGCAACCCAGACGCATTACGTGCTCCACAATCAACTACCACAAAATAGTCTAGGTGACGAATAACAACAACAGGTGAACCCTGAAGGTCCAACAGACACATGCCATCCCTCAACAATATTTCTTGCAGCTCCTGATACAACTCTCTCCTGTCCCATGTCAAAATACCTTACCTGTGGGGGACCAATACATACACTCCACATCCTGCCAAACACACTTTGCTGTTCAATTAACATGCAAAACTCCTTACGTTTAGCAGCACTTTCCTGCCACGACTCAACAACAAATCTACTCAACTTAATCCCTTCAACTTGTACCTCATCTACATCAGTTTCATCCAATGTGCACACAGGAACAGAAACAAGTTTTAACGCAGCCACAACACTACAAACAAGAGAAGCACTTACATTACCAGTTGATGCTGTTGCTGCTCCAACACCAGTCCCAGTTACAACAGCCAGTTGAAACTTCTCAGAACACCTGCAACCAAAAGGGTTAGCAATTACCTGACCATTGGTGGATCTTGGTTTGCGTCGCTTACGAACACCCATCTCTGGCACCTGCAATAAAGGGACACTACAATTGAATAAATCCATCATGACAATCATATATACAATACACAGTCTGGGGGGAAATTACACAATGAAGCCCACCACAATTGCTGCAGTTGCATATATTCAATCAAATCCTTTTTTTATTGAAGTTAATGTGTTCCCAACACTTATTTAAGTGTGATAAACTGAAAACAAAACATTTTTGCTTTACACAGGCTTTAAGTACATGCATGGCAATACAAGTTCTTTTCGTGCCGCATAGAAAAAAACACACACTTCCCGCAACCTCATCCAAACTTACCTCATCCACCACAGCAGAGACAACAGCAGACACAGGGGCTGCCACAGCAGACACAGGCTCCACCTCCAGAGAAACCGCCAGGTTCGATGTACGTGCCATCTAAAGAAATAACAATTATATGCACTGCAGAGACAATTACAATATTTGTTTTTATGCCTGATTTCCCAAATTACTACAATGACATATCAACGTTCAAAACTTAAAAAACACATCTGATTTCAAATTAATCAAATAGGATTGCAGGCGCTGTTCCATTAAAAAACACTAACCTCTTCCGGCACATCCTCTATCACAGCAGGAGAGGGTGACGCCTTCAGCACCTACACAATACAAAAAATATTGAAAATGTATCAACTGCATCAACCAAATACAAACACTATCTCTTTCCCCATTGTGTCCTACTTAATACTACAAACGTGACAGTTTGTGGCCACCTATCATCAAGTTGCACAAACTATAAATAAAATAAACAATTACATATGCATTCAATCAAACATACCTGCTGAAGGGACTCTCTTCCTGGAGGCAGCAGCTCTACAATGTTCCCCTTTTGGCTTCTAATGGAAGAAATTAAACAAAATTGTTGTTACAACCAAACCAAGCAGGGCACCATATGTCTAATTTAGCCTTTAGTGAATACTTATTCAGATGGTATAACTAGCAGATCTAATTTGCATGCAATTTACCTTTGAAACATGTGGAACATCTGTACAGGAAGGGCTGGAAAGATGGGATGGAACCACATGATCCATCGCATCAAGCACAGCACTGCTGAACCTGCGGGGGTTCAACGGTATGGAACACTCCTCCACACCTGAAGATGTGTTCACCTGTGAAATGACATACAGAACCACTATCAGTTAAAATGCATCTTATTCAAAAGCTGACCATGCAAATAACAATCAATAAAGAGCTACAGTTAACTATGACACATACCTGCTGCTCATCCATCCCACGCTTTCTCTTCATTGCACAAATGGACTGCTGTAATGACAATATTATAAATAGTATTAAACAACTGATGATTAATAAGAAACATCTTAAAAAACATGACTTTTCAGAGACTATTCACTGTGAAACTATTACCTTGCTGCCGTTCCCAACAACCGTCCACTCAAAAGGATTTGACCGGTGTGGAACGCTGACCATCCCCTTAACAACCAGTCTAGGAACGATGCTGGAAATAGGAGGAGGTGATGCCCTTGGGGAAACCTGTGGCTTTGGTGCAGGTGGCTGTACTTCCTGATAGGCAGCAGCCCACAGTATCGTTACAAGAATCCCCATACCTTCGCGATCGCTAAGGTGGACCTGTAAGGACAAGTTATTGAAAATGTACTCACAACGCAAAACATTACTCTAAATACTGTCCTTATCACATCAACTAATAACAATTCATTTGTCACTTAACTACATCAGACTTACACCATCTCTACACCATCTCTAAATGTTGATGCATGTACCTGTAATTACACTAACAGCCATTCTTTACATACCAGCCTTTGCCACCACACGATGGAACTCTTGTGGAAAGAATTCCTGCTGAACCTCATCGATGGTCAGACATGGAGGAAAGTCCAAGACAAACACCTAAAGACAACAGTGGTTGTTAATAAAACAGTTTTATTTTACTTCATGACAAAATTTACTTACCAAAGCCAACAAAACTAATAATATTAGGAATAATAATGACTGATATATATTTTTTAATGAACATACCTCTGGCCAGCGACTGCGAACAGCATCCAAGTACATGCCAAATTCAACACCTGCCTCACAAGGTGTCTTGCTGGCTGTCAAGTTGTTGCTAGGAGCACACGACGTCAGGAGACCGCGGCACTACAGCGGTGCACCTCTGCCCTCGGCTGTGACCCACGAGCCCCCGGTGTTGACATGAAACCAAAGGACAGGCACCCCTCTGGCATCTTGACAAATCCATCTACGATTCCGCGTAGATGGGAGTCCCCAACAACCAGAACAAACTGGAACAAAGAGACACATTTTTGTTATGCCTATCCGTAATTGCTCATCAACCTCAAATTAACAAATAACTTTTATTTATAGATCGTAAAATAGAAATACCTTCTTGTCAGAACACTCAGCAGGAAGGACCAACTTGTGGCTTCGCCCAGTGACAGCCGAAATTGGCCATTTCAGTACAGCATGCCGACGCCCTGTACCCCGACCTATTTGTAAAGAACCAACAAAAACCATGTACTTCAATTTAACAGATCCTCACAAACTCAATTTATTATGTACATGCATAACAAACATCAGATGAAACATTCATTGAGAAAAGTAATTACTGTCTTGCATAAAACTATACAAACAAAATTTCACACATGTGAACAAAATGTTTTAAATAAGAAATGAACATACGTGTACAGCACTCCTCAGCAAGATGCTGTGGTACAACAACCACAGTTCGCCGTTCTGCCATCTGGCGCTTGGCAGACTCAGAACGCCGCTTGGACTTGAGACGTTGCATCTAAAAATACATAAACACATTCAATTATAATGAAAAAATGAAAACTTCTCACAACAACAATTGAACAACTACATTTGTAAAACATCTGTAGGCAACATCTCTATTCAGCGCAACTGTACATATATTTGATGCATCCAGGTAAACTACAACCAAAAATACATTACTGCTGACTACTTACATTGAAATGTGCACATTTCATTATGCAATAACTAAAGGACGACAACAGTACTTTTGTAATTCATGTGTTATTTCTTTATAGAAATCTACAGTTCAGTTAAATAACATTATAATATACAATAATCTTTCAATATTGAACGATTATTGGGTTCTGATAACTACAATATAATTAAATTCATAAATACAACACCATACAAAGTTAAATTGAGGTATCTACAATTTAGATGAATTAAGAAACATCTGGAACTAGGATTGTGATAACTCCGAATTTATTTACTACGTATCAGAAACCAACATTATATTCATAAATAATTGCATTCATCTGTAATACATAAAATATAATTTTATCATCACCACCAGCCTGTGATCACAAAGACAATAAGGAGATGGACAGAAAAGACTTATGAGGCACTGCAGGCCTGTGTTAATGTGACTATTTGCATTGCACTCTGCGCGCCACACAAACAGGACATTCTTGGGTTTACAGCGTGTATCACAAATTATATAAACCTCTTTGTGGCCTACACTGTCCCAACACACACTATCTGCTGTTACGCAAATAACAAGCCACGCCTAACTAAGGACAACAAAAAGATCCTTCATCAGAAGAACGAGGCATTCAGAGGTGACAACAGGGGAAGCTGAGGATTCTACACAAACACCTGAAATTCAAATGAGCAGGCAAATGACCCCCCCCCCACACACACACACACCCACACACACCCTAGAGCTTACAAGCTATTCTTCCTGATGGCTCCAACCAATCTCCTCCCCAGCATGCATCTTCTACAACAGTGGTCTACACCCTTTTCCAGCCCAAGCTCAATATTTAATTCCAAACATAAGCCGAAATCTACAACCCTGATATTTTCCAACAAACCCACTAACCACGGTCATATTTATTATTTTCACTATTTATGTTTACAACTGAATGTACATGCATAAATATACACAAAGACAGACAGTTATGCAACCTATTTATTCAATGAATAATGTTCACATTACTATCAATTCATATTTACAGCATCTGTTCAGTGCACGATATTTAGCTTCAGTTCAACACTGCAACACAATGCTTTTACATGGGCTTTGACTTGCATATGGCCATAAATGTAACTATTTCCTTGCATGCAAGTAGTCCCTTGTACTCAAAGTAAAAGCACTCCAGCCTAGGTGGTAGCATTTAGATGACATTCTTCACAAATAATGTACATAACAACAACATTTGCAACTCACATTGAAATGTGATTTATTCATTGTGTAGTACATGACCAAACCTGAACCTAAGCTGACCAAAATGTAGTGGCCTCTCAATCCTATGAAAGTAACTTCTATGTGTGTAAGTGGTCAAGTGTTGTCGGCCCCTCACATTCAAAACTGGCTAATAACCACAGCAACCCAATGCTAAATCACTCCTTATGCTGCACACCGCCGTCCTTAATATTTCAAACATGCCGGAACGTCAACGTCATTGTATTTTTGCCTATAACTCAGCGATAAAACAGAATGCATGCCATAGCACAGTGCAGCAGCATCCACTGCGTCTTTTAAATCAAAGCCTCGCACACAAACGACCCACGCATAGATAATGAACGCACCGGCGCCTGAAGCAAACACAGTAATAAGAACACGGTTTGATCTGATGATTAGAAGAAGGGCACTAGCAGCAGCCAACGCTTTTCAGCTGACACCTCCACCGATACTTTGATCCAATATCAAGCACTCAACAGCAGCCAACTACTCTCACCTTTAAACTGATTGGCTAGAGAGAGTTCCCACACATTCACAGCAACACAGGCTGTTTGAATTGCTAAACAGCCTCTCTGAACACGCCCCCTGCAGTTCACACCAACAGGTGACTTTTTGCGACGATACCTTAATTCTGAAAAGGAGCCCTGCAATTCACACCACGCCCACGCCAGGTGTCCTCATGTGCACCTCTGTATGTGTGTGTATCTTACACAACTACACAATGACATTCATATCCAATCCAATAGGTTTACATTCCCTGAGTCACAACATATTACATGTGCACTAACAATCATTCTGCTCGGCCTCTGTCACACATCATAAAATGCAATATCAGAGATCAATGTGCCTTACATTCACCCTCTGCTTGTCATATATTTGCCCGATCAAATAGAAACCTACTGCCCTGGATAATACAAGGAAACACTCAAACCATTGACCATTTTCTACCACATAATCATTGTTCAGAAGAAGAAAATTCAAACAATAACAAAAAACCAGACTATTTCACAACAAACATTTGACCGGCCGACCACCTCCATGAAATCTGGCCCCACCTCCCCTATCTAAAATAAACTGTCACAACTTAGTGCCCAGATTCATCCATTCGAGCAAATAAATATAAAATATAATTGTGAAACTCTTTATGACCCCATAACCTGACAACAGTTACGGCAACACACTCCCACAACTGCTCTGTTAATTTCTTTGTCACCAGGTTATCAACACTAATCATAACCAAATGATCTACTTATTATTAATGACTTAAATCATCCCTCACAACAGATAATTCATCAGCCGCTCCTCTTTCTCTCGATTCCTCCCTCCCTTGTTCTCAATCACGAAGACACGCACACTCACTTCACAAATGTGAAAAACATAATACTGACACTTCTGTAATACAAAATCTATGTACATCAGCCAATATCAATCACATTTACTCCCTGAAACAATAACACATGGTAGGATGTGCACAGACTTCACAGTCAACGGAACATAGAGGTGACGCTATATATCAGTCTGATCAATGGCATGGTGGGCAGTGCCATTGTCAATATGATAGGCTCTTTTATGTGGACCACAACGCATCGATTCCCGTGGTGGGATTTCTTTCACATTTATATTTAGTTTGAAGATGATACTGACACAAAAAAGCACTTTATTTTTAATGATGATGTTCCCTGAAGCGCCCGTAATTGCCTGTATCGCCACACCACATTGTTCGTGAAAATACAACAAAATATAAATAGTTTTATTATTATTATTTACCACTATTATACATTAGCCAGAGTTGTCATAGTTACACAGGGAACTTTATTTACTCCTTCGACTGACACAGCTCCAACAAAGAATGCAGCCATCTGACAGAAGAGAAGAAATACACAACACGTTATTCGACAATGAAGACGTTAAGATAGTTTTCCAGATATGCCTCGTCACACATGTGTCATGTTGACAACACACTCGATACACTTCAGATAGATCATCTGTTGATTACACAGATAAGCAACACTTGCATTACAGAAACTACGAAAAACAAACACACCCGTTCTCTAATGAGCGTTTGGGTTGTTTTCATTCACCGATGACTGAACCTGATCATCGACTACATCTTTTAAAATCACGTCTGCTGACTTTAATCAACAGCGACAGGACACATGAAGCTTTACACGTCCAATAGAAGCACGTTCACCAACTTTACTCACAAAAACACCGCACGAGCTTCCACCTTGTTGATGTGAGGGGATGTTTACATATGACACGTGTTTGGTGGGTGCGCATTGTAATGATCACTAGCGTCAAACGAACGCTCTTTGCGTGGAGCTGGTCACACGTTTCTACATAACTCCCCATCTCTCCTATGAAGAGGAGCATCAGTTTGTAAAGCCTGGTATTAAGTATGCAGCGTTTATTCTGTGTTCGGACTATCACCAGATAACATGGGCGTTACCTTAAAGCACATCTGATATTATACAGCTGACTAAGCAAAGGATGCAAGATTTACGTTACGCGCGATGAAGTTCTCAGCAGCTCGGTGGCGTAATGAGATCGTCATCAGGCCACAAGCGACTAATGCTTCGGCTCATTGTTTCGAATCCCGTTCAAGATTTTTAAACTACCTTTTTTTTTTTTAACCAATTGACTTATATTGTTGTCGCAACGTGATGCGCACACATTACATTAACTCGCGAAGAGTTTTTGTATGGTTTTTATTTCAACAACACCTTCAGTAGATCACTGCCAACACACACAGGCGCTTTGTGCAAATGACGAATCTGCGACCGGCTCTGCAACCAACCGTCACCATCTGGAACAAACTAAGCATAGCCCCAGTGACCATGATAACCAGTTAAACTGGAACACCGACGAAACTGTTCACTAACCAATCGCAACCTTTAACCCACCCCCTGACATTTGATGACGGCAGTTGACAGCTCCATTTAGTTCTGTCCAGCAGGTTACACAAACGCCAAATAACACTAAATACACAAGTATACAATAGGGCTGTCAAAATCACTGCGTTACCGCAAAAATATTATTTGTGAAATGTACGGCTTATATTTCAAAGCATCCGCAGAAAGACCCGCCCCCACTAACTCGCTGATAGAAACACGCAGTGACATCCGAACTTGTTCACATAAATCAGACGGTCAACGCCTATATAAAAGAACAATGTCACACATAGTTATTCTGGACACAGCTGCTCAGTGATCAGCACCGTGCGTCATGATCCGAGGAAAAAATGCAACTGAATTTAAACGAGCAGGACTTCCTGTGGCCTCCTCCACTGCTCTCACTGTGACAAATCAACACTCATCACTACTTATCAGAACCTAAGCACTACATAGGATCATTCAGTATTTCATCACTGGCTCCAAAGTTCTAAAGCTACAGCTCGCCATCTTGACTATAACTCGTTAACATGTTGTGATCAGGTCTACAAACACGACACACTCCAAGCAGAACTCAGTGTTAAAATGCACGGAGCCACACGCTAATATGACCCAAAACCATCGCTTCATAACCGAACATATGACCGTAAGTTTGTCGCCTACATCGCCCCCATAGCAAATTCACTACAAACGTTCCACATTATCTGCATACACAGAACTTTGACCACGATCGTTTTAAGTGTGATCTGACTTTCATAGCTTCTACAAATGAAATCAGACTCTGATTACACATTGACATTTACTTGTACAGCACTTCGTATTTTCCCTTAGACTGTACGACATCAACCTACAAAAAAAAACACATACGATGCGAATTGTTTACTTTCCCTCACACACCAACACAACCCACTTCCTTTACCACCCCTTCAAAACAAGACAAGAAACCGACGACCTGCTTCCAACCGCACCTACATACACACCATCCATAATAACGCCACTAAATCAAACAGCTTACAATTGAATAAAGTCTTGCTTATTTATTGGGCTTTTAAAAGACATTGCCAATTTACTCAAAATATTATATTTGCAACATATTACTAAAACAACAGCTCATATGCCACAATTGTTTACAACAACAGTTACCTTTGCATTGACTAAAACAGACAAATGTTACAAATGACGTCATACTATGACAAACACACCCACACCTTGTTTCAGTGTTGTGTGTTTTAGTGGAACATAATTTTATTTCCACACTTGCTAACTCTGTCAATGCACATGTAGACACAAAAAACCCAATTGTTGCACATATATAAAACCTTCTATCCTACATCTTAAAGGGGACATATCATGAAAATTCCACTTTGTTAGTGCTTCTACACATTAATGTGGGTATCTGGCATGTCTACCAACCCGAAAACTCGGGAAAAAAAACACTCGCGCGTTTTGTTATGGTTCCTCTAAGTCAGAAACGTCATGCTTGAGTGACTGGAATGAGCTTCCTGTGTATTGTGTCGTAACAATACACTGGAAGTCTCCCTACATGGCCTTGGCCCACCCCCACCACCCCACACTCGTTACGCCGGGTTTACACCGGACGCGGAAGCGCCGCACAGCGCAGCGCCATTCTCAAGCGCACAGCCGCCTGGCTGTTCACACGGGACGCGCATTTCTACGCTTGTTGTTGTACCCGTTGAATGTCGGGGTTCGGGGGTAAATGATGGTCTTCATAGCCCCCCCCCCTCTCTTTCTCTCTCTGTCTGTCTGCTTGTGTGCTTGTAGTGGATGGGCAGAGGGGGACATTTAATTATGTGATTGGGAAAATTAAAACTCCAGGACAACAGAAGGGGAATACAAAGTATGGGATGCATATTTGATAATTTATATCATATAAAATATGTAATTTATATCGTTTAAAATCATGAGGGGGGAGGGGGGAGCTGGCTCACTAGCATTTAAAGGAACAGGCACTCAAAACAGGTCACTCTGTGGAGGGCTGTTTTATACAGGGTAAAAAGGGTGCTGTTTTATATGATCCTTGTGGTATTTTGACCAAAGTATGTTACAGACATTTCATTAAGACCCCAAGGAACCATATCAACTTGTGGTAAAATGGGCATGCTATGTCCCCTTTAACATTCCCACAACAATATACATAGATAATGCCACTTTACAAGCCATTTCACAATGCTACAATGTCGTTTGACCGCCCTACTGAAAATAAATGTACAAATAATTTTCAAACAAAACAAATACATGTATACATAAACCATTACATATATAAATGTATCAATACACATTTTAGTATATAAACAAATACATAGACAAAATTATCAATACCCATGTAGTAATTCAGATGTCAGCTATTATAATTTCAGTGGTCACATTTCACAATTTACACATGTTGTATTTGATCACACCCCTCACAGAACTTTCATCACATCAACTATACAATGACTGACTTTCATCACAACAACATTGCAGTTCAACTACCTTAACTAATTTAGTATACGTGACACACTCTGACCATGACGTGGCTTACAATATGATAGTTCACCTAACTAAACTAATTTACTCTAACTCCTCTGTGCATACTTCTGTCTAGTTCAAACCTATTCACATAATCACAATCCCACCTTGCTCACATACATGTGTCAATATTAACTCATCATCAAACCGCCCCTAATGGCAACAGCAGGTTCACTGTTTTATATTTTATACGCTGCTAAACTATATACAGCTCAAAAAACCTCAGTCAAGTCATAGGACAATGATCACAATTGTGACATTTCCTCAAACCATATAAACATTGCAGTGCAGCTAAGGATCATCCATTGCCAAAAAAGGCATGTTTGTCATAACTCCAGTGTGCATTGTCCTTTCACTACCAAACTTCTGTCTCATGATCCGAGACCAAGCCTGAACATCTCTATATGTCAATATTTCCTCAGTGTCATAGCGCCACCTACTGATTCGCCATGAAACAAGAAGTACTTTATGATTCCACACTACATTATCCAACCAGCCCACAAATGCTACAATCACAATCCTGACCTGCACAGCTCCATATATTAATATTAGTGCTGGGTCATAGCGCCAACTACTGATTAGTGTGAAAATTACGTTGTGATAACATTGTCCAATTGACACAATATTGCTCACGCTACATCAGAGCCCCTACTTGAACAGATCTATTAGTCTGTATGTAATAATACTGATGGCGCCACCTACTGGCAACAGGGAATAAGCTTTGTTTTACAATTATCATTCAATTTACATACAATTTTCACAGTGTGATGTGCAATTGATAGCGTGGACCGTAATTAGCAATTAGCAGGCAAGGATCGACATCGCGTGACGGCTGCCTTTATCCTTGCCACAGTGCGCAAAACGCATGCAACGCGGAGACGTGCGCTTGGTCATTGATCGCTCTCCACTAACCGCAACAGGCTTCAAAATGCGTGTTTGCAGGCCCGTTAGTGCTACAACGTAGCCCTAGTTTTACTTAATTCAGTATTTGTTAAATTATGATTTCTCACATTTCTTAGTTATTTCTCTGATAATGGAAGTTATCAGCATTATAATAGCTACTGCAGATTTCTCACACTCACAGAAAAACAGAAAAAAAGGAATAAATAAAGATAAAATGCAAGAAAAGAAAAAGGGATTTGCTCTTCTCCAAGTAAACATGAATGTTTGCTAGATATGTAATGGTCCTTCGTTCTATGTTAGTAAATTTAGTATTTTTAAGTTTGGGACTGTTGTTCAAACAAAGCTTCAATATATCAGCCTCTGAGCTTTGGGAATCTGTGATGCTAATTCTCTACTATTTATAGAACAAACACTTACTGAGAAAATAAGTGGCAGATTAATCTTTAATGAAATGATTGACTGCGTTAAACAGGGTTATCCTCAAGTGGCACTGCTTGATTTTCTTCCCACACCAAGAATAACAAGTTTGCACATTTTACTTAATGTCATACTGGTAACACTGTTTATCCTCTGACCAGGTCACCTCAGTAAAGCTTACAAAGAGAAGGAGAAAGAGAAGGAGTAGAGCGAAAGCATGAAGGCTCGATGGTGAGGGGACATGGATTGTTCACATCTTCGTAACTGCCCAGCATCCTCTTGATCCGATTGGAAAGCTCGTCCCCTTTGTTTGTCTACAATGAGAGGGGACAAACGTTAAGCTGTGGTAAACATGAACAAGGTATCTCTGTTCAGAAAATTCGATTTTTTAAACATGATTACCACATATTTAGCCCTTGGTTGTAAGAAATCAGTGGAACACTGGTGATAAGGGTACATGTTCACATGACAGCAAGCATAAAGTCCTCATTGATGTTTTCTCTGAATATCTTCGTCAGTGTTTCTGGAGTCTCTGAAAACTGTTTCCCTGTCTGACTGCACTTTCATATATTCTCAACTGATACTTGTTACAGGAAAAGATTTTCAACGCAAATATTTAAATTTTATCTACAAACAACCGTGTGGTTCTTGGTATGAGACCAAAATGTTCTCTTTATTTTTCAAAATAAATTTGTTGTTCCCTTCACTTTTACAGTTTCATGTAGATTTTTTTACTAACACATCTCTATACAGATTGTGTCTGACTGTCCAGCTGCCTAAGTCCAGATGAATGAATAGAGGAAGTTGAAAAAAACATTGATAAGCTCATCTGAGACTCATCTGAGAGTTCATCTGCAGCTTTAGAAGAAGAGTATAGCCATAACTCAAGATTGGGGGAAAAAATCCAGCCACCTCCTCTGCAAGTAAAAATATCCATCTATTCTAACTTTAAAGTTGATATTCTTTTGCAAAAACTCTAGATTTGGCCAATACTCAGGGATAGAGCAGTGAAGGGCACTGCTATTTCTAGTAAAGAATACAATGATATTCATCATGGTCTATATCAGGGGTCACCAACTGGCGGACTCCGGTCCAAATCCGGACCGCGAGAGGTTTCCATCCGGACCGCGACTCTCCATAAAAATTTTTTTAAAAAGTATAAATACAGCAGCGGCCTTGTTTGACTTTTAAGAGACTTTTAATCAGGCATAATGACGCCAGCCCAGTGGAGCCGCTTGGGTCCTATGTGTTGCTATCATATACTGTGTAGCCGGGTTGGGAAGACATGTACTTAGCTATAAAAGAAATGTTAACACAGAGAGGTATCACTATGAAAGATGTGTCCATCACCACCGATGGAGCTCCCTCCATGATAGGTAAAGAAAAAGGAGCAGTAACTCGAGTGAGAGAGGACAACCCAGACCTCTCCTCATATCACTGCATTATCCATCAGTCTGTTCTGTGCTCTACTCTTTCAGAAGAGTATGCAGAGGTTATGAATACTGTGATGAAACTTATCAACTTTCCCAGGCACTGCAATGTTAGATGGTTGAGCAAAGGCAGAGTTCTAGCACGCGTTTGGGCCATTCGAAATGAAATAAAAATGTTCCTGGAACAACAGAAGAATCACAAGGCCAGACAGATTGCTCAGTTTTTGGAAGATGAGAGAAAAAAAGATTTTATGGCCTTCTTAGTTGACATAACCTCACACCTAAATGACCTCAACTTAAAACTGCAGGGCAAGATCAACTCGGTGTGTGATTTGGTAGCAGCTGTCCAGTCTTTCCAGCGGAATTTGGAGATTTTCAAAGTGGATCTCCAAGAGAACTTTACACATTTTCCAGCAATGAAGCAAATTCAGGGTGAGAGAGATATTTCTTCTTATGTTGAGTTCATACAAAAACTGATTGGAAACTTCAGTGATCGTTTTGATGACTTCAGCCTGGAAGAACAGGTCCTCCTTTTCATTCAGAATCCTTTTCTGGTCAAAAATGTGTTACAAAAGCATCCTTGTGCAATAAAAATGTTAATTAAGCTGATTTAGTCAGAGCCCATATTTGTATGTCTCTAATTATCCGGACCCCAGAAGGGGAGGAGGGTTGATGTCTGGACCTCTTGCAATTTTAGTTGAAGACCCCTGGCTTAGACTTTGATCAGACCAAAAATCAAGTTGTGTAAAACTAAATGGTAAAATACATTTCGTAGTAAATAAAACTGCGGTGAAATTGTGTAGAGCCCTTGGGGGCTCCATTGTTTTCTATAAACTTTATGTTTACGTTTTTGATACTTTACATTTATTCAGTATCAATATATTGCTCCAAGTAAGTGAACGATCCTGGTCTGGTTTATTACAGACACAATGTACTTATTTATATTGAAACAAGACCTAAATCTTTCCCTAACCAGAAGTGCTTTTGTTACCTAAACCTGTTGGGAGCAGGGCAGAAAGACTGGGCAGGGCGGGTGTCAGGTTAGCAGACAGGAATGGCTGGCAGACTGTGAACATGGGAGGAATGGACCCGACACACAGGGAAACTAAGGTTAGTCCCAAAAAAATGTCTATATTAGATGACCAGTGTAAAATTGGCCTAAATTAAGTACCAATGTTACGTCCCGAACTTGGTCTAGGGGTAGGGGGAGTAAAATAAGACCAGATTAAAAGATGTCAGGAGTGAAGTAGTTAATTTAAGGTTCTTTATTGCCAGCAACGGAAGCAAAACGACTTCAGAGGGAGCCTCACCAAAACAACAAACAAAACTCATCCCTAACTAGAACCAAACATACTTCTGTCTAACAAAAAAAAAAAAGGTACAAAAACTGAACCTCCCTGGCAGCACTTAAACAGGAGAAAACTGTCTTGAGTTCCCTAGTACGAGCAGGCAAACAGCTCAACAAGTACATACACACACGCAGTGGATTTAGCAAGGCAGCCTACAACAGCACAGCGACCAGAGCAGGAGGCATAGGGGGACTGATGAGAAGCTCCTCAGCTTTATACTCTCCGGCTTGATTATGGTTCCAGGTGTATAGAGGCACCACCCACTGCAGAGGTGGAGCTGAGGATCTGGAGCTGACTGAGGCCTAGGAGCAGCACACACACACACAACAGCATCAGAAAAACATTTATATTCCTCAGGGGAATGTAACAACCACATAAGTACTATAGACCTCCGGGAGTTGACGTCACGCAATCCCATCATGCAACAGTCAAAATCAAAACACAAAAAAGCGCGACTTGCTGGTCAAACAACTTCTAGAAGTTAGTCTCTTCAAGTTTGTCGGTATATTTTACGAAGTAAACATGGTGGATAGCTGTTGTGCGCCAGGATGCCAGAACATTCGCGTGGAAGGACAGGGGAGAGCATTCTATCGAATTGCTAAAGATCCTGAAAGATGACAGAAATGGATTACTGCCATAAAATGCGTTTGAAGCGAGCAGAAGAAAACTGAGCGATGGGACCCCAGAAGCAACAGATTCCGCTTGTGTCTTTAATATCTTATATATTTAATAGGCTTTCTTTGCAGTTTCTGTCTGTTTTATATTGATAAAACGTCACTTAGACCTACAGTGGATATAAAAAGTCTACACACCCCTGTAAAAATGCTAGGTTTTGTGATGTAAAAAAATTTGACCAAGATAAATCATGTCAGAACTTTTTCCACCATTAATGTGACCTATAACGTGAACAATTCAATTGAAAAACAAACTGAAATCTTTTAGGGGGAAAAATAAAAAATAAAATAATGTGGTTGCATAAGTGCACACCCTCTTATAACTGCTTAATTCTGAACACAGCCACATCCCCAATCACATTCAAACTCAAGTTAAATAGTAGTCAGTACCCACCTGCCATCATTTAAAGTGACTCTGATTAATCCCAAATAAAGTGCAGCTGTTCTAGTAGGATTTTCCTGACATTTTCTTAGCTGCATCTTACAGAGAAAGCCATGGTCCGCAGAGAGCTTCCAAAGCATCAGAGGGATCTCATTGTTGAAAGGTATCAGTCAGGAGAAGGGTACAAAAATAATTCAAGGTTAGATATACCATGGAACACAGTGAAGACAGTCATCATCAAGTGGAGAAAATATGGCACAACAGTGACATTACCAAGAGCTGGACGTCCCTCCAAAATTGATGAAAAGACGAGAAGAAAACTGGTCAGGGAAGCTTCCAAGAGGCCTACAGCAACATTAAAGGAGCTGCAGGAATTTACTAGTACTGGCTGTGTACTATACATGTGAAAACAATCTCCCGTATTCTTCATATGTTTGGGCTATGGGGTAGGGCGGCAAGACGGAAGCCTTTTCTTACGAAGAAAAACATCCAAGCCCGGCTAAATTTTGCAAAAACATACATGAAGTCTCCCAAAAGCATGAGGGAAAATGTGTTATGGTCTGATGAAACCAAGGTTGAACTTTTTGGCCATAGTTTGGCGCAAAAACAACACTGCACATCACCCAAATAACACCATACCAACAGTTGAAGCATGGTGGTGGCAGCATCATGCTTTGGGGCCTTAGTCAAGGTGGAGGGAATTATGAACAGTTCCAAATACCAGTCAATTTTGGCACAAAACCTTCAGGCTTCCGTTAGAAAGCTGAAGATGAATTTCACCTTTCAGCACGACAACGACCCAAAGCATACATACAAATCAACAAAAGCATGGCTTCACCAGAAGAATATTCAAGTTTTGGAATGGCCCAGCCAGAGCCCAGACCTGAATCCAACTGAACATCTGTGGGGTAATCTGAAGAGGGCTGTGCACAGGAGATGCCCTCGCAATCTGACAGATTTGGAGCGCTTTAGCAAAGAAGAGTGGGCAAATATTGCCAAGTCAAGGGGTGCCATGCTAATAGATTTCCCTCTCTAGCATCGCCACCTGCTGGTCGTTTGGTTTATCATTAAACTGACGTGTTGGCATACTGTGATATTCTGTACTATCTCAGGTTCAAACTGCACCATCTTTTTATTATTTTATTTTAAGGTAGATTTGACTTGTGGTTACCGTCATGGTGCTGGCCACGCTGCGAGACCACCTGTGGGTGTGGCAGGAGAAAAATGATCAAACAGGGATAGCTGCCTAAAGCGACACCATATTTTTGCAGTAACAGTGTTACTCACCCTCTGATCTTATGTGAGTCACACAGGAAAAGCCAGTCATAGTCTGGAGCTGTTGTGCGCCATGTAAAGTATGAAGGATTCAACCCTGCTCACTTTAGACACTGCATTTTCATGCACCTTCTTCGTTGGCTGAAAGGTGGCCAGATATTCCTCTGTCGTGACAAATCACATGACACAGTCAATCAGTCATGTTATAATACATTACAATAACATTTTTACCAGCCCACAGAAACATAGAGT
Source organism: Hippoglossus stenolepis (assembly GCF_022539355.2). NCBI lineage: Eukaryota > Metazoa > Chordata > Actinopteri > Pleuronectiformes > Pleuronectidae > Hippoglossus > Hippoglossus stenolepis. Next base: position 2,133,979 of record NC_061497.1, on the reverse strand, counting down.
ATATCCTTACCCATGCTTTCCGGGAGGGTTATCATACGCATTCTATTTCCTCGCCCACGTCCTGTGCTCCAGGGCAGCTTAATGGGCGAGGAAATCTTTGCTTCCTTTGGAACTGAGAGGGACCTGACCGGCCTCCTCTTCAGTTCTGCACGAGAGGGTCCTGCGTTAGAGGGGCCTGCCTCCATCACAGCCTCCTGAAAAGACAAGTGCAATAAATTCAAAACACACATACAAAAAAAAGAAAGAGAGACAGACAGACAAACAGGAAAAAGACAAGTACAAGTGCACAGACAAAGAGTCTCACCTCAGGTTCCTCTCCCCCACGTTCACCCTCACTGTTGCTGCTGCTCAGGACCAGGAGCCTCACCTCTGGCGACTTAAGTGTCAAGTCAACTGCTCTGTCGAGACCCGTTTTCCGCTACAGACTCCTCAAGCATTTGCAGTCGGGTTCGGAGCACCTTAATGTCATGCAGCAGCTCGTCCCTCTGGGTACGGAGTTTTTCCACCTCCTTGGCGAATGCCCGCTTTTCAATTTGGCACCCAGGGACGCCGCAATCAGTGAGAGGACTGGGGGTGGGCTCTGTTGCAACTCTGATTTCCTCTTCCCCGACCTCCACGAGAAGGTCGACAGCTCTGCTGACCTCTGGTGTGGGGTTTGTGTCCTGGAGCTCACGCAGGAGCTTGAGGCACTGCCGTCGCTTGGCCACCTGCACTTTGCTGGCCCTCTCGCTAATGCTCATCTCTGTGTGGGTGTCAAGTGTTTGTCCAGCCGGGACTGTGCATAAGAACACCCACTGACCGGGCAAGGGCAATGTCTGATAATGTCGGTTTAGCAGGATTCTGCGTTCGGCCACATTGTTGACAGCATGCACACTCGCAAGGTGCTTACGGAGCTGCTGATAAGTGCTCTGGCAGATTGGGCACAGAGGCATGGTGATCTGAAAAGAGAGAAAAGAAAAATAAATGTTTTTATAACATTATATATTTATTTCTTAGTTTTTATAACAATTATTTATTTATTTATTAGTTTTTATAACAATTATTTATGTATTTCTTAGTTTTTATAACAATTATTTATGTATTTCTTAGTTTTTATAACAATTGTTTATTTGTTAGTTTATACATCATTATATATTTAAATACCTTGCAAAAACGGACAAAGAAAGCAACTGGGTTAGAGAATGCATGTTGTTTTGTTGTTGAAAAGTAAATTTTTAAAAAAGTTTACAAAAAACAAAAATTACTGTGTGTCAGGTAATTGCGTCATTAAAGACCTGTGTTCAACATGTGGAGTTTTAAAGTCATTAAAAGGCAAAATAAATGGAAATTACTTACTTTCAGTGAAAAGGTCCTTCTCTCTTGTCTGTTGCTCTGAAAAACTCCTTTCTCCTACAGAGCACCTCCCCCTGCGCTTATATAGGGCTCTGATCATGTGACTGAGGTGTGACCAGACAATTGTAGGTATTTAACATTATGCAGAGTGCCTAGAAGTGTCCCAGTGTAACAGGCCATAGTATACCCCCATTCCGGACTATACCTGGGGTTAAAGGGGCCTAGGCTAGATTATACACCGGGTATATTATCGCCTAGGCCAATTTATTGAGTGTTGAGTGATATACACAAGAATTACTTAATTTTTCAACAGTTTATTGGGGGTTCAACTTTGTCAGGTAAGTTAAGTGAGAAAGCTAACTGACTTAAATCTTAAAACTCCAAAACAGACTTTTATTACTTCAACCAGAAAAACAGAAAAAATATTAGACTTCCACAAAGATCAAAGATTACTACGTCCTGAAACTTCAACTTCTCTAAGACTAGCAAGTCCTCGCTACAATATAAATGTTCAAAGTTAAACACTGATAACAACATCAAAATGATCATGCTTGTTTTCAAGATAAAGTGCATGTTCTGTTGATGACTGCAGATTGAAGCTTGCGGGATAGGTCAACCAATCCATGGAGTCACCGACTTTTGTGTGGATGACGATGTCGCAACTCAACAGATTCGCTGTGGCCATGATCTCTGCATCAGTTGCCCAGACTCCATTACGAGAAATGCCAGAGGTGTTCACATATTCATTCACATTTTGGTTCAAGTAGTCCTGTAGATTTTTTGTCAAGTCAGTGTTCATGTGGTGGACGACTTTATCTCTGAGAAGGGAGTGGTTGTCCTCTAATCCTGTCAGGATGTAGCTGATGGCCCGGAAGTAGCAGTTCCCATTACCTTTGGCTTTATATGTACGCCGTGGTTGTCCAAGGTCCTTTGTGCGTCCACAGTACACAACCTTACCAAACGTAAGGCCAAGAGTGGTGCTAAGATACTTCCTTCCTGAACTTGGAAGTGGGTTGAAAGTCTTGGTCTGCTTGTGTTTCTGTGAGATGTAGATGTCATCATTGTCTGGTTCTTCACGTGGTCTTTTGAGTGTCTTTTGCTTTGGGCTGCCATTGGCAGAGTTACTGGGAGAATCATCAGGGGACTGGGGTGGTGGAGAAGCCTCTTCATCCTGGTAAATCTTAAGGTTGCTGGCGTGGTAGGTGTTCCTCAGTATCTTGTCAGTTTTATTGTTCTTAAGTTTTACTCGTCCCTTGGTCAAGGATTCCACAACTAAGTAGGGTCCAATCCAACGTGGTTCCATCTTTGAACCCATGCGATTAATACGGCGCTGATTCTTGATATAAACGATGGAGCCAGCAGTGATTTCTTTTTTGCTGTTGTGTCGGCGATCAAAGGCACGCTTCTGGTATTCCTGGGCAGAGTGGATGTTGGTACTGACGGTTGAGTGGAGCTTTTTATGAATGGTTGTCAGTGTATCCAGCACATCAGGATTGGCATCATCTGAAAGGGGCATGGGGTCCACAGTGTCATCTTCTGAGGGTTTGAGATCCATAGGAAGCTTGGCTTTCCGTCCATACATGACCTCAAATGGAGTGCACTTGGTTGAGGCATGCACAGATGTGTGATAGGCAAACATAACACCAGGGATGAACTGGTCCCAGTTGTTTCTTTGGTCATTGACAAGCTTACTAAGAGATTCTTTGAGTGTTCGATTGTCACGTTCCCGTTGGCCATTTGTTTGTGGGTGGTAGGCAGATGAAATGCGGTGATCTATTTGAAAATGTTCCATCAGGTTGTCGATGATCGAGTTCACAAACTCTCGTCCCTGGTCGCTAATCAGAGTGTCCATACAGCCAAGGCGGAAAATAACAGAGTACAAAAAATTTGCTACTGACTTGGCACTCTTATCTGGAACAGCTGTTGCTTCAGTCCACTTGGAGAAATGATCAGTGGCAGCAACTATATATTTGTTGCCGTTTGATGTTTCCTGAAGGGGACCGATCATATCAATCCCGACTAAGCTCCATACTTTTCCAGGCACTGGTATACTGTTGAGTGGTGGAGCCTCCTTGCTGATTTTGGGATTTATGACACAACATTTTTGACAAGCTCTGACATGTTGGTGAACGTCGTTCTTCATTCCCCTCCAGTAATAACGGTCAGAGATTTTGGCTAACGTTTTATCTCTGCCAAAATTGCCACCAGAAATTGGGTTGTCATGACAGGCCTTCAGGATATTTGGCAGTCGGCTTTTAGTGAGAACCTCCTTTTCCCCATGGTAAACAATCCCTCCTTCTGCTCGATATGGCTTAGCTGTTTGTCTGAACTGGGACTTGGCATTTACACGTTTCTCTGGAGGTAGATCGTAGATCCACTGGGGATACTTTTGTTGTGTTGCAGTGTAGAATCTCAAAATCTGGTCATACAGTTGGTCTTCCATGGTTGTCAAAATTGGTAAACTAAAGAGTTTGGTGTTAGCGGAAGCAGCTACCCCACCTCGCCTCAGCAAACTCTACTCCTCTGCTTGCATTAAGCGGGGCTTATATAGGCAAGCTTCACCCCTGGCGCCTCCCCCAAAAAAAGAAAAATTCAAAACTTCTTAACAGTTCTACAGTAAAGTACTGCACCTTTATTCATCACAAGAGCTAAGAAGAAATGCAAAGTGCACACTAAAGAATCAAAACAAATGACAACTTAGCTAGCAAACAATAATAACAAACAATAAAAGAATATATGTAAGTTTGCTTTCAATTAAAATGATATATTGTAAAATATGTTACACGTATTAAATAATCAAAATAGAATATGCAAAATAAACAAACAAATAATTAGTACAAATTAACTTTGTCTCAAGAACTATTTACATTCCACTCCCTAGCATCACACTTCAAGGGTTACAGTGCAATCCTTCTGGCCTTCCTCGCTGCAAAGTCATCAATCACATCATCGTATGAAATCTGACCACAAACCTCATGGTTAACCACTGAGGCGTTCTTGAGCCATGGTTGACCTCGTTTTCAACAGTTTTAATTTAGAAAAACTCCTCTTGGCTGAAGCTACTGTTACTGGTAGCATTGCACTGATCCGCAGAGCAATACACATGTTGGGATATATTTCTGTGAGCTGCTTTGCATGTATGAAAGAGTTGTCATGCTCTTTGATGGCCAGTAAGGTAAATTTTCTAACTCCTGGGCCAGCTTATTTAGTTATTAAGCATTTTCATGTATTTGGACAGCCTGACATACTTTTTTCATTCCAAGATAGCTGTTGATTAGTTGAATCAGGTCTGATTAAACTGTCTAGCTCGCTACACCAATACTAACGTTGTTATTACGCTTTCAGGTGCCTCTTGAAGTTTGTTGTGTTCTTCCAACCTATTTTGAAGCCACACGGTTTCTCTCCCGTTATTGCAGTGCGTTGTGTTTTATTTTCTGTCAAGTTATAATAAGAGTGTCCAGATATCTATTCTTTTTCTTCCAGTACCAGAGTCCAGAGTGCTTGAACTGCAGCCATCATCTAACGTTTGTTAGGACGTCTCTTGCATGTCTGGGCATCTCAGGGAGTGGAGGAGGGATACAGAACCGGGCAACATTCAACCAATGATATTAAGAATGTGCTGCACTAGGTGCATGCAAGTTTCGAAAAAATAATTAATTACATTTTTTATTGTCCGTTCGACCCACACTCGACCCATACCCATCAATGCGCTAGCATGTTCTGACAACACCCGTACCTCTTTAGATTTTTGGCAAATTTTCCCCTTATGTTAAGTATATTTTTTAATGTCAAAATATTGGTTGGAGAAATAGAAGGGGCGCAAAAAACTCTGCCCAGCAAAAAAAAAAAAAAAAAAAAAATATATATATATATATATTTTTTTTTGCTAGGCACAGTTTTTGGCGCCCCCCTCTAGGTAGCACTCTAGGCAACCGCCTTTGTCGCCTATAGGAAGGGCCGGCCCTGCCTGGAGGGGTATAGTCTGGCCTAGGCTATTTTACACCCCCGGGTATAGTTTGGCCTAGGACAGTTTATCCCCTGGGGTATACTCTGGCCTGGAGGGGTATAGTCTGGCCTAGGCTATTTTACACCCCCGGGTATAGTTTGGCCTAAAACAGTTTATCCCCGGGGTATACTCTGGCCTGGGCCAAAGTATACCCAGGTTTAATCTGGCCTGGGCCAAAGTATACCCAGGTTTAATCTGGGCGGGGGTTAATTTGGCATGTTACACCTGTAAATCAGAATGAGCCAAACATCAATAAAGCCTTTTTATAAGGTTCCTTTTTGAATGTCAGCCCCAAAATGATACCAGTGCTTGTTTGACACACTTTTAAAGTCATACATTGCTCCTTTCAGGAGTTAGCCATACAGAGTAGATACAGGTCTGATATGCTAGAATGTGTATCCTTGGGCTCATGTGAGTGAATCAGAGTAAGTTTCCAACATTTTATTGCTGTTTAGGCTGAAATATGGCTCCGGACACTTGCAGGCATTTATCATGTGGATTTTCATTCCCATGCATTGTGTATGGCAACTGTCCCGCCTCCAGCAGGGGCCACGAAATACATAGAGTTTTGAAAACAAGACGTTCACCTTCAGGGCACATAGCCTGTCAACATATGTCAGCCTCATGTCCACAGACACTGTAGAAAAAAAGTTTGCCCCGCGAGAGTGTGGGGAAAAACGTAGGCCTCAAGCCTGCCGTCCTGTGAGCAGTATAATGCTAATTAAAAATATTTCTGGTTCAGCCAGGGCCACCAAATTAAACAAGCACTACATGGGTCTCTAGCTGAAGCTCTGCTGAGACTTTTAGCCCCCTGTGTTCCTCGGGGCCCGAATCATGGCTGGAAGAGTTTTCACCCAGAGGCCCGAAGACCTGGTGGGCTATATCTTTGGAAATGCAATTCACAGAGCTTTCAAAACACAGTCGAGTCCTCAGGGGGCATCTGTGAAGCTATGTCTACAGTTTCAGCCGTCTAACTACCCAGGGGTTAATTCTTTATTCTGTCATCACTTTTCCTAGAATATTACATTTCCAAGGTAAGAATCATCTATCTAGTTCACTTTTCCTTCAGAGTCATCCACCGCCTTAACTTTCTTTCTCTTCTTTCTTTTTGAGGGGGGGATTAATATTCTACGTTGTGCTCCACCCCATTCTTATCCTGATGACATCACATAGGGGTCTAAAAACCTCTAACAATCACATCACTTTCTCTGTTCACATGTTAATAAATGTTTGTTAAACAGTTGGATCGAAGTCTCTCCTGATTTAACTGATGGTCACTAACCGGGCAATAAATACCATCAGCATTGCGCTTACAGCAAAGAGAAGAGAGGAAAGAGGGCAGCAGGAACAGCTGTCATAAAAATTTAAATAAGAACAGAGTCCGTCGCATCACAACCTGCAGAAAACAACAATCAGCTTGTATCTATAACCTTATTATAAAAGGTGGAAAACAGGAGGAAAGTATTTTCAAGAAGTCTTCATTTTTAATTAATAGGCCAATTTTCCCAATAATCCATGTTGACATTAAAAGGAATTTACTTCAATTTTGTTGTTGAACAGTGTTAAAGACTAACAAACATGAAAACAATAGAGAGAAAGTGTCTACAACACTTGGATAATAGACCATACAACCAACTCTACAAACACCAAATGCATAACTCTTCTACATTCACAAGCAGGGTACATTCAGTACAAATGATTTTTAAAACAAATAGATTTGTAGATGTTTATTAGTATACTGCATTTCTTAGGATGTAAAATTTCTCCTTTGAACACATTCTTTTTAATTATTTAACAACTGGGCTTCACTATACTGACTCTAGAGGATCCAGATGACAAAAACTATGATTATTATTGCATTAACTGGGGCTGCTATCTGTCATGCCCTCTGCCTCATCTGCCCCCTAGTCTCTATCTCTCTCTCTGAGTGCATGCTGGGAGTGAGTGTGGTGAGTGACCTGGAAAGTGTGTTCAGATTGCTTGATTTTTCTACCTTTTCTTTTGCTCTTTCCCTCTTTACTTATAGTAGAGGTGTTTTTTGTTTTCTGTGTGAGTTATAGTGTGTGTAGCAGCAGTTTAGTTGGTAGCTGCCGGTGTGTTTGTGCAGCATGGCTGCTGCAGGTGGAGGCTTCGGCCTCCACAAACTAACACGCCGACACGGCATCAAACTGTGTCCGGCTGTGGAATGCTCGGTCGAAGAGGTCAGTCTGGCTGTAGGTGAGGTTGTTGGATATGGTAGTGTGAAGTCTGCCTCAAGAATGAACAGCGCTGTGGTGGTTTTTTTAGACAGTACAGACAAAGCTAACCAGCTCCTGGAGAGTGGAGTTGTGATTCAGGGCTCCTTCACACCTGTGTTGTCCCTGGCTAATCCTGTCAAAAAGATCCTTATCTCTAATGTGCCCCCGTTCCTAAAAAACGAGCTCTTAGAGAAAGAGCTGGCAAGACATGGACAGTTAATGTCCCCCATAAAAATGATCCCCATCTACTGCAAATCTCCACATCTCAAACATGTTGTGTCTTTCAGGAGACACGTGTTCATGGTGCTAAAAAAGAGTGAGGAAGAATTAAACTTGGTCTTCAGGTTTAAAATTGAGGAATTTAATTACACGGTGCATGTTACATCAGGTAAAATGAAGTGTTTTGGCTGTGGGAAAGAGGGACATCTGATCCGCTTGTGCCCAGAAAGAGCCGGTGAGAGCCGGTCGGCTGCCTCCGGAGTGGGCCCCCCGACTGCCTCGGCCGGTGATGGCTCCGCTGCTTCCGCATCGGCCCCCCCGCCTGCCTCGGCCAGTGGTGTGCTCGCTGCTCCGCATCGCCCTCCACCGGCCTCGGCCAGTGATGGTTCCGCTGCTTCCGCACCGGGTCCCTCGGCCGGTGGTGGCTCCGCTGCTTCCGCACCGGGTCCCTCGGCCGGTGGTGGCTCCGCTGCTTCCGCATCGGCCCCTCCGCCGGCCTCGGCCGGTGATGGTTCCGCTGCTTCCGCACCGGGGCCCCCGCCTGCCTTGGCCGGTGGTGGGTCCGCTGCTTCCACACTGGGGCCCCCGCCTGCCTCGGGTGGTGCTGAGGCCTCTGTCCCGATGGAGCCACGGAGCGACACACAAGGTTCACAGGAGGAGAACAGTGAGGACAACCATCAGGAGAACGAGGTGAGAGATAGTCACACAGCCACTAGAGTCGCGGAGTCAGTGCTCACTGGAGGAAGATCTTTTCAAACTGTCAACCAAAAGAAAAAACCCAGAAAACAAAACAAACAGCGAACAAGCAAAAAAAGTATCAAAGATAAACCCACCATGTTCTTCCTCTCAGTCAGAGGACAGTTTAATAAACACACAGGAGAACCTGCAGGTGGACGAAGAGAGTCTTTACTCCTTCACCAGAATCTGGACCTTTTTACACAACACTAAGGGCACAAGACTGGTTAGAGTGGAGGACTTCTTCCCAGATCTAAAACTGTTCCTCAACTCGGTGAGAGTTTTCATGAGAAACATTGACGGTACCGACAAAGCGACCTTCACTGATCAGGAAGTTTTCCGCCTCAAGAAACTAATGTCCAAAGTCCGAGCCCAAATGGCCATTTGATGGTTAAACCCTGTCTGTTCTCCTCCGTCTGTGTGATCCTCTACGTTTGTTTTAATTTCAACCTTATCTATAAACATGTGTGACATAAAGCTGGGCTCTTTAAACATAAATGGTGCCAGAGGAGATGTGAAGAGAGCTGCTCTGTTCAGCCTGTGTAGGATCAGGAAGCTAAATGTTGTCTTTCTCCAGGAAACACACAGCACAGCTGAGTGTGAAGCTGCCTGGAGGAAGGAGTGGGATGGGGAGGTGTTCTTCAGCCATAAGAGCAGTAACAGTGGTGGAGTGGCCATTTTATTTTCCAGAGACTTTCTTCCTGTTTCCTCTACTACAGAGGAAATTGTAGAAGGTCGCTTGTTAAAAATACAGGCTGTATTTGAAAACGTAAGGATGACCTTCATTAATGTTTATGCTCCGACTGTAGGCACAGAAAGAGTAACTCTGCTAAACACTCTAAACTCTGTTGTTAACTTGTGTAGTGGTGAAGGGCACATGTTCATGGGTGGTGACTTTAACTGCACAGCTGATGCAACTCTGGACAGGAACCATGCAGAACCTCATGGAGCCTCCAGGAGGTGTCTTATCAAACTGATTGAACAAAATGATCTATGTGACACCTGGAGGCTCCTTCATCACACTCAGCGTCAGTACACTTGGGTCCATACTAGAGACAACACTCTATCTATGGCTCGGCTGGACAGATTCTACTGCTTCAAACATCAGTCCAATGCTCTTCAGAGTTGCTCCATACACCCAGTTGGCATTTCAGACCATTCACTTGTTCAGGTTTCAGTTTCTATTAAAAATATAAAATGCAGCAGTAGTTACTGGCACTTCAATGTAGCCCTGCTTTCAGATAACGTTTTCAAAAATGCTTTCAGTTTGTTTTGGAACAACTATTCAAAAACTAAATCTGACTACACCTCATTACAGCAGTGGTGGGATATAGGAAAGGGTCAAATTAAGCATCTGTGCCTACAGTACACTCTCAATGTCACAAGGGACATGACCAGGTCTATGAAAGCTCTGGAGAGAGAAATAGTGGATCTGCAAGATCTAGCAGAATCCACCGGAGACGGAGAACACATTAAAGTTCTCAAAAACAAAAAGTCAGCTCTGTCAGACCTGTTGGGTTTTTCTGCTCAAGGTGCTCTGGTTCGCTCCCGGTTCCAGCACGTTGCCAAGATGGATGCTCCCTCTCACTTCTTCTTTGGCCTCGAACGTAAGAACGGACAAAAGAGACTCATGAACTCCCTGCGGTCCAACACAGGGCAGCTGCTGCAGGAGTCTGCAGAGATTCGCAGATATGCTGTTGGTTTCTATGAGGAACTCTTCAAGATGGAGTTCCAAGAGAGACCAGACATTCTTTGAGGGTCTACCCAAGGTTCCTGCAGAGGTCAGTGCAGAGCTACACACACAGCTCTCTGCTGAAGAATTACATGCTGCGCTGCAGAGGATAAAGAACAGCAAGGCTCCAGGCATCGACGGACTTCCTGCGGATTTCTACAAGGTTTTCTGGCCGGTGATTGGAGGAGATCTGCTGTTGGTCCTCAGAGACAGTCTCAACAAAGGACAGCTACCTTTGAGCTGCAGGAGAGCGGTCCTCACCCTTCTCCCCAAAAAAGGAGATCTTCAGGAGATAAAGAACTGGCGACCAGTAGCTCTGCTCTGCACGGACTATAAACTGTTGTCCAAAGTGTTGGCCACGAGGCTGAGGAAAGTGATGGAGCATGTCATTCATGTAGACCAGACCTATTGTGTGCCCAGCAGGCTGATATCTGATAACATTACTCTGATTCGTGATATTTTGGACCTCTCTGGTTCATCGGGCTGTGAACTTGGTCTTATTTCTATAGATCAAGAAAAGGCTTTTGACCGGGTTGAGCACAGATACTTGTGGCAGACGCTGCAGGTGTTTGGGTTCAGCCCTGGTCTCATAGCCATGATCCGGACATTGTACAGTGACATTGAGAGTGTTTTAAAGATTAATGGGGGTTTAAGTTCTCCTTTTAAAGTCCAGAGGGGAATCAGACAGGGCTGCTCCCTGTCTGGCATGCTGTACTCTCTAGCCATAGAGCCGCTTCTGCACAGACTGAGGGTACAGCTGTCAGGTGTGAATCTCCCCACAAGCTTTAAAAGTCTCTGCTTATGCTGACAATGTCATGGTCCTTGTTAAAGAACAAAATGACATCGATGTACTGGCTGAAACTGTTGAGCAGTTCGGCAAAATATCATCGGCAAAAATTAACTGGGACAAAAGTGAAGCCTTATCAGTGGGAACTGAGCTGAGCAGAGAACTTGTGTTACCGGGGGGGGTTGACCTGGAATAAAAAAGGTCTTAGATATCTGGGCATTTATCTTGGGGATGAAACCTTCATGAGCAAAAATTGGGACAATGTTTTAGAGAAGGTAGAAGGACGCCTCACAAAATGGAAGTGGCTTCGCCCACACATGTCTTTTAAAGGCCGCACCCTCATCATTAATAACCTGGTTTCCTCCATGCTATGGCACCGACTGGCATGTGTGGACCCCCCAGCACGTCTGCTGGCCAGAATACAGGCTGTGATGGTGGACTTCTTCTGGGACCGTCTGCACTGGGTCCCACAGAGTGTCCTCTTTCTGCCTAAGGAGGAGGGGGACATGGACTTGTCCACTTGGCAAGTAGGGGGGCCGCCTTCAGGCTCCAGTTCGTCCAAAGACTCCTGACTGGACCTGGCGACCTGGTCTGGAGACCCGTAGCCCGTGCCATACTAGAGCGGTGTGGTGGGCTGGGCCTGGCTGAGTCGTTGTTTCTCATGGATGTAAATGGATGTAAGTTGGACAACCTTCTGGGTTTTTACAAAGGACTGCTCAAAGTGTGGGGAATGTTCCATAAAGAGAGACTGAAGAACTGTGACTCTCTGTTCTGGCTTCTCAAAGAGCCAGTGGTTCACGGGACTCGGCTCCGGTGTAATGCAGAACCAGGCCTACCTCAGAAACTGTGCCAGGCCAAAGTCCTCACACTGGGCCATGTGGTGGAGGTGTGTGGCCCTCACCTGGACCACGCTGCAGGTCTGGCCTCACGTTTGGGGATCAGGTCAGTCAGGGTGGTGAGCCTCCTGCTGAGAGGCTGGAAACAGCAGCTGACACACCCTGAACTTCTGTTGATCACTGCTCACTGTGATGGACTCATTCAGCCTGACACCAGTGATCCTCTTCCTGATATAAACATTGTTCCTGTCCTTAAATGTGAAGGTTTTTTGTTAAAGTTAAAAACTGCCTCTTGTAACACACTGAGCACCATGACGGGTAAAACTATGTATTATTTATTAGTTAAACTTCTGAACCAGAGCAGACTGGAAGACCGGAGTGACTCTCCATGGAGGACTCATCTGGACCTGACAGAGGCTCAGAGGCCTGAGTGGAGAGCACTCTACAAACCACCGCTGACAAAGAGGGGGACTTACAGTGGAGGGTTCTACACGGTTATTAATTCTGACGTTGCTGCTACTTGTGCTAGTGTTTCATTGTTTCCTGGAGTGTGGTCGTCTCTCCTCACTGTTTCTGTTTCTAACTCACTTGTTTGCTTTTTTTGATGAAGTTTTCTCAGAGCAAATGTTCATCCTGGGTTACAAGTACAACAGAAAAAATATGATAAAATGTCAACTCTTCAACTTTGTTTTGGGTCAAGCGAAGATGGCGATCTATCTCTGCAGGAGAAACAAACTCGGAGACTCACTCGATGTAGACGTGATGTGCATCTTCAGACGAATGTTAAAGACAAGACTGAAAACTGATTTCACTTTCTTTATTTTGACAAATAATGTAGAAGATTTTGAGAAGATGTGGTGCCTCAAAAAAGTTTTATTTGTTGATAATTCTGTTTATAGATATAGTGTATTGTCGGTTATAGGGTTGTGGTGTTGCGGTGTACACGGAGGAGGCGTTAGGTGGTGCGTGTGTGTGTGAGTGTTTGCAGTCGGCCGCGGGCCTGTGTGCTAAATGCCATGGACCTCACCAAGTTAACCCGGAAGCAAGGCATTAAGATCGCTCCGGCGTTCCCGTGCTCGGTGGAGGAGTGTAGCCTGGCCGTGGGGAGGGTGGTGGGGCACAGCAGCGTGAAGTCCGCTGCGAGGATGAACAACGCGGTTGTCATCTTTCTAGACAGCGTAGAGAAGGCGAACACGGTGGTGGCGACCGGGATCGAAGTGAGCGATACGTTCGCATCGGTTCTGCCTCTCGCCTTTTTTGTAACATCAAATAACACTAAATGCTTTAGCTGTGGGAAGGAAGGACACCAAGCTAAAGTATGTCCACAGAGAAATAAAACAGCTGACACTCAGGAACAACAGGAGGGGACAGGGGGCGTCCAGCAGGAAGGTCAGGAGGGACAGGAGGGGACAAGTGGAGTCCAACAGGAGAGTCAGGTGAGTGAGGAGGGACAGGAGGTCACAGGGAGATCCCAAAGGAAGGTCAGGTGAGTGAGGAGGGGACAGGGAGGTCCCAAAGGAAGGTCAGGTGAGTGAGGAAGGACAGGAGGGGACAGGGGGGGTCCAACAGGTAGATCAGGTGAGTGAGGAAGGACAGGAGGGGACAGGGGGGGTCCAACAGGTAGATCAGGTGAGTGAGGAAAGACAGGAGGGGACAGGGGGTCCAACAGGTAGATCAGGTGAGGAAGGACAGGAGGGGACAGGGGGAGTCCAACAGGTAGATCAGGTAGGTGAGGGGGAACAGGAGGAGACAGGCGGGGTCCAACAGGGCCAAGTAAGCGAGATTGACATGGAGAGAGATGAGGAGGTGCTTAAAGTTCCTCATCTGAAAAGAAAGACCAGGAGCAACAGTGGAAGCTCAAAGGCAAAGACAGGAGCAGTGAAGAAAGGAGGGAGAGGAGCAGCAGAGTCCGAGTCCAACATGGAGACCGACTCTGCTGACAGTGAATCCTCCGACTTCAGGACAGGAAGCCAGAAGAGCACAAGAAGCTACAGTGCGGGGAAGACAAAAGTGTTTCTCCAGAAAACAAAGAATATGAAAGGATTGAAAATAGAAGATTATTTCTCTGATAAAGAGCAGCTCTCAAACTCTGCCCGGCTGCTCATGAGCAGCAAAGGCAGAGGAGGCTTCGCTGACCAGGAGATACAGTGGGGCAAAAACGTATTTAGTCAGCCACCAATTGTGCAAGTTCTCCCACTTAAAAAGATGAGAGATGCCTGTAATTTTCATCATACGTACACTTCAACTATGAGAGACAGAATGGGGGGAAAGAATCCAGGAAATCACATTGTAGGATTTTTAATGAATTAATTGGTAAATTCCTCGGTAAAATAAGTATTTGGTCACCTACAAACAAGCAAGATTTCTGGCTATCACAGACCTGTAACTTCTTCAAGAGGCTCCTCTGTCCTCCACTCGTTACCTGTATTAATGGCACCTGTTTGAACTCGTTATCAGTATAAAAGACACCTGTCCACAACCTCAAACAGTCACAATCCAAACTCCACTATGGCCAAGACCAAAGAGCTGTCAAAGGACACCAGAAACAAAATTGTAGACCTGCACCAGGCTGGGAAGACTGAATCTGCAATAGGTAAGCAGCTTGGTGTGAAGAAATCAACTGTGGGAGCAATTATTAGAAAATGGAAGACATACAAGACCACTGCTAATCTCCCTCGATCTGGGGCTCCACGCAAGATCTCACCCCGTGGGGTCAAAATGATCACAAGAACGGTGAACAAAAATCCCAGAACCACACGGGGGGACCTAGTGAATGACCTGCAGAGAGCTGGGACCAAAGTAACAAAGGCTACCATCAGTAACACACTACGCCGCCAGGGACTCAAATCCTGCAGTGCCAGACGTGTCCCCCTGCTTAAGCCAGTACATGTCCAGGCCTGTCTGAAGTTTGCTAGAGAGCATTTGGATGATCCAGAAGAGGATTGGGAGAATGTCATATGGTCAGATGAAACCAAAATATAACTTTTTGGTAAAAACTCAACTCGTCGTGTTTGGAGGAGAAAGAATGCCGAGTTGCATCCAAATAACACCATACCTACTGTGAAGCATGGGGGTGGAAACATCATGCTTTGGGGCTGTTTTTCTGCAAGGGGACCAGGACGACTGATCCGTGTAAAGGAAAGAATGAATGGGGCCATGTATCGTGAGATTTTGAGTGAAAACCTCCTTCCATCAGCAAGGGCATTGAAGATGAAACGTGGCTGGGTCTTTCAGCATGACAATGATCCCAAACACACCGCCCGGGCAACGAAGGAGTGGCTTCGTAAGAAGCATTTCAAGGTCCTGGAGTGGCGTAGCCAGTCTCCAGATCTCAACCCCATAGAAAATCTGTGGAGGGAGTTGAAAGTCCATGTTGCCCAGCGACAGCCCCAAAACATCACTGCTCTAGAGGAGATCTGCGCTAAAATACCAGCAACAGTGTGTGAAAAGCTTGTGAAGACTTACAGAAAACGTTTGGCCTCTGTCATTGCCAACAAAGGGTATATAAAGTATTCCCCTGATGTGGTGTCTGAGCGAACCATGCCGCTGCTTGCGTTTCCCAAAACTCCGGGAGTTTAAGCGATACTGCGTGCGTCGCCATGTCCGTCTCTGGATACGTCCAGAGGATGTCAAGGTCACCAATGTAGGAGTCGATGGGAAGGAAGTAGTCTGGAGATCTCTCGTTTTTATGCACCTCTCGGCGTGCGTTTTATTTCATAAAACATTTCCACAATACAGAGCACTTCCGGGTGTCACCCAACATCCGCTTTTAACCACTCCCAGTGCCCTTGTTACCTTGGTAACCCCACAGCGTGCAAACCACATAGTGCAATCAATTAGTGTAAACCAATGTCACAGCCTTTGGTGAATTCTGTCTTATCACGTGTCCACTACAATAACATCATTACATCTATACATATCCCTCTTATTGTTAACATTATAACCAGTCTGACAAAGTTTAAATATGATGGTTCAGTTTCGCTGTATAGAAGCATGGTTCCTTGGAGACAGGCTTGATATAGGGCGCTCAGTAAATATTTAAAGACATTCTAAAGAATAATGTATAATGGGATTTTTTAATTCATAGTAATTACATCAGATTACAGCCATGTTAAAATGCCAGTCTGGCAGATTTATACAAATTATTAATAATTGTGATGAATTATTTGCATTGCAAGATCCCATTCAGCATCTAACAGAGTATCATGAAGCAAATAAAATATTCATGTCTTTCAATTATATGCATCATGAGGTGATATAAAAAGTACAAAAAGGATGAAAAGATGAATTGATTTAGGTTAAACATAAAAACAGCAAATCGTGGATTATTTCATCTGTGTTGAATTACTCAGAAATATAAATATAAAAGAACAGCATGACAGATGAATGTGTGTCATACTGGCAGTTTACACAGTGCTTGTTCTGATTGGCCAACATGAGTGACGCAGCCCATTAACACCACGTGTTTGATGCACAACAAAAAACTAATGAAGAATAAAATCTGTAAATTTCAAAGAGGGGTTGAATGTCAGATTTCCCTGGTCCCTCTTCTAAAGGGTCTGGCCAGCAGATTGGTGTAGATGTTTTTTTTTCCTCTGCTGCTCTGTCTCAGCTGTCTCAGAAGGAAGCTGACGGAGCTTCCCTGCCGACCACACACGCCTCCTTAGCTTCAGACGATGTTATGGTGAATTACAATAATTACAGGAGACGACTCTCTAACCATTAATACTTGGTCTAACTCCAACCTAACATTAACGTGACCTTACCCAAACCTTGACCTAAACTTAAACAAAGAATGAAATGTGACAGTATGTAATAAAACTGTTTGAGCTGGACTTAATAATGACAAGGAAAAATTCTGAAGTAGGCTGTGTAACGTATAAAGAATCCGTCATTCTTAAAGTTATAATACATTATTTTGCATTAATTCAAATATGGAAATGGTAGATAAAATAGAGATCGTTAAGAGAATTTCATCTGCTAATAACTCCAGAAATCTCTGCCTGTCTATGTATCTATCTATCATGTCAAGAACATCCTGAAACAATTTCTTCTAAATCCAACAAGTAGCTCCTGAGCTATTCATCAAATCAGCAAGATGCTCAATTATTGTTTTATTAATATAATTACTTACCCAACCTTTGACAACCACTTAATAGTGACTGTCGATATTGAGTCCATGATTGATGATGAAAGTGTCTGGCCTGCTTGCAGATTTTCGAAGCTAAAGGATTAGTGTGTCTGCAGGGGTTTTTCCTGCACTGATGCAGTAGCCTCCCATTGTAAGTTTACTTTAAAAGACACATCGGAAGCGATACATTGCAGTCTCTGAACTTTTGAACTCACTTCACCATCAACACACAAGGTCTGATATTGATTGAGTTATTTTCTTTTTTACAGCAGTTTAATATCACTTGCTGGGTCATCACCATGTTTTTAGCACTCTTGAATTATCTGGCCCACATTTGTAATGTGATCGCTGCCTTCGGAACACAGTCTGAGTGAGTTAAATTGGCCCCACACTATAGAGGTTAACTAAGTCCACAAACACAGGTTATGAACCCGACCACTGGGAATAACTTATTTTAGGTTTCTTCGAATCCGATTGAAACCGTGCATCATTATACTTTAATTATTTGATGCAATACCCTTTAATAACACCACAGTATCTGGAATGTTTAACCAAGAGGGGTAATATAAATATACACATTTATCACTTTGATGTTGCTCAAGTAGTTTCCTGCAGTTCATAATTACACTTAATCATTTCATAAATATAGTGTATAATCTTAGCAGTGATAAACTCGGACATCACTGACTATGAGAAAAGAGCAGAAAAGATGGATATGGAGGATGGCATTGAGAAACAGCAGTAAAAGTCCTGTGACTTTATGTAACACCTTTATGCATTTTAACTTCTCAGTCTTGAAAAAATGCCAACTAGTTTGCCAAGCAGTCAATGAATTATGGTCCACAGAGACATTAATTCTTGCCTGGGGGAAGAACTGCTATAGATTTTTCAAATGATCAATTACCCAATGTAATGGGTTATTGTTTTAGAACTCATTCCCCTAAGCCTGAGCATTAATCTCAATCAATAGTCTATAAGCATTTTATACATGCTTTTTTATGCTAATCTTTCTTTGCAAAAATCTGCGGTCTCGCAAAGACAGTTCCATTCCTAATGTGGATATTATAGAACATATCAGAGTACTTGGCACTGTCATTTACAGGCTATTTCTCTTCTATAACATTTTAATATGCAGCCAAGATGACTGCTTACTCAAACACTGGAGAGAAAAAGAGATTGCTGTTCTCATCCCTCACACTGGAAATCCAGGTCCTCATGTGAGACACAGTGCAAGGCTGTATTATCATTTTTCTCCTTGTAAATATTGTGCTAAGTGGCATATCACGTTAGGTAAACACAATGTAAGCCAGGATGATTGCACATATTAATTCGCTAGTAAGCTAATTGACTTTGTTTGCCTTTTGTGTGTTATTTGTAAATCCACAGCAAGTGACAGAGGCTTTTGTGTAGTTGTGTTATTGACTGTGAGGCCGGTGCATATGAATGTGTTGCGCTCTCATAGTGAAGCATTGTTCATCAAATACCCTAAAAAATGCATGGATTTGATTTGTCAAATTTTGCCCGATACGTTATGAGAGGTCAGATCATTTTATCTGAAATCAGTATTGATTCCGCCACTTTGAGTATGAGGTGTAATTGAAATTTAAACCAATTAAACTAACACCGATCCGTCTTAATAAACCTGACCACATTGATTTTCATTCTTTTATTCTTTACACGGGTCCCTTGATGTGATAATCTCCATGTGAGGGCAACGCATATTTTAGCATGAAAAAGGCTAATAATTTCACCTTTAGAAACAGGTACACGTGCAGAAAAAAACATTGTACTTTTGAGCCACGCATATGTTGATGCCCATATTTAACTTTTGAAGTGCGGTTCTATCGCTTTATTTGCCACTACTCTTGCTTGAAGCTCTGACATTTTTTTAGGTTCTCACGTGCATGGTCTCTTTTGTAAAGCTTAAATCTGTCTTTATTTACTTTAATAGTTTCTGTGGGACAGCAAATCTCTGCTGTGCAGTTGCACTCTCTCTACCTTTTTCCTGTGTATTTCACACAAACTACCATCTCTCCCAAAGGAAACATAAAATCCACTCTGTGTTTGGCCTTGGATTGCTCCTGTTAAAGACCAACCGGACAAAGCAACTATGTGTCCCAAACACAACAAATCTCCAAATATAAATGTCAGAATACTGTAGGTTTTTTGTTACTGCCTTCAAAAATGACCTGCTTTATCAAAGGGACGACATTGTTTATCAGTGGCTTACACAACCATAGCAAATATGATTTGATTTGTGGGTTTTCTGCTCTGTGTTCTCTATAGTTGTGTCTCAATTCAGCAGCCGCATTCCGGCACAATATCATATGTCTATCTTAACTGGCCCGCCGGTAAATAGGAGGCACACTTTTTTGTGAAAAAAAAGCTCCATAGGCCGTGCCACGGAGCGAGCGTCCCTCCTCGCCTTTTTTTCGCCGTTCGCCGTTCTCGCCTTGCTTTTTGCCGCATTACCTCTTTAAATAACAGTTTGTCACTAAAGTGCAATGAATCATGGGATATGTTGGGCCAGGAAGGATCCACCTGGTGGAGCCTCCGTTGCTCGGGGTGGAAGGACACATTTGGAGGAGCCTTCGATTTGAGAGAGTCTAGTCGCCCTGCTCGGTCTATGAATGCAGTCGACATAGGATGCGGTCAGGGTTTGGTTGGATTTAGTCACAAAAACTACTTGGTAATGTTGATTGTAATTATGATTAAAATAAGAACCAGAAATTTCTTTGGATGTCATTAGTCAAGAAATGTATGTTTCTTAGAAACAGACTTGATCTGTAAGAAAATAGAAATGACAGGCCTCCGATCACTGTTTCAAGCTTGAATGTTTTTGTTGCAGATTATTACAATCTTATTATCATCACTCAGCAGGAAGATACAGCACCTCTTCTTGTTGTTGGTGCAATTTCCCTCTCTATTTAATTCTTCAGTCTCTTAGCAGCCTGCAACCCAGAAGCACTAATTCATTTGTATTGACCTTGTTTGGCTGTTTTGAGGGATGACTGTGTGATTATGTTTGGATCAAACTGATTTGCAGAGAATATGAAATAGGAGCTTCTTTCTCTCAGAAAACTCCAGTGTAATACAGCATAAGGCAATTTGCCAATCTCAGGAGGGAGTGTGGTAGACAAGCTGTGGGAACTGGTACGTCTCAGCAGGAGGCTGCCTTGAGTACATTTATAGCAAAGCTGATTTGTCATTTGGGAACATTGGGAGGAACAAATCACATCTTTTCTTTGTCAGAATTTCTGCTATTGTGGTGACAAAAAGTGTGATGGCGCTGATTTTCAGAGAGTCATTCTGCACTAAGCTTTTCCGAGTGCTTTTTTAAAATGAATTTTATATTTGTCTTCACAACTGTAAAGTTTATTTTAAAATGTTTAAAATTTAATAATTTTTGATGTGGCCAATACTGATTGTCGTTCATATAACAACACAGTTGTGACATTTTACAATAAGGTAGGCCACTCAAATGATCATGAAAGAAAATCTGATTTGTCTTCTCTTTACAAACATCATATATTTAAGAGCAGATTGGATCTCATTTTCCAAATACTTCTCTATTTATATGTAGGCTGGTTTGTAGTTCAGAGTCTCAGAGCCTTCAGCTTTCATGCTCCTCTCCTTTGAAACACCATCTCTATATTTAAGGTTAGACTTACAACTTTCCTTTTGGATGTAGCTTATAGTGAGGGATGGCTCAGGCTAGTCCTGAACATTTCTCTTTTTTCCTGATAAATATATTTTTCTCTCCTCTGTTGCGTGTTTGCTTATTGTGGGAACTGTTTAGTCTTTCAATAATATTATAAGATCTCTACCTTACTATTTAAAGTACCTTGAGAAAATGTCTTGTGATTTCACTGATGGCCCCAAGGGGTCATTATTTATAGGGTACAACATGTGAACTGTTGACTTGCTTTAAGTTCGGATACCAGTTGCACTGTCAACACCTGCAGCCATGGGTTGGGATTTCCTTGGAAGCAAGTTTGTCTCAGGCCACAAGCTTTAACCTTCTAAATGTGGAGATATTCTTCATTTTGGGTTTGGTAATGGCTCTGGATGAATGCAGGAGGAGGAATTCCTCATCTTCCTGAATAACTTCATAGCGTAGAAATTTCAGCCTATTCCCCCAATACTGCAAACCCAGGCAATGCAGAAGCTTGTTCTAGATGGTGAGAGATCTGGCCTTTCGATTCAGACATTTTACAATTTTAAAATTTCCAATTTGCCCCTCTGGCCTCCACCAGGCAGCCCAAACCTCTACCTTTGCTGACCAGACATCACCAGTCTCATTTACTGTTGACCATGCAGGCCAAGTCTTCGCAGACTGACTTGACCCATCAGGGGAAGAATCAACAGGAGCCCTCAACTCGAGCCTCAGCTGCCTCACAGGGTTTCAGTCCATCAGCTCTACATCCAAGCAAGACTCCCAGTGGCAAGAGAAAAAAGAAACAATCAGGAACCCTGACAGATCCACTTTAATAGGAAAAAAGTGAAAAACACAATAAAGCTCCCATTTGTAAAGAAATGAAAGAAACAAGCAAAAACCCCAGGCCCAATAACCTCAAGGATTCAGTTCTGGGGGCAGCAATCAGTAACAACTATGATAGCGACTCAACCCTTATCTTGAACATACACTTTTAGATATAGATATACACAAATATTTGAAAAGGAAAGAGAAAAAAATCAGCCTTTTATTACACTGATCAGGGGCAATGGACTCAGACCCAGAGATAGAATATGGGGCTTCATTTATAACTGTTGCGTACACATAAAATGGGGTCTGATATATGCGTACACCACTTCTCACACAAAAGTTGGGATCTATAAAGAGAAACTTGCAAACTTCTATGCAAACTCTGACCCAGGTGTATAAACATTTTAGAAAGTGGAAATGCATACCTGAGGCAGTGAACTGAAGCTGATTATAAATCCACTTTATCATACACATGAAATCAACAGTGTTATTTGTGCTTCCATAAGCACCGTTCAATTATAATATATATAAGTCAATTTAAAGCAAGTAGAGTTGCAGAGCCGGCTGCAGTGAACATTACTTTTCCGTCAGGCACACAAACAACTAAAAAAGTAAACAAACTGTGTTGACCTGGCAAACTTCTATTTCCCCAAAATGTCCCAAGGTGGAGGTTTGAATACCACCGATTGTCGTGATCAATTTGTTAAAGTGTGAATTAATCAGTCCGATTACGGTAAACATAAATGGATGGAATAGGGGAGAACTAATGTTTAGCCACCCCTAAATTGACCCGACAGTACCAAACCATCTCATTACAAACGTCAGTACTCACCACTGTGGGTTCATTGGCTGACTGGTACGTGTTTAAGATTAACACAGTATAAAATGTACCTTTCTGTTGTGATGGAAATCTGAAAATACAAGAGGCTGGAACACCAAATTTGTCTTTGTGTATTTTAATAGGGGATTTCTGCAGAAAGGATCAACACAGAGTCACAGGGATCTCAGAGTGATGATGGAGAACAGTCAAATGCAAGGATCTTATATAGGAGAACTAAGGTCGTTTGTCTGGGCCAGTTCAGACTGGTTCTGTAGGCGCAGTTTGAGACAGGAATTAAGACACAAAACTCATTTGCATACGTTTTCTTTGAAGATAAAGCAGACGGAAATTACGTTTTTGGACAGTCAATAAGTACTAGAAAGGTCATACAGGTATTAGACAGGTCATATAAGTTTCAGGTCACAAACAGTTCAGGTCATAAAAGTCTCAGACAGAAATGCAAAAAGTTACTTTTCAACTACTAAATAGTTTTCCACCACACTTAGTTTTTTTCCACTACACTGTCCAAGGCAAATTTGGAAATTCCCGTGAGATGGAATGAGCTGGAAACACAAAACTTGTCCCAATAACTGGAATGGATGTTCATTAAGGTTCTTAATAAATAAATATATATATATATATATATATATTATTTTGCAATACATTTCACTGTGGTAAAATCAGGAACAAGGGACCTAGGATATCTGTTACAAATGTAGGAAAGTTCAGGGTGTCACCAGTGGGCTTCATCCTCTTGGGACCATTATGTCACAAGATTTTATCCACTAGTTTAGTGTAAGATATTTTAGTCTGGAGTCTAGACTACACACATCGACTGACATTGCTATTCCCAGAACATCAGCACAGTTGAAAAAAAATCCAACGAGCACTAAAAACACTTTTACCCAAAGTCAATTACTGAGGTTTTCATTTTTATTCTTCACATACAGATTTTTAGGCTGACCTTGAACAATTCAAGTGTAAGCCAGCCACTTATTGGGATGATGTTTTTCCCCCCCTCAGGATCAGTTCAGAGCACTTGATTGTTCATTTAAACATAACCACTGAGCATAGCTGTAGGCTTATCACAAATTTGGAGTTTAAGCCATCCATGAGACAGAAATCAGCACTCAGACACTTCTAGATAGAAATAAGCGCATGGGCTATGTCTGGTAAATGGAGGTATTACACACTGAGTAGATGACATAGTCGCCCAAATGCCAGATGGCAGTAACACTCAGAGATATGCTTGTCCTCCTGTGTCATTTTATTTCATTCACCCCTCTGCTGACTATGAATGATATCGCAGCTATAATGATGATGTGATGTGACAGATATTACAACAGAGCTCAAGCTTTGTTTTACAAGTCACAGCAATATTAAACTTGCTGTGTGCACTTGACATTGCTTTGCAGATATGTGTATTTCACTTTGTTATTTTAATGGTATGTCGTGGTTCGTATGATAATTTGACATATGTAAGATTGATTCACTTGATGATTTTAGTAGAAGGGTATACAAATGCGAATCAAGGCAACCACATTTCCTGTTATCAATGTTGCTCAAGTTTGTTCCCACAGTCTATTGTCTACAATTTAACATGAAGGACATGTGTTTGCAGGGTGGTGGATGTCGTCTGACATGATGAATGCACGTTACAGCTCGTTAATTCTCTTTATGTAAATGTGACAGTAAAATTACATAAGATACACGTTTTCATTTCTGGTGACCATATTCTTCTATATGTGTAAGTAGGCATTGCTAGATAGATATCAAAAGGTATTACTTCAAGGTAATAAAGTGAACAAAGACTAAGTTTAATACACCTCCAATACGTATTCATTTTGAGGGTAAAAATATATATATACGAATAAGGATGGCAGTCAGACTCATTTTGTATGTGCATTTATGAGGTCAGAGTTATGGAGCCCTATGCATGTTTTGATTTAGTTTGGACCCCAAAGCAGAGACTGAAACAGGTGAATAGACAATTAAAGAGTTTATTGCTCAACAAAAGGCAACGAAGAGCAGGCAGTGGAGGCAGAGAGCAGGCTGGCTGGTAGAATCCCAGGGACGGCACGAGTGCTGAGCACATGAAAGAAAGAACTCTGCACTGAAGGCACAATGTTGGGGGAAAGAAAGGCAAACAGGAGTACCTGAGTAAATAGAGAAAAAAACAACGAGAGAGAGAGAAACCTACAACAAAAATAAAAGAACACATTTTACATTTTTAAGTTTTTGCCTTATTTTATTTATCTCTTTATGTGTTTTTGTATGACTTTCATCCTTGTCGATTGCCGTGCTTTTATCATCTTGTTTGTGTGTTTTTTGCTACTGCCCATATTAATGACTCAGACAGTGGCTGACCTCAAAGCAGCAATCAGTAAACTGGCAACAGGTGGATAAAAGACCAAAGACGGAGCAGGTCCAGGATGAGCGCAGTAATTAGTTTTTAAGGACGTCGTCCTTGATATTAAAATTAACCTACAGGTGAAGACTTTTTTACACAGTCTTAGGGATCTTCACTCCCCCATGTATGTGACGTCTAGAGACAGAACTTAACCCAAAAGCACGACCGCAGATAAAAGTGGAAAGAAAAAGGTCTTTTATTTATCAGAGGTAAAAAAAACAGGTCAAAACCAGGATATCAGTCCGAACAGCAAACAAATCCGAAAGGGCAGGCAATAAGAGAATCCAAAATCCAAAGGGGGTCCTAATCAGATCAGAAACGGGCAGGCATGAACACAGGAATATAATGCTGGATAACTAGGCAGGAACACATTAGACAATCTGGCAGAGAGTGGATGCAACTAACCAGTATAAATACACAGGAACTAATGAGGGAATGGGGAGCAGGTGAGTGTGTGTGTGTGTGTGGGTGAAGGCAATGAGGTAATTAGAGGCTTGTGAGGGTGACTCAATCTGAAATGACAGAAGAGACATGATTAAAAACAAGGCATGGCAGACTGTGTAGCGTTGTAGTATTTAAATATTTTTTAATTTCTTCAATATTTATATTTGTAGAGGGTTTTAAACAGCACCAAACTTTTATACATTTTTACATTTCACGGTTGAACTGCCACACAATCATGGTACTGTACATGTACTGATTCACCTGTACTGATTGTTGGAATTTGCTGCCCCAAACATTGGGCCTCATTTACTAACAGTGTGTACGCACAGATCTGTGCTTAAACCGTCTAATAAGTTCGTACCTACATTTGTTCGTGCTCTGGGATCAAATTTAGAACTTTCTCAGACAATGCGTACGCACAAATGATGAAGGCCAGACTTTCCTGGAAAATGTAAACACACACCCTTTTAACTAAATGCAAGGTATATTAGAATCCCATTTATTTAAATAAAAATAGTAGATAGACAGCAATAACTTAATTTACTAATGCATTGACCAAATGTATTAAATAACTATGAAATTGACGCCCTTTCATCCTCATCATCTCTATAAAAACCTGCTAAATTCATATTTATGTTTCTGGATAAACGGGGCTTCGCTTCTTCTGCAACAATAAGTGTTAAAACACTGTTGTGTCATAATCTGCGGGAGGAACTCTTCTGTCTACAGGAGTGTGTGTGTGTTCATCTCTATCCCTCTTCAGACGAACTGAGGAAGCAGACTCAGACAGAGACCGGTCCTTTAATGTGCGTCTCTCCTGAAGCAGCGGTGTTATAATTATTCAGCAGAGTCAATGTCTGCGTCGCGATGCATCTAAGAGAAATGTCCACAGCTCTAGTGCTCAGCTCTGTGCAGGACACAGCATTCAGCGCAGTTATTGCAGCCCAGGTTTAATTTAAAAAAAAACATCGTCACTCCGGAGGACACGCTACATAAAAGTGTGTATTTTGTGTCTTCCACCTCCGACGCATTCAATTTCTGCTGTTGTGAGATTCTTGTGTTTTTTACCATTTGGAGTAAAATATCTAATAAAGTAAAATCTTATAACTTCCACTGTTCAGCACACCACTCTATTCATGACAAACGGATGTCCTTATATGGAGAAATAGAGGCGTGGCAGTATGCTTATTGCAGAGTGCAGACACGCGCCTGTCAATTTAGAATGATTCTGATTCACAAACATACACAAGGTGGTGAGAACAAAAATCGGCTGGTGCGCACGCGTCATGAATCTGGCGGCGATTCTGCGCACGCACTTATTTTCTGCGGAGATTAAGAACATTTCTGCGCACGTTAGTAAATAAGGCCCATTGTGAGGATTACCTTGGTTGTTCTGAGTAGAATCTAAATTAATTATACAACTATTGGACTGACTGAAATGTTATACATCTGTGTCACCCTCAACAGGAACTGCATTAGCTTTGTCCCTTCAGAGTTGCTGTACCTTGTGATTTGTGCTGAGTTGCAAAACTTGCTAACAAAATAAAGTAAGATGGTTAACATAGTAAACAAAGCCTGCTGATAAGTGTAACCAATTGGATTAAGGCAGATTACGGTCTACTAGGTTCGGTGGGAGCCCAATGTGTGAATGCCGAGACACAGGTAGGTTTTAAATAGAATCTGTATTTGCACTTAAACCAAAAGAACAGTAATACAAACTTTCAACAAAAATAAATATTTCTCAGTCCATTTCTATTTTTAGTTAAGTCATAATTTCAGTTCATGCATATATTTTGAGTTCATGCACATAATTTCAGTTCATTAATATAATTTATGTTGATCCAAGGATATTCCACGTTGGAATGTCAAAGGAAAAAAAAGGGGGGGTTAGGGTGAGTTTTTTTCCTACCACTCGTAGTGGCAAAGAGGTTGGGTCCATATTAATCCATTTTGGGTAGCTCGCCATTACTGTCAGAGTTTGGGTCCCGCAACATCTGACTAAAGGTGAGGAAAAAAAACCTGACCTAAAAAAGGTCATGAGGAAAAACAAATAATTCTAGTTTGTTCAGTTCAAATAATACAAAATCTCATAAAGAAAAGTAAAGATTATAGCTACAACCTACAAACCTTTGGCTAAGGCTAAAATGTAAATTTATGAAATAAATTAACCATTAACAAAGACCAAAACATTCAACCGAAATGCAAACATATATGTCCAGGGCTATTAGGGACAAGCCTTACAGAATAAATGCAAGTAAACATACACACCAACATCATCAGTAAATGATAAGTGATTCCCTTATGGGGTTTTGTATTGCCGTTAGCATGAAGCTAACGGAGGCAACACTCACAGGTTAAACTTAAACCACGCTAGTGGGAATCATCCACAATGCAAGCACAGTGCAACTCACTGTCAAGAGTTTACCGGAGATTTTCCACGTCGATGTTTGTTGCCAAACGCTGTTCCACACTGCTAACAATAATAGACAGGAAAGAGGAAGTGACCCTCCTGACCCGGATATTTCTAGTTGCGCATCGGAAATGATTATATTATTTTTAGATTACTTTTAAATCATTTGAAACCTGGGTTACATAAGCATTATCATGGAGACCCTTTTAGCATGCTGCTGTTAGAATTGAACTCAAAGCACCCATTACATCTGCCCCTGGGACTTCTTCTAACATGCCCTCTACCTCTAGTTCTCCCTCTGTGTGTGTGTGTGTGTGTGTGTGTGCGTGTGTGCGCGCCTCATCATCAAGCCTCGACATTCAGCATTAAGCTCTAGTTGCCTGATCCTTCCCCTGTTCTGTTTCCCTTCCAGCTCCTGCTCTGACTCCCCGTTTCCCGTCCCTCATTTCACAGCCCTGCTGTCCTGTCCTGAAAATGTCATTCTTTTAATATTTTAAAATATATACTGCAAAATTACCTTCATAGAAATTGGATGAATGAACTGGATCCAAGTAAAATAACAATAATTGTAAATTGTTAAAAGTAAATGCTCGTAAATTTGTGGGGTTATACAGTATGATGGAACAATTAAACTAAGGAGAATTGACAAGAATACTAAACAAAGTGCATCAAAGTATCTACGTCCAACTGTAGAAACATGGTGATATAACATGGCAGATTCCATAGAAGAGGAACAGTTCCTGAAGATCAAAAGCATCCATTCTGACACATTGATTCTCAGTTCATCTCATTAATCAAATTGTATTTTATATTTCGGTCATTGTATCTATCCCCTTAAATCCTACATACTGATCCTTTCAGGTAGTTGCAGTGTTTTCTTCTACCTAAGCTGAGTTATTGCTAATTAACCATTAACGGCATCTTTGTTGTTTTTTTTTATTATTATATTGCATTGGTATTTTATCATTTTCCATCCTAATTTTCAAGATGACCATCAAAGCACTTAAGGAAAAATTTAAAAAAGATTTAATAAGATTTAATCCATCCATAATATGATAAAGACGTGATGTGGATTAAATTGGGCTGTGACGCAGTAGAGGCCTGAACCAAGATATTAAAACTGACAAAAACCCAGAGAGAGAGAGAGAGAAAAAACAAACCGCCATGTGTAGTGTCTTTACTTCTGCGTTGTGAATGCTTGTTAAGACACACTTCAAATACAATGTCTTTACAATTGTTTTTATTGTCTGTCCAGCAACAGCTAAACAGATAACTGATTTTCAGACTTTTTCCTCCACACTGACCGCCAGCATATACCTGCAGTTGTGGAAACAAAACAGTGTCTGCATGAAGTTGCTGCGTGCTCATCGCCTTCCCAAGGGAGTCCAAGGCAAAGAGAGCACCACTAAATGAATATATATACATTAATTATCACTAAAACTAAATACAATAATTAACATAAATAAAATTAAGTAAAGTAAATAAAATACACTTTACATAAATTAAACAATCTAACATACGTGTTGGACATTAAGAAAATAATACAACAAGACATACATAACCTCACATACTTGCAGTTGTGGAAACAAAACAGTGTCTGCATGAAGTTGCTGCGTGCTCATCGCCTGTACAATATACATAGCGTTACTTAGCTTTCAGCTAACAACACAATGTTCGCTAAGCATGCTAACAGTACCTACACGGGCAACCCCGCTACGCAGCAGGCACACCTCTTCATCACATGCAGGTTTACACAAATACAATATTTGGCAACACAACAAACTAACATGAAATCATTAAAACAACATTATATAACATGTACACTAACTTCTGATGTTATTTACAACTTAAAACTAATAAAAGTCCCCCCCAAGGAGTCTTGCACACTTAACATGGTGTTCAACATACTTATATAGAACTATGACAAAACATAATGCTGAAAACTCAACAAGAAAGAAACAAAAATAACCTTAACGCAAAAGTGACGATCCCCCCTTCAAAATAAAAGTCTACTTTAGTAGCTGTGGGAATGTACTGTTATTCAATACATACAGCGCAACAACAAAACATGCAGTCTGTCCTAGCATCCTTAAACACTTTCACATGTTCACAGCTCAGCAGGAGGAGACAACATGAACCTTGTGACATGTTGATAAAAATCATGAGCAAATCAGTTCTTGTTTACAAGAGTGATGGAACTCTAAATTTGTTCTTTTTACCTTTCTTTCCACAAACGGCACAAAAGTTTCAGCAGTAGCT
The DNA here is from genome assembly GCF_022539355.2 of Hippoglossus stenolepis. Lineage (NCBI taxonomy): Eukaryota > Metazoa > Chordata > Actinopteri > Pleuronectiformes > Pleuronectidae > Hippoglossus > Hippoglossus stenolepis. The sequence continues at coordinate 2,104,135 of NC_061497.1, read as the reverse complement.
CTGCTCTGGAAGTCCATGCATAACAACAGGACACCAACTGATAATTGCCAGTTATTCCATATGCCAACTAATTAGACACCAGTTTTGAGAAGCAGCTGATAAATACCACAAGAAAGTTCTGTTGTTTTTCACAAAGCTCCCTCTGTACTCTTGATTGTACCCTTGGCACGCTGCCACTTTGTCCGCCCACATGCGCATGACTGCCTACCGACAATGCCAAACACTCAGTCACAGGGTTGCTCTGCTACCTACCGTTATTTCATCTCATCTGTCACAATCTGGGTGCTTCAAATGACCGTGAATCACACTGATGGTGAGCGGCTGCAGATGTTTTATACAAATAGGTCACATCCCAACAGTCTCCCCTAATTAGACCATTGTTGTACAAAGGGGCAGTTGTGCGTCTTATTAACAAACCATTACAGTGAGTGCCTTTCATCCATCATAAAAGCCAGCTCTAATTAGGTTTGTGGGCTTTTATTTATCTGATGGGCCTGAATTTTCATTATTTTTCCTCTTCAAAGCAAATAGATCTTATTAGCATGTTTTGTCACTGTGCTGCTGTGTTCCTTTGGAACTGTAACCTACTCTGGCTTGCTTGCTCTTAGCAAGACGTGGGACTTGGATAAGTATAGATGACGTTGCGTGTGATAAACCTGTGGGTCGACATGTTTAGTGCCCCGGGTACAGTAAAATATTCAGGAGTTCATTCATCCTTCTTGCTGCTGCTTTTCTCTGTGTTGATTTGATGCTGAGCCAGTGCCAAGAGACCTTAGATACCTGCAAAAGCAGTATGGCATTTTTCCATCCTTAAATGACATATACATGCCGAGATTTACAGTTGTAATAGAGGATACAATGGGATCTCTATAAATGTATAATGCTGAGTGGTCTCAGGTTCATAGTCTACCTTCGCCACAAATTGGATTTGTTTGGTCTGTAGTCATAACTAGAACGTTAACATTGTATTGAATAGAAACTCTAGCTGTGGTTCCAGGAGGTTTATTTGGGCATTAAAGTCTGTGGAGGAAGAAAAGCCCAGTATCTCATAATGCTTTCATAACGCTTAAGTCTTACTTCATATAAATTCTGCACTGAACTTCTCCCCCAGATACTGACTACTGAATTCTCCTCGGAGCTATGTGGGGAAAAGGTTTAGCATACCGAATTTTAAGGTGACTGGGCCTTGAATATTAATTCAGGAATCTCTGCTGTTCTAAGCTGCTTAGTGCCCATTTCATGTTTCCAACAAGAAATGCTGTCCTACTAGAGACAGTGAAGACAGGGTGTCTACCGGGAAACATCAAGTGAAGTACACAGAATGGCAGTCGCTGCACAGATGTCTGACGTTAAACCAGACAGTCCTTCTGTAAGCTTCCTTTTTACAGACCTTTACCCTCAGCTTCTCTGCTTGTCCTGTGCATGAGGAGAAAAAAAAAAAAAATATATATATATATATATATATGATAATTTACGTGCATTATTGAATGACTGCATGGACATGAAAAGAACAGATGCCACTTATAATTGTTAACAGGAAGGCAGGAGCCAAGGTACATGTATCTAGTGCCTCAGTCCATACATCTGCAATAGTTAGTGCAACGTAGTCTCATGAAACGGTTCGTAAGATATCTTACGAAAAGTTATCTACAAATTTTAGTAGAGAATCCTACGAAAATGAACAGCGATACAAACGACCAGTGCGCCTGCGCAGACCTCTGCAGCAATATTCTCAAGCAAGATGCCGGAGAGTGCTTTATTCTTGGTGGGAAATGTTATATTTTAAGAATGTTCGTGCATACAAATGAGTTTTGATGATATTTATGGCTAGAAATGTGTTTCAGTTTCAATATTTTCATTCAGTGTACCTATAAGATGTTTGATTTGTTAGTTATTAGGAAGAATTTTCACGTTTCTATGCGGTGTGGAAGATGCTGTGCTAGCTGGACACCAGAGCTCTATGATGTCGAAGTTAGCGGCTACTGGCCAGCCACGATCAATTTTTACACACTCTATGATGTAGCCATATTTCAAGGGTTCAAGGAAATTAAGTTGGTTGCTCCCAGGAATTCTCGCTTGACCTTTATGAGAATGCTTGAAGCGCAAACAACAGAGTGTGGCTGGGTGGGTTGGCATATATTATATGTTTACAACATTTATCATTATCTCCTTATAATTCTGCATAAGTATAACTTAAATTGTAATGGATATTTCAACAGACTGGTAAAGTGTGTTCTGACACATTCTACAAGAGCTTCATGGAGTGGGTGATATGTTCTTTCGAGGTGAACAAATTGTGTTCAGAGCAGCCGTTCACCTGCCTGCCACAAATGCTGGCTGTGTCCGTCGATGGATACAGGAAGCACTACCGCTTCAAAAAGGATGGGTGGTGTGTACATGTTTTTATGTTTCAATGTCCCATCATGTCCATGTATCAGTTCTTTGTTGTTATGTCAGCCTGTTGGTGTAAATTATTAAGCAATGCAAACTGTTATAGTGGCAGCCAAACAACAAAAAAGCCACTTGAGGGATTCTAAACAAATTCAACCTGTTGTGCTCAAGTGACGGAACCTTCTATTTTCATTTAAATTGTTAATTTTAACAGATTTTATTTGAAATGCCTACAAATAATGAGCTTGTTAGTATCTATCAAGAAAAAAAAACTTACATCCACACATGGTTGAAAATATGTGTTTTCCTCAGATTGGGATTCCCCACAACTGGGACTCCCAAATATAGATTACGTGACTGCTGCAGCAGCAGCTGCAATATTAACCCCACACACCTCCACATAAAGCATGCTTTAAAATGTGCTAAAACAAATATTTCAAACGATTTAAATTATCATATATTGCTATGTATGTTATGAAGGGGGTTACTTTGAGGGTGTGCTTCTATGCAAAGCTGATGAGGTGGCAGCATTTGTGGAAGACATCCAAAGGATGACCAAGCATGTAAGAGTGTCTGATTTTAATCACATACTTTGTCATTGTACTTTGTATACTGCAAGCCCAATTTTATTTTAGATGAGTACTACCATTTGCAAACGTATATTCTGCAAAATTACACCCGAAAATGTTAATAGATAAATTAAAACTACTACTGTGACTATGCTTTTTCATTTTTAGGTGCCAGGAAAGGGGGTTTGTGGCAGGTCTCAGCTGAATGCAGCCAAAGAGACGAGTAAGAGGAGTAGCTCCAGCCTTGATGAGCAGGTATGTGTTGTAAGAGATTTCTCTTGGAATTACTAATTAAAGCAACTAACTCCCTAATAAACATGCTAATTCTGTTGCAAACCTATGTAGCTGGTTTCAGACTGAATCTATATTATATTAAGAGGTATGTCATTTTCGTGCGCAGTTTTCTTCTGTTCCTCAGTAACATTTTTTTTTTTAGCAATTTCTTTACTGGAAGGAAAGTTTGCCAGACAATTAGCATAATTAAGAGTGTAACACTGATTGTATTGTTGTTAATTTGACTTGTTAGGTTAGCACAACCTGATACTAAAACAGTCAATAAAACATTGGTGTGATGAAAAATCGACTGAATGGTAATCGGTTCATGTCAACGTGCTGTAAAATAATTTGCTGTTTGTAAAAGCCCGCACAGACATGCTGACTGTCCAGATCATGGACTGGAACAAAAGGAAGGTGCAAAACATGTGCAATACCTTATGCTCCAGATTTCATAAGGTAATTAGGGCCCGAGCACCGAACAGTGGGAGGCCCTATTGAAATTGTAAGGATTATTCTTATTATTAGGGCCCGAGCACCGACGGTGGGAGGCCCTATTGTATTTCGAAGGATTTGTATTTCCCTTTTGGGGCTTTTTCAGGGCCTAGACATACTCAAATTGTTACCAAAGTTTGCAGGGAATTCAAAACCCCAAAAAGTTATTGTATTCTGGAGTAATTTGAAATGGGTGTGGAAAAATGGCTCAACAGCGCCATCTAAGGAAAAGCCACTCAGTTAGCTTTCACCGATCTTCACAAAAATCGTAGCCCAGGTGTATCATGACCAGACAAACAAAAAAGGTCTGAGGTGCAAGTTGAAAAAAGCAACAGGAAGCCCGCCATTTTGACTTTAGTGGCCATATTGGCCATTTTCCACATTTTTACTTTGACGAACTTGTTGTAGGGCTTTCATCAGATCAACTTCATATTGAGGTGAGAGTCATCTCAACATGATGGAGATATAAACTACCTCTAATTTTGCGTTTTTGTCACACAGTCTGACCGTGGCGTGGCATTAAAGTTTGATGAGTCAAATCAAGATGATTGAGCTGCAGCTGCAATATTGGTCACTAGAGGGCAGTGTAAGACCATGGTTTGCCCAAGGCACAAAAAATGAGTTGTGGTAACATTGTCCAATTGACACAAAATTGCTCACGCTACATCAGAGCCCCTAGTTGAACAGATCTATTAGTCTGTAGGTAATAATAGTGATGGCGCCACCTACTGGCAACAGGAAGTAAGCTTTATTTTACAACTATCATTCGATTTACATAAAATGTTCACCGTGTGATCTGCAATTGATAGCGTGGACCGTAATGAGCAATTGGCAGGCAAGGATCGACATCGCGTGACGGACGCAGGAAGTGAAGCGTCTCTCCTTGCCGCAGTGCGCAAAACGCATGCAACGCGGAGACGTGCGCTTGGTAATTGATCGCTCTCTCCACTAACCGCAACAGGTTTCAAAATGCCTGTGCTCAGGCCCGTTAGTGCTACAACGTAGCCCTAGTTGTCATATATTTTTTTAAAAGGCCACATTGCAATCTCAGTGATAAATAGATAACATTTGTATTCTCTATTTTCCACACAGACACAAAGGGATCTTCAGAGGGAGAGGCAGAGCCTAGAGGCTATCAAGGAGGACCTGTCTGTGAATGATGACTGTGCAGCAGTGGGTCATAGATGTACAGGATTGGGCTGAACATGGTAGGTGTCTTATTATCTCCGTGTTCAAATAAGAACAGACAACAGACTTGGCAATATTGTATTACACAATGTACATCAAAATTACAGTATTGCTTTGTGTTGTTCAGATTCACCAGCTGGCAGCAGTGATTCTCTCCTGGGAGTGAGGAGAAGAATGGAGGAGAATTCACTGGGCTTAAGACAGCGTAGAGCCCGTCTTTACAGTCATACAGGTACACACATTGTGGAATACATTAAATCTTTCGAAAATGTTTTAACAATGGAATATTTAATATGTTTTGTAATGTGTCTTTTGTAATGTATCGCAGACACCAACTCAGGACGCTCTGTGATTCGTAGCCGCATGTGGAGGGAAAGGAACCAGCTTGAGGTCCATGTGGCTCAGCATGACGAAATGGTCCAGCCACAACAGCAAATCAGCGCTGTTGAAAACCTCTTAAAAGCTGGCTACATCTTTCCATGGCTGTTGCCGCCCAGTGGTATATTACATATTTAATTATTTGTCATGATTCTGATTGAGGGTGTCCCAAGTGTCAGCAGGTGTACTAAGCATTGTGGACAATATGGACACAGCTTGATTGGTATTGTTGTAGCATATACATTGGTTAATGGTTTGCTTAGACCACCTGCCTTAACTTTTTGTGAATATGGGGAGAGAAGAGTCACAGGTAAAAATGATGATACTATTATTTTTGAAATAATGTATCCCATTTGTTTTTAGTTTTAAATCTGTTTTCCTCAATAGTTTTTCCCTTCCACCACTGTGAACTAATGCATGGAATTTTCATGGATGCATTTCTAGATGGCATTGATTTCCTTGTCAAAAAAAAGGCGTTTGACAAGGTCATGCATGTGAGAAGACTTGAGGAGGTCAGAATCCTTGCTATTGAAGTAAGGCAGCATTGGAAGTTCCTCAAGAAAATGGAGGATGACTTGAGTGGTCTTTTCACCAGCATGGAGGGTAAGCATTGACCCATAAATTGTAAGGAATTGTCTCTGTTTAGGCACCATATAAAAATGTAATTGTAATTGATTTTTTTCTTCATAATTAAGAAGGTAGCCACAGGAGTCTCTCCAAAGAAGGCCTTCAAGGTCTCCAGGGAGAGCTCAACTGCAGATTGTTTCAGCAGCGATCTCAACTTGCCTCAGTGAGGCAAAAATACTTGGAGCTGATAAAAGCAGGGCTTCAAGGATCAATGCTGGACGTTGTTTGGGGGGAAGAGCCTGAAGAGTCTGAGGAGCAAGCTATAAGAAGCGCTTATGAAAGCTGCTCAGATGAGGAGGACATGCACATGCAGGTGATTAATGACATTTTAACAAATTATACAATAACAAGCAGAAACTTAAGCTGCAGGAACATGTGAACAGAGAACCAATGGTGATAAATATGGTATGGTATTGTAAATTGTTTCCATTACATTGTAAACAATGTCATAAATTTGAAATATTTCTTTCAACATCTTTGTAATCTCTCTATAAACTATTGTAAGGATTAGTAATCAGTATTGCTAGAGGATTTGCAAGAAGCCAGGGGAGACTGCAGCACTGAACCACACGGTAGTCCAAAAACCGTTTCTAAGAACCTCACCAGAGTTTCATGCACACATTAAACCAACACTTGAGTGACATATTGCTGTAAGATTTTCAGAGGAATGTGATTCTTTTTGGACAAAGACTGATGTGATACTTGACTTAAATGCTGTAAAAAATAAAATATATATATATATAATGAAACATATTTCCCATGGTTGACCTTAAAATTACAGACCAATCAAATAATTATAAACGCATCCAGATTTAGATTTACTTGAATCCAACATCACATCAGAGCTACCTTCTATGGAGTAAAAGAAAAAGTCAGAACTTGTGATGGTGCATCATGATGTGGCATCAGAGATGAAGCTTTATACATACCATTTGGGGCATGGCAGCCACCTCACCTTCACCTCCTTTTCCCCCTGAAAACAATCAGTGGCCAAAAAGAATAAAAATGAAAAACATTAACAATTAAAAAAATCATGTGTATATGAAGCAGTTAATGTGCATATTCCACTAAAATATGAGAATTGACAGTAGAAGCCCTGAAAGGATCTTCCTGCAAAGGTCAGTCAGATGTCAAATATAAAGTACCACATTATTAAACTGTGTAAACAGAATATTTTATGTATTTCACAAAACTAATGGTGAGTAAGAATTCACTTGGATAATTGCACACAGGGCAGTTCTTATCTGCATGTATACTGTTGAAAATGCAAATCAAACCATCTTGTTTAATCAGCATCCTACTGCATAAGATGTTTTCTAACCAGATTGACAAACACAGATCATGTCTGATCCAGGAATGCACACATTAACACATTCATTTACACATTATGTTACAAATTTCCCTGGAAACATAATTGTAAAACATTAATTGTAAAATATACATAATAGTGTACCATAAAATATTTGAATTCAGTGCAAATGTGCAATATTCAACTAACATTTCAAACTCCTTCAGCTGTGATTTTTGAATATGGGTAGATTCCCATTGAGTTGTGGTAATTGCAATCTGAAAAATTAAAAGAGACAATTCATTGCATCGTCAGAGGAATAGAAATATTAGTAGTTAGCCACAACTCCAAATGTCATATTTAGATCTAACTTGACATAGTATTTGCTTAACTCTGTTAAAAATGTGAAATGAAAATCTGGAAAATGCAAAATGGAATAGTGATTAAATCTTACTTGTTGGGTTGACTCTTTTTCCTCCTTTGCGGCCACCTAGGGAGTTGGGGGAAGAAAACGTTTGAGATCCAACATATAAAAGATTGTTACTGAAAATCTTTTCGAAGTTTCACTTATTAATACCTAAATTTATCTGCCAGGCACAGAAATACATAAATAGGGCAGTACATTCTGTATCCACTAGGCACGTGAAATATCATACTTTCAAAGTCTATGCTCCTTTAAGTTTAATAACAACTTCTTCTCATCAAAACAAATGGGATCTGTTGTTGAAAACTGAAAATGTAGCAATTGTTTCTGGTCCCTAACACGGTTTATTTGCAGGGTCTTACCTGGATATAATGGTGGACAGCTCTCTTTGGAGTTGGAGAGTGGGGGAGATGAGGATGGGGAACTTGGTCCAGGAGGTGAATGGGAGGTGGATGGGGCTGTGGTAGGAGCTGTAGGTGCAGGGTCTAATGTACAGTTGGCAAAAGAGAAAAAAAGTAATATAAGGTAAAGACATTTTAATGTGATATTTAAGGGTGACAAATTACCATTATATGCTAGTAAGAACAGTCTATATGAAAAAGGACAGTGTTACACATTGTGTCCAAGTGTCTTGTGGTGTCATGGCCTAAGTTTTCTCTAAAACTGGAGTCAGATTTATCATGATGATCTTTATGATGAACTCAAAATTGTATGAACCTTGTTTGAACCGTGGTGAAAGTCCAAATATTAAATGAAAATATGGGGTAAACATACTTTACGTAAATGGTTTATTTGCAGGGTCTTACCTGGATATAATGTTGGACAGCTCTCTTTGGAGTTGGAGAGTGGGGGAGATGAGGATGGGGAACTTGGTCCAGGAGGCGAATGGGAGGTGGATGGGGCTGTGGTAGGAGCTGTAGGTGCAGGGTCTAATGTACAGTTGGCAAAAGAGAATAAACATAAACGACAAAGTAAATACTTTTGAATGTATTCCAGGATGTTTATTGAAACTAACTTGGATGTTAGTAAGATTAGACTTGTAAACATAAAGAAAAATCCCTTTTAAAGAGTGCATGATTATTGGATGGTCCACAATCTCGACGTGCACATTTTATCAATGGAACACCAAAGTGGCCAATTTGCATGAACTGTAACAGCCCCTGGCTGGCAAAGCATGACGCAGAGAGTTTCGAACTGATGCGTCACGGCTCTTTATTCAGACATTACATCGTGGCGCCGTAGAAATACCGTAAAACTAGAATGACAAGTACGACATAATCATTTAATAAAAGACAAATACAACCGTTAAAATACCTAAACATCAGCTAAACAAACAAATAACCACATGAGACAAGTTTGACGGGTTAATGTGACATAGCGACTCCCATTCCGCGCTACCTGTAGCAAAGTGAATAAAACCTGCTTCCTACCTCATTCCGCTCGGCGAGGGGTGTTAAACGAGGATTAAATATGTCCGTAAGGTAAGGAATCGCCGTACAGCTGGCGTCCTGTTGTTTCCGCTGCTACCATCCTCAAGACGCAGCTGTACGGCAGGTGTTTTATATCGGCTCGGACCGGAAGCGAGGGATTTGGTGTGTATATTACATCGGTCCGCGCCGTGAAAGCTACAGGCATTTACGCGAGGTGAGTCGCTACGTTTAAAAAGGACAACAAATTACTAACTTAAATAACACGATACATACTTGAACATAAATAACAAAATAAACCCAACCCAAATAATAAATGAAACAATCTGCATAACCTACCAGGTTTAGCAGTCAGTTACATGAACATTATATTACAGTCATAAAATCTGGGAGACTTAAGCTGGCCACAGACCATCTCAGATAAAAACTCTATCTTACACGCATCTTTCAATGCGTGTAAGATAAGGGCCTAATTCAGATTTGGGATAAGTGCACACCAAAATTATAAGACTCCTCATTCAGACCTCTGGCTTATCGTTGGTATGAAGTGGCTCAATATCAGCTGTATGTGTGTGTGGATGTGTGGGGTTGTGGAAGGTGTGTCTCAAAGTAGTTGTACTCATTTAGGATAATACAGGATCCTGAGAAAATTGGAATAGGCCTCATTAACATTATCCACAGTTTGTTTTGTATTTGTTTTTGTATTCCTTGTGGAATACATATATTAAATAATTAATATTTACTATTTGTTATCAGTGACCTTCATAGATGTTCAAACATTATAGTGTTTTTAATGATAAAGTCAAAAAATAAAGTAAATACTGTTGATACTTCAAAATTCAGATTTTACCACAAGTTGATATGGTTCCTTGGGGTCTTAATGAAATGTCTGTAACATACTTTGGTCAAAATACCACAAGGATCATTTAAAACAGCACCCTTTTTACCCTGTTTAAAACAGCCCTCCACAGAGTGACCTGTTTTGAGTGCCTGTTCCTTTAAATGCTAATGAGCCAGCTCCCCCCTCCCCCCTCCTCCCTCCTCCACGAGATGCGCTCACCTAAGGTTTTGGGCTACCCATTATCTTCAAATAAATATGGCTACTGGAGACGAAGATACAATCTTGCAACCATATCGTTTTGAACCAGAGTCAGACCCTGAACAAGAAGAGGCTCCCGAACAAGTTCGAGAATTTAGGGTTCAACAGGACGTTTCTGAATGATAAGTAAACTTTGTCTCTTCTACATTTATTTTTTTGTTTGTACATTGGCTAAGGTCATACGGTCTTGTTGTCGGTGTCGAGAGCATCGCAATGCTAGTGACTCGAGTACGTAAATAGTGTGTGCATGTACGAGTATGTAACAAATACAGTGTGTTTATGTAAGTTACTGTTTGCGAAAAGTGTTTATGTAAATGCAAGTAACGGGAACGCCATTAAGCTATAATTGCTACATGAGTAAAGCTCCATCTGTAAAGTAAAATGTTATCTGACAACAGTAATTAACCAAGCAGTAGGTGTAGGACATAACGTAACGTTTTTACCTCCATTAATTAGCGTTTAAACATTGTTTTCTCATTAAATCGTTGTATTTGGTGACTTATGTCTGTAATATTATCACAACATTCAAATACACTTTACCTGCAATGTTTTCACTTTTTAAAAATTCTTTATTAATACAGGTGTATTTGTGCCAAGTGTGATCAAATGCCTAGAGAGCCTGATAATGTATGCTGCAGGGAGATACCACAGGTAGAATTCTTTGTGAATGACATTGAAATTATGCAGTCATCACCTGTTGTATATTCCATGTCACTTACACTTTCAATATTCAAGGTTACAAGAAGACTACTGCAGCTTCAGAACCAACCAACGTGCATGGTCGATCATCCGGTCCTTGAACCTGTGTGCTTGAATGTGTTCTCACTACAGAATGCATTCAACATCTATAGGGCAGACTATGGGCCTTTACGTCTAAGAGGAATAGAGCAGTAAGTTTTTTTTTTTTATGCATGAGTCATCAGTCATTTCTGCAATACAAATATGACTGAGGAAGAAAATACAATAAATTACTCTTCCCTCTATCTTACTTTGCTTACTGCTCATCTTACACGTGTCAATTGTTGACATGTTACATATCAAACACTAAAAGCACACAAAACTGTTTCTATAGAATCAGAATCAGAATCAGAAGTATTTATTGCCAAGTAGGTTTACACCTACCTGGAATTTGCCTTGGTATATAGGTGCATACAAAGAACATAAAACATAAAAACACAATAAGTACTACACATAAGAAAAAAAACAAATATAAAATAAAAAGATATAAAAGATATAAAAAAATAAAGTAAAATGCAAAACAGGAGTGCAATGTAATGTGTGTTAATGTAACACAGACTTGAGGCGTGGGGGCGGGATAATAGTCCAAGTCAGGTGGGGGTCCCGGGCCTTGTTGATAATACCAACTGCAGCCGGGAAGAAGCTGGTCTTGTGGCGTGAGGTTTTGGTCCTGATGGACCGCAGCCTCCTGCCGGAGGGAAGTACCTTGAAGAGTTTGTGACCCGGGTGGGAAGGATCGGCCACAATCTTACCTGCACGCCTCAGGGTCCTAGAGGCAAACAGGTCCTGTAGAGATGGCAGATTGCAGCCAATCACCTTCTCAGCAGAACGGATGATACGCTGCAGTCTGCCTTTGTCATTGGCAGTGGCAGCAGCGTACCAGATGGTGATGGAGGAGGTGAGGATGGACTCAATGATGCAGGTGTAGAAGTGCACCATCATTGTCTTTGGCAGGTTGAACTTCTTCAGCTGCCGCAGGAAGTACATCCTCTGTTGAGCTCTTTTGGTGAGGGAGCTGATGTTCAGCTCCCACTTGAGGTCCTGGGAGATGATGGTGCCCAGGAAGCGGAAGGACTCCGCAGTGTCGACTGGGGAGTCTCTCAGGGTGATGGGGGTGGGTGGGGCTGGGTTCCTTCTTAAGTCTACAACCATCTCCACTGTTTTCAGAGCATTGAGCTCCAGATTGTTCTGACCACACCAGGTCACCAGATGGTCAATCTCCCACCTGTAGGCGGACTCATCCCCACCAGAGATGAGCCCAATGAGGGTGGTGTCGTCCGCGAACTTAAGGAGTTTGACGGACTGGTGACTGGAGGTGCAGCTGTTGGTATACAGGGAGAAGAGTAGAGGGGAAAGAACACAGCCTTGAGGGGAACCGGTGGAGTCAGGCACACTCAGCTGGGAGAGCTTGTCCTGTAGCAGAGCCGGAATGATGGTGTTGAAGGCAGAGCTGAAGTCCACAAACAGGATCCTGGCGTAGGTTCCTGAGGAGTCCAGGTGCTGGAGGATGAAGTGAAGGGCCATGTTTACTGCATTGTCTACAGACCTGTTGGCTCTGTAGGCAAACTGCAGGGGGTCCAGGAGAGGGTCAGTGATGGCTTTGAGGTGGAACAGCACAAGGCGCTCAAATGCCTTCATCACCACAGAGGTCAGGGCGACGGGTCTGTAATCATTGAGTCCAGTGATCTTTGTTTTTTTGGGGACAGGGATGATGGTGGAGGTCTTGAAGCAGGCTGGTACGTGGCATGTCTCCAGTGAGGTGTTAAAAATGGCTGTGAACACTGGAGACAGCTGATCAGCACAGTGTTTCAGGATTGATGGAGAGACAGATTCTGGCCCGGCTGCTTTGCGGGGGTTCTGTCTCCTGAAGAGTCTGTTGACGTCCCTCTCCAGGATGGAGAGAGTCGTCACTGTGATAGGGGAGGAGGGAGGGGGCTCTGAGGTGGGCAGTTGTGGAAAGGCGCAGGCCTTTGCTATGGTGGGGGAGGTGCAGTTGATGGGCTGGAGGGTGGTGTCACGGGGGATGGTGTCAGGACTGTCCCATTGTCTTTCAAAGCGACAGTAAAACTCATTCAAGTCGTTGGCCAGGCGTGGGTCGTTAGTGGAGTGGGGGGCTCTAGGCTTACAATTTGTAATCTGCCTAAGCCCTTTCCAGACAGAGGCAGAGTCCTTGGCTGAGAACTGGTGTTGGAGTTTCTCAGAGTACAGACGTTTGGCTTCTCTCACCTCCTTGCTAAACCTGTATTTCGACTCTATAAACCTGTCTCTGTCCCCACTCCTGAACGCTTCTTCCTTCTCCAACCTTAACTTTTTGAGTTTGGCTGTGAACTAGTGTTTGTCATTGTTGTAACACACCCTGGAGCATGATGGGACACAGCTGTCCTCACAGAAGCTGATATAAGAAGTCACAGTCTCTGTGTACTCGTCCAGACTGTTTGTAGCAGTCCTGAAAACCTCCCAATCTGTACAGTCCAAGCACGCCTGAAGATCCTCCACAGCTTCACTGGTCCACTGCTTTGAAGTCCTCACAACAGGTTTGCAGAGTTTTAGTTTCTGCCTGTATGCAGGAATCAAATGGACCATGACGTGGTCCGAGAGTCCCAGTGCAGCCCGGGGGACGGCGTGATAAGCACTGCTTACTGTGGTGTAACAGTGATCCAGAATGTTCTCCTCTCTGGTCGGGCATTTAATAAATTGTTTATATTTGGGGAGTTCGCGGGTGAGATTTCCTTTGTTAAAGTCGCCGAGGACAATAACTAAGGAGTCCGGGTTAGTCCGTTCCACACACAGTATCTGGTCGGCGGGCATGCGTTGTGCCTCTTGCACGTTAGCCTGCGGTGGAATGTAAACACCGACCAGAATGAATGAAACAAACTCACCGGGGGGAGTAGAAGGGTTTACATTTGATAAAAAAATATTCCAGATCAGGAGAACAGTGCTGTTGAATCACTGTCACATCATTGCACCAGCCGCAGTTAGTATAGAAGCAGATTCCTCCACCTTTCGTCTTGCCGGAGAGTTCCGTGTGGCAGTCCGCTCTGAAAAGTTGGAAGCCAGCCAACTGCAGCGCAGAGTCCGGTATCGAACCACACAGCCACGTCTCCGTGAAGCACAGAATGGAAGATGAGGAGAAGTCTCTGTTCTTACCAACTAGTAGCTGGAGTTCGTCCAGCTTGTTGCACAGTGAACGCACGTTGGAGAGGAATATACCTGGTAGCGGTGTGCGAAGTCCCCGCCGGCGGAGACGCACAAGCGAACCGGCACATTTACCTCTCCTCCGTCGCTTCACTGTATGTACGAAGGTGAGGGCGCCTTTGACCAGAATATCCAACATTTCGACAGATGAGGCAATAAAAGTCGGAAATAAATTCTCAGGAGTTATGACCCTGATGTTCATGAGCATTTCTCTGGTGAAAGAGCTCCCGGTTCTTAGGCAAAACACTGAATTAACTAACACAACAAGACAAAACATCACGCACCAACACACCGAGGCAGCCGTCCGCGGCGCCATCATATAGTATAATAGTATCATATAGTATACACTTTTATTGTCAGAAAGATTGCTAGAAAGAATGCCACAGAGCTTTTTAAACATAGTTATTAAATGTACTAGGTGGTACATAGGTAATAAATACAAAAAATACCAAGTATAATAAAAACATTGATTGTAAAATTACACTTTGTGCCATCCGTAGCCATACTGTAAACAAAGGAACACTTTATATATGTGTGTCAGCATTTATTCTCTAAATACAATGTAAACTTTGCTCAGCCGTTACAGGTATTTGGCGTACAGAAGCTTTGTTAGCTGGTGTTGGGGCTATCTGGGCCGGAGAATCAGGGTGGTCCTGCCCTCCTGCGTGGTGCTCCAGATACGCAGAGTATTCCCTGATGCTCAGGGAAGATATACGAGGTTCAGACCTGCCCTTGATTGAACCTCGACACATAGCTGGCTATAACTTCCCGCTTGTCAGGTTTCTCATACTTGGCAGAGAGATCCTCGGGTATTGGGATCTTCAATTCCTCATTCACATATGGGGCCGGGTCCTGAAAAACCTTGTGAAAGATGAGGTCCAACAGGTTATCCACGTAGTCTGTAATACAAAAAGAAAGTACAGTTTTTTTAATAATCCAAACCTGTTACAATGTTGCACATTTTGCATTTTTTTGTATTTATATTATTTTATTTTTATAATTATTTTGTAATTATATTATTGTATTTATTATGAAGACCATTTAAAGACAGCAGTTAATTTATATGTTATTTATGTTTTACATACTGTTTGTACATTGTTTGACTTTGTGGAATTTTAAATAAAGCCTGTGACACTCACGGAAGATTGGATCTGCTTTCACCGGCTTTGCTGTGCACTCGCCCTTCTTATATTTTGGGAAGTTCACTCTAAATAGCGGCTCACCAGCTGAACTTGTTGCTTGGGGACGCCCAGCATTTTCATTGAAATGCAGGGCTGCCAGGTAGAGTCTTTGGGGAGAAAATAATACTTATAAGAGCATGTGTGTATAATTGTTTGTAAAATACATAATAGGTATACATTTCTTTCAAAAAATTATCGTATTGTTACCTGCATAACATTCCAAGAAAAGGAAAGACAACATTTTTGGGCGCAAAACGCAGAATGACGCTGTGGAAAGACTCCAACGACGAGGTCTGGTAGTGAGGGCTCAGCTTCCCCACATCTTTCAGAACCCTCTTGCTACTCAACACCTTCTCTAATCTGCAGAAGGCTGGTGTCCCTGTAAAAAAAAGGGGGAAAAACATAACTATAGTTGTGAATTAAGGTAAAGTCAATTAACAATTACCTTCTCAAGTTTGAAGAAAGAGGCACCAGTGGCATACACTGCAGCTGAGAGTTGGATGTTCCCAACAGGAGTGCTACCAAGAAGAGGCTGACTATTCCATTTTCTGTAGAACTCACAGTGTGGGCACTGCTGTTCTACAGAGAGGAATGTCCCAACCCTTCTTGTTCGCACATCTGTCACCCGCCGGCACACCTCAAACAGCTCCAGGAGGCAGTTTTCATAGACAATTTATGTGGGTGTCTTATGAACAGGGTTGGAAGATTCCATTCTAATAGAAAGACAAAGATTTCACAAATAAATCAACTTCCATGCTGCTACAGCTAAAATAGTTGTAGGAATGTAATCCATCTGATTATTAAAATGTTTAGATTAAATATTGAGTCACTCACGTCACATCTGCTGACTCAGTCAAGACTGTGACTGAGTCATCAGGATCATAGGTAGCAGGCACGTGCACAGATAGACCCCTAGTGGTGCTCAAGCACCTGCCCTTTTGCCCTGGATGAGAAAAGTGCCCCTTCTGCTAGAGCCCAATTTTTTCTTCATTCATCAATATTTAAGAATGAAAATTACTCTCTCTGTCATCAATTCCCCCCAAATGTGTTTTGATATCTGACGGGGCATTTATTTGAGTTCTTGTGAGAATTTCGCCCCGACATGCTCCGCGGCGCTCACAAGCCCCCGCCGCGCCCCTCCCTCCTCCTCCTCCACTTAGTGCTCATGCAGTGCTGAGTGCCAGGCCAAACGGCTGCAGCCTACTTCTTCTCTGACCCGCAGCATCAGACAAACAGGTAATGACGGTGTTTGTGCAATCCCCCGACGTTGTTTGGTGATAAATTAACCACAACATTAGCGCTGCTGAAAACATTACGCCGCAACTGGTCCGACGTTTCCTAAAAAATAAACAAACAAAAAACTCACGAAATCCGTGATTTCAAAGCCTTGTCCAGCTGTTTACTGACGTTTGTCATGTTTAATGAAGAGAGAGAGGGAGAGAGATACAGGCAGGCAGACAGGCAGGCAGGCAGACAGGCAGGCAGGCAGGCAGAGAATTTAAAGGCAGTTTTACTGTTCTACAAATTAGACAAGTTCACTAGTTTTGTTTCATTTAAAATCGTAATTATTGAAATGAAAGGTAGGTCTTAAGTTGAGCTACATGAGTCTGGTGAGGTATATTGTGGTATATTATTACTGTAATGCTGCTTATGCTTCAACTCTGTCAGAAAACCATAAAAAAAAATGTGTGTGTACTGTGTTGTCAGCTTTATAGAGATTATGTAAGTCACTCTTGATTATTATGCACAACATTGATTTATCTAATTTACAAAATTTGCAGCATAATGCCAAGAAAAGAGAGACTCCAAAAGCAGAAGGACAGGGAACTGCAGCAAGCAGCTCAGGGTAGCAGCTCTCTTTTATCTTGGATCAGGCCATCAACTAGTAAAACAAATGAGGGAGAATCAGTAACCCTACCTGGTCCAGAGGAGCCCATCACAGATGAGGAAGGACAGACAGAGTGTAGGACTGAGTTATGTTCTGGGGCAGCAACAGAAACAGTGTTGCCTGAGGAGATGAGTCAAGAAGAGGGTGAAGTGACAGCAGCTCCCTTTACATCACAGCAAGGGCATGTAGAGGAAAGAGCTGTTGATGAAAGTGAGGATGCAATTTCAAAAATAGCCACCATGCCATATCCTACAGATCCGTCCCATGTTGAAGCATTTCACATCAGGTGCAATGAGAGCTACATTGCTATGTGCTGCAGTGTAGGGCCCTGTCAACCAGAAATGTTTTTTCCGAAAAATGCTGAAGGGCGGTCATTCCAAAAGCATTGGTTTTCTGGAAATGTGTGGCTGGAGTATTCCCCAAGTTCTGATTCAATGCATTGTTTCAGTTGTCGGCTTTTTCTACTTGAAGATAGATATAAAAGCAGAAAGGAGTGGAGAAATGGGATCAGAAAGTGGAATACTGCTCTTGAAAAAATCAAGCAGCACTCTGTCACAGAGGTCCACATGACAAGCATGGTGAGGTGGACCAATTACCAAAAAAAGGCACTCCAGACTTCATTTGATGTATCAGATGTAAAGGGAGTGGAAGCCAGAGAGCGAGAGAGGCAGACAAACAGAGAGATACTGACCAGGGACTAGCATTCCGAGGTGATAATGAGAGTAACAACCGTGGTAACTTTCTGGAACTCGTGAATCTATTTTCCCGTGATGACAGTGTGCTGAAGATGCATACAGAAAATATTGGAAGAGTGAAAGTCACCAAGAAAAGGCCCCAGGTGTCACTGCTGTCAAACAGAAGCCAAAATGACCTGATCACAGCACTGGGTACTTACATCAGGAGGGAGATCCAAAGAGAAATCCAAGAAGCTGAAATGTACTCTATTCTCTTGGATGAGACCACCGATGTTTCCCACAAAGAACAGGTGTCATTTGTAGTGCGATATCTACATCAAAAGCAAATAAAGGAGAGATGTATCAAAGTTTGCAACATTGATACAACAACAGGCCAGGAGCTGGAGAATACTGTAGTCTCCCTTCTACAGAAGAATGGTCTGGAGCTGAAAAACATGTATGGCCAGGGCTACGATGGAGCAGCCAACATGAGTGGCATGTACAAAGGTCTTCAAGCCAGAATACGCACACTCAATGAGAAGGCCCTCTATGTGCACTGCAAAGCACACTGCCTGAACTTGGTCCTGGTGGAAGCCTCAAAGTCAAATAAGCACTTTGTGACCTTCTTCAACCTTGTGGAGAAGCTGTATGCCTTTTGCAGTGGCTCCTCAAAGCGCCATGCTGCTTTAGTTAGATTGCAGCAGTCACTGCATCCAGAGGGACACATTGTGGAGCTCAAGAGGCTGTCAGATACCCGTTGGGCTTGCAGGGAACAAGCACTGAAGGCCCTTCAGAGAAATCTGGAAGCTATAATGATGCTCCTCAATGAGATCTATGAAAGAAATCCACCACCATTGATGGTGTAATTCACACAATACAAGCATTGAGGTCTGAGGAGAAGTTTGCCGAGATATTTCAAGGTGCGTCAGAGAAGGCAGAGGCTCTCAACATTCCTTTACCTACTGTTGTGCCTGGTCAGGAGAGGAAACGGAAAGTGCCAGTGCGTTTCCAACACAGCACAACTGCATCGCAAGTGAGTGATGAGATTGACTCTGTGGAGTCATACTACAGGTCGAATGTGTAGTACACATTTATTGATACCTTGACTGCAGAGCTCAACAGGAGATACCAGGGGAGCATCACTGGAAGTCCAACTGGCACAATCATACGGTCCTTCCACTCTCTAACAGTGTGTGCCAACTGGACAAGCACCCCAAACCCAGAGGCAGAGGAAGCTGTCCATGTTCTTTACGACTTCTATGAGGAAAATGAGGACCAGCTGAAGACAGAGCTAAAGGTGTTCCACTCCAGCTTTCCCTCGAAGAACCTGCAAGAAACCCTTGCCATTGTGGAGGAGAACACTGGCCAGCTCATCTTTCCAACATTTGTGAAGATGGTAAGGATCTATGCAACACTGCCAGTGACAACAGCTTCAGTGGAAAGATCCTTTTCAAAACTGAAGATAATAAAGAACAGGCTCAGGAGTCTCTGTGGGGAAGAAAGACTCTCCGACCTTCTCCTGCTTGCCATTGAGCAAGACATTGAAATAAATCACATTGAAGTAATACAAATCTTCCAAGAGATGGCACCAAGGAGGATGCTCCTGTGAAGATCCTTTAATTTATTCAGAGCAGAGTTTTGATAAGTTTTAAGTTAGAATATTTTTTGATTATTTAACATATTATTTGGTAATACAATATGGCCTTGTTTTGTCTGTTTTTGCCTGTTATTCATTTATTTATTCAATTTGATAATTTGAGTTAGTTTGTTAACAAAAATAAATATATAAGTTGAAAATATCCTACTGTGTTTTTTATTTATTTATTATTATTATTTTTAATTTCATAAATAATTTTGGCGATGGGTGCCGTTTTTTTTTGGTTTGAGCACCTGCCCCCCAAAATGTCTGTGCACGTGCCTGATAGGTAGCATCCTGTGGCTCTCCAAAGTCCATACTTGAACTTACCTCAAAAGGGCTGTCCTCTTCCTCCTCCAAGCGAGGTCTCTTACTTGGCCTCTTTATTGGTGTCGATGTTAGGAATGGCTGTGATGCTTTGAAGGCCACAGCTGAGGTTCCAACACCGACATCAGTGCAGGGCAGTTTTCTGTGTACCTATGATACATAAAAACATACATTCAGTATCCTTGGAGTCACACCAAATTAAACAATGAGAAGTTGTTACAATTAAAACACAGAGACACAATGAATGACATGACGAAGTAACTGAGGGTAAACAAACCTGTACTTTTGTAGTGAGGTTGTAGAGTTTTCACAGAAAGCTGCGTGCCAACTGTGCACATCTTTGGTGGATCTGTTGGCAGGCTTCATGACATACACTCAAAAAAATGAAATCTCGCTATTGTTGGGTTTAAAGAATCGTCTTTCATTGGATTTACTCAACACATGCGGTTTTCTAAGTTTAATTGAGTCAGTTGTGGTTTTTGAATGAAATAATGCTTAATGGCAGGTTTACTCAACAGCTTTTCATTGAGTCAACACTACATTCTTGAATAAAACGCAGTAGACTGTCCCTTTATTGAAGATTGTCCCTCTTTTGACTCTGTACTTTCATGAGGTGTTCCGCCATTTTCGCTCACTTTTCGCACAAGGAATGTGGTCATGAAGCAAACTTGATGTAAGTATTTTACTCTCTACAATTTCATTGTTTTTAGTTATAAATTGTGCTGCTAAAGCATTTAAAACAAAGAAAGTCAGCATAACATCATCATTTCAGTAGATTTTATGAGTAAATGTGCTAACCGAAGTAGATGTGTCTCGAGGCCTGCGTGTTTTACAGCGCTGCATGTTCATTTCATCGGGTCTCAGAGAGTTGTGCGATATGACCAGTGTTGTGCATTTAACACGTTTATATTTTTTTGTGAACGCTGAACTTTACGAATCCGTTTACAAATGATGAACGTGAGCGGCGTTCACTCCAGCGGTTTTTTTAAAGTTGTCATATTGTAGGCTATCATGAGTAATACCGTGAGCGGGAGAAAACGTGTGTCCTCCACATACACGCGCACACACAAGCCCCGGGGCTCCGACCGCACCCACCCGCTCAGCGCGACAGACACATCGAGATCAGAGCTCATACACGTGAAGCAGCCGGTAAGTGACTTTGTTAAAGAACAGTAGAAACAAGTGGTGAAAATACAGAGTTTATCCACAGCTGCACAGTGATCAGAAGGTTGGTTTGTACCGTTGAGTTTCTGTTTCCTCCTCCGCTCTGACCTGCTCTCACTTTAACTTACAAACACTCATCAGTTATCAGGACCTGATCAGTACATGAAGTAACTTAGAGTTTGTTTGATTCGCCCCAGAGTTTATGAGGAAGCATTTAAACTTAATGTGCGCGCCCATTACAACACGAGACGTGACACGCGCCGTCAGGACCGGTCAAGACCAGTCATGACCGGAGCGACACGGATTCATGATCCGACACCATGGATTAATAACTTAACACATGATCGTAAGTTTGACGTCTAAATCATCCCAATATAAAACGGAACAAATGAAAGTTATTTTTTTATTTTTCAGTGTGAACTGGCACATCAGTGGATATGATATATGTCGTGTGACGATAGAAACACGTCAATCGTTTATTTCGTTGTGTCGTGAATCACACTCAATCACGCAATATTTTTCGTCTACACGTACTCCCACACGGCACTGATGCAGGAAGGAGTTTTCGAAATGTGCATGAAGGCAACAAACACAAATATGGAGAGTGAACGTGACATGGAACAGGCGCACACTGAGAGGACCCTAAAGAGACAGACGGCCGATTAAAACTTTATTCTCACCGTCAGTGCATGAGAGTTGGCAGCGCTGCCTTATACTAATTACCTTTTATATTTCATACAATTATACTTTATATTTACATGTTTAATTTAAGATTTGCACAAATGTTTTAAATAAAATGAGAAAAATAAGCAAATATGAGTCAATACCTTGTATTTGTCAGGTATTTAATTCTTTAATTCAAAATGTAATAAGAAGTAGGCCTTTCCTTTTGATCATTTTATATAGACATTCATTCACTAAATTTACAGCAAAAATGTGCTACAGCATGATATATATATTATCTGGATAAGAAATGACCTATATCAGGATGAGGTTTTGAGAAAAAATTGTGCACTTTTTGGTTTCAAGTTTACACATGTGGTCAAACCTTTTGGTTTGTATAACTGACTAATTTATCTTTCTCTTTCCCCCCACAGAAATTAATGTGGCAGTGCAAACAGTGCAGGACAGCAGTGTCAACAAGGTTTCTACTATTGAAGCATTACAGGTTAGCTCATGGCCATTTTGGCCGCAGAAACCAGTACCCATGTGCATATTCTCATTGCCCTTGTGTTTTCAAAACATGGAATGCTCTTCATAGTCACTTAAGCAGATCTCATGCTAATCATACTTTGCAAAAATCTGTGAATGGGGTAACCTTTAACTGTCATTTGTGTACATGCAGTGACATAGCTTCAGCGCAAGAATATTTTTGTCACATCAACAACCACCTTAAGAGTCACGAAACGGTGCAATGTTTGAGGGATGTTCCTTTCAGACAAATGTTTATGGTACTTTTAAGTCACATAAAAATAGGAAGCACAATCCATATACTTTAAAATATTTTAAATTTGGCATTGTAAAAACAAGTGAATCTCAAACGTCAGCCTATGGCACAGTAGCTAGATAGAAACAGCAATGCAGATTCTGATGGTGATAGTGAAAGTTACACAGAACCGCAGGATTTGCCAAAAACCATAGAGCTGAAATTTGCATCCCTTTTGCTAAAATTGGAAAATTATTTCCACGTTCCAAGAACAGCAATTGATGAACTGCTTACAGAATTGCATTATTTGATAAGCTCTGCATCTGTACCTGTAACAAACAAAGTCATTCTAGATACCTTTAAGAATCACAACCTCTGTGTAGACCAGTTGGTCATTAAAGAACTGACTAATTCATTATCTTCTTTTAACCCTTTGTTAAAAGCTGTAGCAAAGAATGGCCCACTAGGTACGGCTTTCAAATGGAGACAGTATTATAGGGAACATTTTGATGTGGTTGATCCAGTTGAATACATACTCGAGTCCCAACCAAAACGTACTTTTCAGTATGTTCCCATATTGACATCATTGCAGCAGTTACTCAAACAGAAGGACATACTCAATAAAGTTGTTGATAGTCATGCAGAGCAGCATTCAGTAAAGCAGGAGCAGTATAGATCTTATCGAGATGGTCTTCACTTTCTAAACAGTGATTTTTAATCTGGTGAGGAACTTAGAATATCTTTGTGCCTCTATATAGATGATTTTGAAATCTGCAATCCGTTGGGGACATCACGCAAAAAGCATAAACTTTGCTCAGTTTATTGGGTTCTAGGAAACCTGCCACCAGGTTCTCATTCATCTCTCTCCTCGATTTATCTTGCATTGTTATGTAAAAGTGATGATATAAAGACCTTTGGCTATCAGAAAATATTTCAGCCCCTTTTGCATGACCTTGTCACTTTAGAGCAGGAAGGGGTGTTCATTGACCATCTAGGAGCATTTATCAAAGGCACAGTCCAGTGTGTAGTGGCAGATAATCTTGGAGCTCACGGATTGGCCGGTTTTGTTGAAAGTTTTTCTGGAGAGTATTTCTGTAGATTCTGTACTGCCACACCCTCAGAGGTTCAGTCAAAAGAGGTAAAAACTGGTGAATTTCAACTCAGAACTGAAGAGCTGCATCGTATACATGTAGCAAGGGCACTTGAAGAAGGAAAACACTGTTATGGTGTGAAAAATAAATGTGTTTTAGCTGAGAGCCTTTCTTACTTTAAGGTTACTTCAGGCTTCCCCCCTGATGTTGCTCATGATCTCTTCGAGGGCATAGTGCCTGTTGAGCTAGCTGAATGTTTTGGAATTCTAATAGCCAAGAAGTATTTCTCTTTTGATGCTCTAAATCAGATGATTCAGACTTTTCCATACAAATGGGGAGACAAGACTAATCGCCCTCATTAATTACCACGTACCTTCCAAAGTAAGAAAACTGTCGGTGGCAATGCACACGAGAATTGGTGTCTATTGAGATTGTTTCCACTAATTGTTGGAAATCTGATACCAGAGGAGGAACCAGCCTGGCAACTCATACTAGACTTGAAGGATATTGTTGATTTGGTGGTTTGCCCCATCCATACCAATGAGTCGATTGCATACTTGGAGAGTAAAATATCAGAGCACCGATATAGGCACCAATAACTTTTCCCAGAAAGAAGACTGCTGCCAAAACATCACTTTCTGGAACATTATCCAGCAATGATTCGCCACTTTGGTCCACTTGTTTTCTTGTGGACAATGAGATTTGAAGCAAAACATATGTTTTTTAAACAAGTTGTTAGGCACACAAACTGCTTCAAAAACATAACCCAATCTTTGGCCAATAAACATCAACTCATGATTGGCCATTATATGCATTCATCAAGATGTGAAAGACCCTCTCTGGAAGTTGCACGAGTCTCAACAGTCCCTGTTGAAATCTTAAAAGAGGGTGTAGCAATTAGCTTCACTCAGAAGTACCCTGATGCTACTGTGGTTAATCTTACCCAGAATGTCTCTGTTGATGGCATAAACTACAGAAATGGCATGGTAATAGCACATGGATCAGTTGGTGGCCTGCCAGAGTTTGCAGAAATTGTGCAGATGTGTGTTTTGAAAGATAAGTTAGAATTCATAGTGAAAAAAATACCCTCATGGTACAGGGAACACTACCGGGCCTTCCAATTGGATCCATCTCCAACCAATGTTTCTCTGATTGAGTTAAGTGAACTGGCAGATCGTTACCCCCTATCTGACTACAGAATTGGAGCACTTCGCCTGGTGACTTTGAAAAGATACACACACTCCTCAGGTAATGTATGGCAAAGCAACAGTTAAACATACTTTGATGCTGACATTTTCATTGGATGTTAGCTGCTCTCTGTTGCCAGATGATGTCCCCACCTGTTGTACTTTAAAGGTGGTGACATCACCTGGTACCAGAGACCAGCCAATAACAGGTGGCCAGCTCAGTTCTACAGATTTGATTTGAGGTTTAGTTGATACAAATTTTGTAGGGTTTTCACACATTTGTATTCACTCACATCAGTGTATGATGCTTGCCACATAGAGGTATTGTGAGACTTGTATAATAGTTTTGCTCTCCACGCTCTGTCTAAATCTGTTTTGTCCTTTTTTTATATATATATAGAGTAAGAGTTGGATTGGACCAGGATGACAGACCCATTAAAGCTTCGGATTATCCTGGGAGAAAACAACTCAGAAAAATTGACCCTGCCTTTTGGAATACCAGAGTCAGTAGACGACCTTAAACTTGAGATCAAAAAACAATGTGCAGTTGCAGAGGACTTCAGATTGCAATACAAGGACGTTGATTTCGGTGAGTTTCTAAATCTGACCTCAACAGCGGATCTCCAACACTTGGGCACAGTTAAAGTGATTACAAATGCGCAGGAAGCAACTAGTGCAGTGA
The DNA here is from genome assembly GCF_022539355.2 of Hippoglossus stenolepis. Lineage (NCBI taxonomy): Eukaryota > Metazoa > Chordata > Actinopteri > Pleuronectiformes > Pleuronectidae > Hippoglossus > Hippoglossus stenolepis. The sequence continues at coordinate 2,078,787 of NC_061497.1, read as the reverse complement.
ATCTTTCAAGTGCACATGAAGGTAGTACTCCTCAGATGCTTAGAACTCAATTTGTGTAATCCAGCTCTTTTTCTTCTTCGGACACCGAGATACTCTCTTCCTCTGAGTCAACGTCCTCGACAATGAGATCTCAAGCCTGGCCAGCAAGCTTTCCTATACCACAGTTTTCTTATGAGGTGGAGCTGCAACTGGGGAAGGCCAATCAGGAATATTGGAAAAATGGCACCTTCCTGAACCCAAGCTCAAAACTGAAGTCTGTCATTTTAGAGTCATTGGCTTCAGAAATAATTAAGTACAAAGCTTACCCTTCAAGTGCAGAGTTCGATAATGTAGCAGAAGCTTTGATTAAAAAGCATGCATGCCTAAAGGAGCAAGGTTCTGTCACTGGATTCTATGGTTGGAAGATCAGTTTAAAGTACAAAATGGCGAATTATCGCACTAGCCAGAGAAATATAACCTCTGAATTGAGCATCAATTCCCTGAAACGCAGACGAGGCGACACGCATACAAGTCCAAACCAAGTTAAAAAACCCAGGAGAGCCGAAGTAAATTACTTACCAGACTATCCAGCTGGAGAAGACAAAGACAGTCTGGAGAAAGAGAGGTTGGAACTGCTTTCTGAGGTCAAGAAGAGGGACAACCATCAGATGATCAAAGTGAAGATGGACAAAACCTTTGCCCACAGGAGGTTGTTATCGACATGCCCTCCATTGCAGAATTCAAGAGCAGATGGCCAGCTCTTTTTACCAAACGTGAGGTAAGTCAGAATTAAGTGTCCAACTCTTAACACGACTCACAAATAATTATTATGGTAAAAATATTGTATCAGAATTTGGAATGCAAAAAATTGATATTTCCATTATTGGAGCCCTACTGAAGATACAAATTTTCTTTATGCAGCTTTTTATTATTTCTGTATTGCCAAATTGCTAAAAGTTGTTTTCTGTCTCCCCTCCCCAACTCTTCTTTCCAGATATGCGCAGAATTCACACGTATTACCACTAATGTCCAAGTTTATGTCAGAACTTGACCACCACTCCACCAAGCTGTCCAGAGTTTGCCGTAAGAAGGGAGGTGCAGCAGGACACAAGATCGCAGAGATCATGGCTGTCATTGACGAGGTTTGTGATTAGTTTTGTGGAGTGTTTCAGTCTTGCTGATTTTACACTCGAGACAACATCTGAAAAGATATTACAGTTGTTGACGAATGTCTGAGTCAGGATAAAATCACTCCATAATCTCTGCGCTCCTGTCACCACAGTTAATGGAAACTACAAAACTCGTCTTAATGCTGTTTTTTTCTCATGACAATTGGGGGGAAAAATTGAAAATGTTTAATATCGCTAGTGCATGTGCCAAATCTTGCATCAATTAATCTGCTTTTGACTGTCTTGTTTGGAGAAAAAGGACTTCTCAGACGATAGTGTTGTGGGGCATCCCAGACATCTTATCGCTGTTTTTGGATTATGTCAAACTACAAGGGGCAAAGATGCATGTTTATTGGTTTCGATATTCATAATCGGGCATGATACTGAAAATGGGTCAGCCATGATGAAATCGCGTCAAAACAGACTGAATTTGCATAGTCTGATCCCGGAATCAGTTGTACCGAAGCACTTCTGTCTAGTCGTAACCAGGATCTGCGATGAACTGGTAGTGGATCGCGGGCTGGAGTGGCTGCTGAGTCAAATGTACACCTAGTTATAAAATTCAGTATTATGTCCGGTGAAGTTTTTAAAAAAAACCAACCAGTTAGAAACATTTAAACTGGCCCAAATCTACTCTCTTTAACCAAGTCACACAAATTTGGCCTATTCTATGTGGTCTCATTTTGATAACTAATATAATTAATAAATGTAATATCTTTTTCACTTACATTCACTAAGCCTCCACTAAAACTCTCCCTGGGGAGGCCTCCCACTTTGAAAACCTATGCTCCAATGTATGGGGGGCTTAATTCTTACTTTCTTCTCTTACATGACAGTGAAGTGTTGTACAGTGACATTTCCCTCTTTTACAGAATGACACCATTGCTACAAGGAGGGCTTGCAACCTTAAATCACTTGCTGTGTATTTCAATGAAGACCCAGAGAAGCTCATAAAGGAATATCTGGTAAGTGTAAGAAAATGTCCCATTAACAGTGTAGAATTAGTATGTTAAAGAGGAACGGTGGTGGCAATGATACAAGTCCTAGTAGCAACAATATGGCAGAATGGATCACATAATTATATACATTGCATATCATTTACTGATAGAGATTAAAAGAGATGATAACTTTTAAGCTTTGGCTAGCAGGGATATTTTGACCTAAATCTGTTCCCCATAAAATACACAAGCTAATGGTGGGAGTAAAGAAAGAAAGAATAGATTTACCTGTTCAACACAGGTCTTCTTATGTTCAATAAAATGTCTCTTTTTGGTCTGTGATTTAGGATGTGAACTTTGAGGATGCCCAGAGACCAATGGATGGGACTGCCATCGGGATCTACGTCATCAAACATGAGGGTGCAGATGCCTCCGATCCACCAGAAGATGTAGGGATCATAGTTGAGGATGTCGCTGTAGCCAACAGAGAAAATCAACACATTGGCCACATTTTTAGCGAATAAACTGCTACAGCTATATACACCAGCTGGCTACGAGGCTAGGTCTTACACGCTAATGTTAAAAAAGTTATTGTTCGCGAAAATTACACACTAAATGGTCAAAAGAAGCAAGTACCAGAATTATTTGAAAAAATACTTACATTTCCCTCGTCTGAAGTACTGCGACGGATAGATGGTACCGATCCCACTTGCAAGGTCAATCTTGTTGCGAGTCCAGAGTTATATTGGCCCAGGTTGGTAAAACAGTCCAATTCAAAATGGTTTGCGCACACAAACAGACTTTTGCCAATTCTTTCCGGGACATTGCCTTCAAATATGAAATCAATCCATTTCGCTCTTGTGTCTTCTGAGGCTGGAACGTGATGTATAGATCTATGCGGATCTGTGCAGCCGACCACAGCAAATCTTGAGTACTTAATTTGCTTCATGCTGCTAGCTAGCTATTCCAAGTGTATCCCAGCTTTGCAATAACGAAATGAAGTGCTCTGGCAAATGTCTTATCTGTAACGAGTGTGGGGGGGGTGGGGGGATGAGGTGGGGGGTGGGCCAAGGCCATGTAGGGAGACTCCCACTGTATTGTGACGAGAGAGTACATAGGAAGCTCATTCGCAGTCACTCAAGCATGACGTTTCTGACGTAGAGGAACCATAACAAAACGCGCGAGTGTTTTTTTTCCAGCATTTTTGGGTTGGTAGACATGGCAGATACCCAAATTAACGTGTAGAAGCACTAACAAAGTGGAATTTTCATAATATGTCCCCTTTAAAGCTAGCTGTTGTTGACTCATCCAGAGAAAAGCTACACAGCTCAATTGCAGAGTTTCGTAAATCTCTAAATGAAGCAATGGGTACCGTCACCCGGCCAAACTCATTTTGCACAGTGTAAACCAAAGAAAGATTCAAGCAGTTGAAGAAAAACTGATTATCTTGGACAGAATTACTGAATTACTGTTATTTTGATGCAGCCATCCATCTGACAACTTTGCTGGTTTGATAGACTCTTAAATGTGTTTTTGAGAGGATGACAGAGATATATCCATTGAAAACACAACCACCCAAACCCTTCCCAAGAAACAAATCTGGCAAACAATGGGCACAAGCAAGGCGATGAGCTATATACATATTTCTTGTGTCCCTCATAGGTTCAGAGGTAAGCACATACATCAAAGGTTGTTGACAAACATCTTCTCATCTTATGGTAAATAAATTATCATGTGGCCCTTCTTACCACAAGGTGTCAACAAGAGGCTGAATGTTTCTTCTTCCTCCTCTTCCTCTTCCTCCTCCTCCTCCTCCATGGCTTCTGGATGAAGAGGGGATTCAGCCAGTTCCCTCGGTCCCTCTGGGTCCACCGGAGTTGATGTGTTGGCCTTCTCTCTTTTAACTATCACTGTTTGAAAAAGAGTTATCTTAGGTCATGATGAAATATTGACACCATACATGTCTTCTGCACATGTCATGGAATATGTAAAGGGAATTATAGCTGTATTATGCCATACTGTTGTATAAGGGCACTCAATTTAATAACAATTATAATAATAGGCTTTCTCAAGTATTGACAAAGTGTGAGTAAAGGTAAGTATCTACACTAGAACATATTTGTGAGTGTTAATCTATCTTGATCCTGTACATTACACAAGGGCAATTACTGATACTGTCTCATTTCACAACATTTCTGGCATTATTAGACATTCATTATAAAAGCCTCGACAGACATTACATAGCTGCCAGTGATGCCTCAAAAAAAGGTTATTTTCCATGATATAAACATTTGCACACATGGGAGTGAACACAAAGATACGCACAATAAACAGACAGACAAACACATACAGACCTAAAAAATGCCTGCCCCTCATAAAACCATACTGAGCTACATTTGGTAGAACTACTGTGGCTTCTGTGGCTGGGTTGGCCTTGCTGATATAGCCCAAATGTTACCTTAAGGTAGTTCTTAATTTAAATAATGTGGTTGTTTGATTAAGTAAAATTCCACTCTACTGAGATGGAAGTCTGGTGACATCATAAAACTGTCAACTTTTAGTTGACAGTAAGGGTTAATTGTGACTATCCTACTTTTTAATTCCACACTTATAAATTTCAAAGTTGTACTTCATCTCACATTATTAAACATCTCCTGTTACACAATGGCCATCTAAGTGTAGTAAAGCCTATGAAAGACATAGTCAGCAGCACAGGAGCTAGGTCAAGAATAAATGCTAAAGCGTATTCAGTGTGCAGCGTATACGTTTAGGATCTAATTTGTGCTTATTAAAAAATATAATGAGTCAGTTGTTAAGGGAGTAACATCTGTATAATCGTAAAGGTTCCTAATCACATGTTTATGGACTGCATATGCACAAATAAAACCTAACAGATTTAGCTAGAACACACTACTTATTAAGTGGTGTCATTTTCGCTTGGAAAAGGCCAAGTACAAATTTACCAAACTGCACGATGACCTATGACATCTGGCCATCACTTGTGGGCATTGCAGGCACATCACAGTACATCAATGCATTCAAATTACAACAATATTTTCAGACTGTAAATGTATTATAACTTAATATTAAATATTGTATTTATTACATGCGCCAATTGAAATGATTAGGGCCAATATCTTTTTTAAACAGCTTAAATTTTGAGAAAATAAAAAATATCACACGTTGATTGACTTAGTCTGGGATAAGGTCTTGGATTACTTTTTCACTGCTAAAATTGGACTCACTTCAAATTCCTCAGTAAAAAAAATTCAAATTTGCATCCTAGTCTGCACAGTGGACAAAGTTTAAGAACAGCTGCCTAGTAAAAAACATAATGCCACTCCCCTCAAATGAGTATGGTTGATAGGATTTTCCGGATCAATCACCCGCAAAACGTAACAGTTTTGACAGTGACTTAACACATTTCCTTTAATTTTGAAAGGGTCCCTCTTCTTAAGCTCGTAGCTTGTTCTTGAGGCTGTTCACTTTTGGGGACAGCTTTGAACAATCCAATTCCAGGAAGAGTTTCTGGAAGGCTTCAAATGTGTACCTGAGCTCCTTAGGATGCGCAAGATTCACTGCATATTTCAACCCAACGAGCATGGAGCAAGCCCTTGGAAAGTTAGTCAGTGAAGTCAGAACTTTCATGCCTTCCACCACAATAGCACTATTGTCGGGACCCTCTGACGTATTAGTCTGGATGTTGTAGATTTTCATCCTTTGTACAGCAAGGTCCTGCGACACACTTTCTTCATCAGTATCCTGAAAGAGCAAAAACATTGTGTTTCTCAGACTGTACAGCCCAATGTGAATGTCCTAATTGAACATCTCCCTGAATGCTTCAAACCCTTTGGACAATAAAATCCGGGGCTGTCACCTCCGTGCGCCCTGTGACTACAGAGCCTCTCATCAACGCTGAACAAACTCGAGGGGAGTGGGCCCTGGTGTAGAATGTTTTCAAAGCACAGCACTACAGGCTGTCATTGAAACATCAAGTGCAGCATCTCAAGGTCAACCTGTGGCCAAAAAGGTCAGAGTTTCCGAAGTACCTGGAACCGGAGCTGCACCCTCCACCAGCCTCAATCAGCGACACGCCCGCCGCCAGCTTCTCCAGAGCTGTGCGGGGACGCGGAATAGGAGCCGCGCTTGCCATCGCCTTCAGCGCCCTACGAAGTCGCGGAATCGGGAGCAGGAGCGGGCCCCGATGGAGCCAGCAGACATCGTCTTCCTCGCCGCCTGCCTCTGGAGCGCCTCCGGCCACCGTCTGCTCTCCGGCTCTCTGCTGCTCTGTCTCTGGCTGCGTGGAGCCCCACATTGCGCACCAGTGTGGCAGTTGACCATGCCACAGCAGCCAGAGACAAACATTCGAGCTTCAACATTTTAACTTTCTTTATTCAGAGACCAGGTGCAAACATAAACTTAAAACTCAACATAAAGAGGCCAGCAGTTTCTGCTGGCGTGTTAGCGTTGCAGCCCAGCACTAGTGTCTCTCATGTGCGTTTCTGTCCGTGTCTCTGAGTCTCTCTCGTCTGTGTCTCCGTGAGCTTCGCTCAGAAAAAAAAGGAACTTAAAAAAGGGAAAACATCTGGTGTTTCACTGAACTGCACCTGCATGAAAATCACCATATAGAAAATAGAAGCTTATTAACAGCCATACAAAAATGGGAGGGGATATATCAGTGGGGTTTATCCCCACTGATTTATCATCATTGATGTCTTTGTAAGTTCTGTTTTGGACTGTTTTCCTTGCAAGAAACACTCTTACCTCACTGTTTTTGAAAATGGATTTTAGTGTACCTAAAATGTGTACATACAGGTACTTGTCTGTTACAGGAATCTGACTGTAGACACCTTTAGTTCTATCTCTACGTGTATCCAATCTTACACCAAGGATAAATTCTTTTGGCTCAACTATTTCCCATTTTTCACCATAATATTTGTTTTTCTTTGTTAAATGTTAAAGGGATTATCTAATTGATTTAAATTGTGCTCTATTTCCTTATCAATGTCTGACTCCTTAGTTTCAGGAGAAAATGTTTGGAAAACTGCTACTCTTTTCAGTGAACATCACTGACAACTTCCTCCATTGAACAAACTATTGTTTGGACAGTGCTTTCAGACACACCAGGAGCTTGTAAGTGTGCAACAATTGATCCACGCATTTTATCAAGCGAGTTCTGGGTAACAGTGGGACCCTGCTGAAGTTGTTGGCTGATCACTTGAAAAATCCAAATCCAAATGTCTTTGTGTGGTTACTTCCTGGTTAGTATCGACCACTTCCTGGTTATCATGAACTTGTCCATGCACAGTGTTAAGGTGCTTTGTGAAGCCATTGTACGTGCAAAAGGAAGGACACCCTTGCTCTCCACATTTCAAACGCAAGTTTTTGGCAGGATATAAATCGTGATGAAATTTTAAATGTTGGCAAGAACTGAACAATTTTTGTGGTGCGTTTTACAGACAAAACATGTGAACATACAGTTTCTTTAACCGTGCTATGATCTTTTAACTGTTGGCCTTTATTGCTCTCTCAGTAGTCGTGCTCTCAGTGCCGGCATATCAATATCCCAGCCTTGGAGACATATAGGGTATTTAAAGGGATAGTTTACCAAAAAATCTGACCACTATGTTTATGGAGGAGTGGGAGAAGTGTTGAGTCCACAGAACACTCTTGGAATTTCAGGGTTAAACTATGTTGCAGCCAAATCCAATACTCTTCTTCAGATGTAATAAAACAACTGAAAAAAAAACAACATGCCTCCATACTGCTCGTGTGGTGTCATCCAAATGTCTGTAAGCCCCGACATTTATATTGAACTCAAACTGCGTTATTTACAATCGTGTTTTAAGCCTAAAAGTCCACTATCGAAAATAGCGATACTAGCGGATTTAGCAATGCTAACGTGCAACCCGCACGTGTCCACTGGCGAGAGCTTGTGTGCAGTGTGTGTGGTGTTTCTGGTGTGTGAGTGCGAACGTGAACGCGGGTCCGAGGATGCTATCAGAGGACATTTAGGCTACAATATGGTGTAAATAACGCAGTTTCGAGTCGGATTTGAATGCCGGGGCTTCCAGACACTTGGATGACACCACAGGAGCAGTATCGAGGCATGTTGTCTTTTTTTCCGTTTGTTTTATTACATCTGAAGAAGGAGTCAACATTCACTTCAATTGTATTGGATTTGGCTTCAACGCTGGTTACCTTTGAGACTCCAGAAGTGTTTTGTGGACTCAAACACTTCACTAACCCCTCCATCCGGCATTGTGGTGAGTAGATAATGAGTGAATTTTCTTTTTTTGGTTTTAAAAACAGCCTTTCAATAACTACTCAGTTCAATAAAGCTGTAGTTATTTCATTTTTTGTTTAACTGTTAGTTGTAAATTTACATAAACAATTCAAAGTTTTAGTAAGCTGTAATCAATATTGTAATAACCAGAGATTAATTCATTCATTTCAGGACAGAAAATGTAGTTATTTTTTACTGTTGCATATTAGACTTATTAAAACAGGACATTTTGGATTGAGAAAATCTGTCAATATTTACCATAGTCAGTCTCAGGGTCAAAAGCTGCCAGCAGCTCCTCAACAGAAACATTTGAAGGAAGAGTCTAGCATTCTGCGATGAAATTGTTCCGGAAATAGGTTGGCCACTTTGTAAAAAATATTCCTGATACTTTGTCCCCAAACACCATGGAAAAATCCTGGTCAATCTTAACACAGAAATCCAATGATCCTATACAGCTTACTTCAGTGTGCTTTGCGTTGACATAAACGAAATTTCCATATATTAAAAAAAACTATGAAATAATCTCTAGCCTAGATGTCCTTACCAATCCAGGTATATCCAGGAAACGAGGCAAGACATCTAAGACCCAAGACGTTGCAGCGGGGACATGAAAGAGCTTCTGTCGGGGCTCAAAGGTGGCTCTCATCTTCTCTATAATCACAGATTTATCTGTGGAGTGTCGTAGTATGGAAACAGCCTCCCTTCACTCGTCACCGAAGAGCTGTCCACCAATTAGCAGTGTTTCTCATTGAGTTGTTGGGCTGTCCTGGAAATTGGTCCTGGAACGCTGACGGAAACCATCGTGGGTTTGCGAGGGACTGTCTTGAGTCTCCAAATGAGATAGCCACTAATGGCCTCAGGATCATAGAAGTGTTCCTGCTCACGAGCATCCACACATGAACACACACAAACACACACAGCAAAAAACATGATCAAAAACATAACAAATATGACATAAGTACTAGTAAAAAAAAAATTGGGAATTCAAAGGGAAATAAAAAAACTTACATATCCATTTCTTTAATATGGGTCTTGGAGACATGGAAAAAGGGGCAGAATTTGTGGGACCAGTTATGCACTTGGAAGTGCATAACTGGTCCCACAAATAATATTTATTACATTTGTGTCCAATCCATGTGTGTGTTCATTAGTAATTTTAACTTATTTCTTACCCGTATGATTCTGTCATTTCTGCAACCATAATGTTGACCAACTGTCTACGTGTAGCATCTGACAGCGTTTTAGTTTTGTCATATTCCTTGAAGATTTCTTCACCCTTTGGATTGGATCTCAGAACAGTATCAATCTTCTGGAAAAATAATGTATTTTTTTCAAACTATCATCCTCATGTTTAAGCAATTTTTTTTTACATTTAGCTTGGTTTGATTTATTACAATAAAGTGTTGCATGGTAATAGCTAAGTGCTGCAAATCTAACATGAGGTTTCAAGGTTTACCCATTTCACCTTCTTTTTTAAATTTTATTTATTTCTGTTTATTATTTGGGGGAAATTGATGCTGTATTCTATTGTCAAACAAACTTGAACTGCAGTTTGTGTTCAAATACAAGTTCATTGAAAGCAAATCCTGTTGTGTAATTCTCATTACTGATTCTCAAGTCCAGGGCTCCTACTTACCTAGAATCTCCTATCCTGGTCCACATTAACATTCATTGTAGTGTAACCAAGGGTTACATTAGCATTGTGTAAAATTCATCTTGTAAAATATAATAACAATTACTAAATTAAGAGTCAATGTGATCCAATATCAAGAGGGCACCTAGATTTCACACCATTCAAAAATAGGGGTGTAATGGTACATAAAAAATCACGGTTCTGTACGTACATCGGTATTGAGGTACACATTTTTGGTACAGTATAACATGGAAAAGAAAACATTAAACTGATTTTTTATTTATTTTTATTCAACCCTGGTTAACTATGGCCGTGTCTTTCTTACCTAAATCATTTTTAGAAAGTAAAATAACAATAAAGTAAAACTCTCAAATAAATAAAATTTGTACCAAAAATATCCATTAAGGTGCTGCATATTAACTGTACTTAAACTGCACCGCTATTGTATAGTATGATTATCATATTAAATATATTTTAAAAAAAATGCAATTCTAAATAAATGCGGACAAGAGGGAACTTCATAACTGGGCTCGATTACTTTCAGTGTGTGTTTGAACCCTGTGTTCTCAACAACAGAGAACAGTTGCATGTCCGCGGCTATAAAAACACACATGTCGCTTGTTATTGCTTTGACACGGTATGAATTATTTGGAAGCGGAAGCTTAATGTCGCGGGGAGCTGGGTTTACATGGAACTCATTTTCCCTTGTCCCACTAATGTTAGTGTTATATTTAATGTGAGTGGGACATCATGCTGGTGACGTAGTTTCAAAAGAGTCAGCTGTTCGATGTGCTACCAGGTACATCTCCGATAGTAGCTGCGTAATGTTGGCTTTTGTACGATCCACTTGTCTTTGTCCGTCGTCATTGTAGTGACTGCGACACTGAAGTGTTCCCACACTGGTTTTACATTAGCATTAATGCTAATGCTAAGAGCCCACAACCAAAACAGCTTGGTTAGCATTAGATTAAGTTAACATTACTTGGCTTCGTTATCAAGTTGATGGGAAAACTATGTCTCAATCCTTTAATAGCTCTTAGTCTTCAAATGAATGAAATCAAAATGCTCTCCCGTCTTCTTCTCTATGTTCGTGTGTCTGTGTCCGATGATGGGGGCGGGAATAATTTAAGCAAATTCACTCCTGAGGTGTTACAGCCAGGTTCAGAGTTTATAGTGGAAAATTAAGAGTTAATACATTTACACTTTGATTTGATTTATAGACACTTCCTTTGAAACTCTGTTTTGACACTTACTATTTGCCAACTGAGAGTTAAATATGAGAGATTTGACTCTGTCCAGAGTATAATTAATTGTACTTTTGCTCAAATTTGACCAACACCGAAAATTGTACTCTTATGAATTTGCTGTGTATGAAGTGAGTTCAACATCCCCAGGATATCTTTCCGATATCCGGTTGAACTTAACCTAACAATCAGGCTAAGTGGTCAGACGTAGCTGGTTATCAACTCGTTAAGTCAACCCACGTTTGTCTCATTTAGATCTGAGCGTGTGAACATAAAAAGGGCAGTGTTTACTGCGTCTGGCTAATTGCTGACATGGACAAGTGCAATGGCAGCAGAGCTGCATACTTTGCCAGCGAGGAGCAAACTATTATAATAGAAAAATATGAGAAGTACAAACATATTATCCAGGCTAAAACAACACAGTTGCAGCTGCAAAATGCAGAAAAAACGCTGATTGTGTGAATGCTTACGTCAATGTTTTTATAGTAAAACTGTCCTATCATTAGGGCAAAAGAAAATCTGACTATAATTTCCTTTTTGTTTTAATTACATTAATTCATTATTTACATGAATTCCTAATTTGTGTAAAACATTTTTATTCTAATTCTTTCAGGTGCAACCCTGGTGGATACAAAATAAAAAGTAAAAAATTGACACAAAAATGTACTCCAAAGCTGTAAGTAGGCAGATTTTTGTTTTCAATTTCTCCTGTTTATTGATATCAGCATACAAATGCACAATAACATGGCTTTGTCATATCTACAACCAACAGGAAAAAAGCTGACCAGAAGAAGACAGGAGGGAGCCCTCCCACCCAGGAGTTCAGTCCTGCTGAGGAGCTGGCCCTCAGCAGGAGTGAGGGTCGGCCCCTAACAGATGGGGTGGAAGGGGGGGTAACGTCATGCTTGGACCATGTGTGTGTCAGCGAGTCAGTGTTAAACAACTGGGTAGCCAATATAACACAATTGTACCCTATATTTTACAAATCATTGGAGGAAATGACTAACATGTATTTACTTCCTCTGCAGTTGATGGTGAGAGACTGGTGTTGCTGCCACCACCCACACTGTCCCAACACAGAGGTAACAGTGACTTCAACATGTCATATACACTGTCATGTCATTGGGGATGAATCATGGATTGCTTATCTATCCCATGATGTGTTTGTTCAGAAAGAGTTTTGGCGGTACATTTTTGTACTTTCCTAACACTGATGGTGGGGTATTGACACTGTAATAGAGTTATCTTAACTGCTTGCCACTGGTGGTGGTCTGCACATGGGACCCGTAAATTCCTCAAGTGGTCCCTATCCTGAAATTAATAAATAGCTTCCATTATGTTATTTTTCCTCCCTCTGACCCTGTGGCCTCCACCTCTAGCACAAGAGGACTGGTAATGAATCAACCTAAATGTTTTCAATTGAGTCTTGCAAAGGCACAGTGAACACACGTATAGCTACTAACTGCATTATGTGTTTCAGGTGGGAGCAAACAATGTGAGGGATCTCTACAAGAGGACATTGGAGTTGGACATAGAGCTTGTCCAACCAGCAGTGAGGGGGATCAACAAAAGGAGCACACCTGAGAGTCTCGTTCTCTTTGTTCTCTCTGTCAGCCTGTGTGCAGCACCCTGAGCACTTTGTATTGGTATTAGAGCAAACTTGTTTAAAAATACAATGATAGATGTGGTGGGAAGGAAAGACTAGGTAAGTTGGATACCCTATACTCTCACTCACGTAGGTACTCTTTGGTCAGTTTGGTTGTTGCCACCTTTGTATTTTCTTAAGTGAAGCCCTTTTTTAATTTAATCAGCTTTGGCCTTTTGTTTGTGGTTTTGTTTAAGAAGTAGTGAATAGTCAGGCCTAGTTTTGTTATATTAATTTAATTTCTTTGGCAACTTCCTTTGTTCACTCTTTCCCCACATTCTGTGAGTATGTTTGCACTTGACTGATAATTTATTATTAAAATAAAAAGACACCCTTATTTGTCACATCTGCTCTGACTCCATCAATTTATTGGTTGTTGTGTGTTACCGTTCGTCTTTACTCCTAGTTCCACCCAGGGGACGTAACATATGGCCACTTGGATGGTCCAGGGTGATGGGATCCACCACATCAGTGGGTTGTAGTGAGACAGGGGGGGCCCTCTCCTACCTTATGGCCGCAGCAAAGCATGCGCTGATATAATCCTGCAAGCCCGGGCTGGGCCCACTCTTAGCCCACACAGGCAAGAGAAGCGGCCCTTCAAACACCAAATGTCTATCCTGACCCTGGTTTTGCTAAAGGCCACAATTAAACTATTTTGTGGCCCAGCATCAGGGTCAGGATAAGGTGTTATCTAAAAAGGCAGGTGTACCCCCTGTCCCCCAGCAGCACTCCAAATTTATGAAAATGATAAGTATCACAAAATGCTGCAATGCAGTTATAGAATTTACCAAAACAATTGTTTGCGGCACAGTGTTCCAAATTGTGGCAGAATGCTGATTCCCTGAAGATCCAGGAGCCATGGACTGACAAGGGCACTTTGCATTGACACTGGTGACCATACAGAGATGGTCACAAGTCATCTGCAAAGCAATGTGGTTCACACATATTGTAAGTAACCCAATCTATGTTATTGTTAATATTGTTGAAGTGTCTTTCTGTTATTTTATCGTGAAATATTTACTCACTTTAACGTCAGACAATTTCATTTCTGTTATTGTATTACATGCTTTTACTTTGAAAGTGTTCCGGTAGAGAGCGGACTTCCTGTTATGAATCGAAAAATGTTCTGTTTTAGCGACCCTTCGAAGAGGCACAAGCTCTTACGGTGTTCTTTAGGAAGGCTCAAATAAACCTGAAAACATCAGTTAAAGTCTCGACCATCTTTCGGGGATATGCTACAGTAAGAGCTTTACCTTCACCTGCTGCACCACACTGCCAGTGGAGAGAGGAGACGGAAAAACACGGCACGGAGCGGTGAGATGCAGCAACTCTGGTGATGGTCTAACAACGACGGCTGAAATGGATGATATAAAGCAGGGGTATTCAACTAAAATGTAAAGAGGTCCAGTTAGAGAAAATTTCTTGAAGCAAAGGTCTGGAAGATCATAATGTCTAACTATTTAGTGTGATATATATTTAAGTAGCCTAGTAGTTCTATCAACATCTGCGTGTACTAAATACCTGACTGTCAAATCAAATGAATTCAGTACGATTCAAAAACTTTTGACAATATTTATTGTCACGTAACATAGAACTGAACATATATGTATGATTGCAGATATGTATAATGTTCTCTCATTAACTAAATAAAAGTAGGGCTGCATTTCAAAATAAGAGAAAATAAATCAAATGTGAAAATTGTGCATGTTCAAATAAAGGGCTTAACTTCAGAAAAATAAAATAAAGGAGCAAAAGCTTGAATTTCCTTTTTCTGTTTCACATCTTGACTCAAAAGTCTCAACTAATTTAACAGATAATAAATCTCAACACATCTTAACAATTGAACAGTTTTAGAATCACTTTCTTCCCCTCTTATATCCACTTCCCCACTTTGTTCGTCTGTTTCTCTCCCTTTCTCCGTCTCACTCCTGTTTCTCCACTTTCTCCGTCTCCTCCTGTTTCTCCACTTTCTCCGTCTCACTCCTGTTTCTCCACTTTCTCCGTCTCACTCCTCTGTTTCTCTCCCTTTCTCCGTCTCACTCCTTTTTCTCCACTTTCTCCGTCTCACTCCTGTTTCTCCACTTTCTCCGTCTCACTCCTGTTTCTCCACTTTCTCCGTCTCACTCCTGTTTCTCCACTTTCTCCGTCTCACTCCTGTTTCTCTCCCTTTCTCCGTCTCACTCCTGTTTCTCCACTTTCTCCGTCTCACTCCTCTGTTTCTCTCCCTTTCTCCGTCTCACTCCTCTGTTTCTCTCCCTTCTCCGTCTCAGTCCTGTTTCTCAACTTTCTCCGTCTCACTCCTGTT
Source organism: Hippoglossus stenolepis (assembly GCF_022539355.2). Lineage (NCBI taxonomy): Eukaryota > Metazoa > Chordata > Actinopteri > Pleuronectiformes > Pleuronectidae > Hippoglossus > Hippoglossus stenolepis. Next base: position 2,063,588 of record NC_061497.1, on the reverse strand, counting down.
TCTCCCCTTTCTCCGTCTCACTCCTGTTTCTCCACTTTCTCCGTCTCACTCCTCTGTTTCTCTCCCTTTCTCCGTCTCACTCCTCTGTTTCTCTCCTTTCTCCGTCTCACTCCTGTTTCTCCACTTTCTCCGTCTCACTCCTGTTTCTCTCCCTTTCTCCGGCTCACTCCTCTGTATCTCTCCCTTTCTCCGTCTCACTCCTCTGTTTCTCTCCCTTTCTCCGTCTCACTCCTCTGTTTCTCTCCCTTTCTCCGTCTCACTCCTGTTTCTCCACTTTCTCCGTCTCACTCCTGTTTCTCTCCCTTTCTCCGGCTCACTCCTCTGTATCTCTCCCTTTGTTTTCTCTCCCTGTATCGCTATCTGTCTTTTCTTTCTACCGTCTTCTCATGTGTAACTTGCCTCTCTCATCTGTCTGCACTGTAGAGTCGCAATGTTTACTGCCTGGAATGCACAGACTTGATTGGCTGAGTAGTATCACGTGGGATGGCTTAACTCGCATGCAATTGGTCTGTGCGTTTCTCATCCGCTAAACCACTACCGTAAAGACTACAGAAGCTGCGCTGATTACAAATAGAAGCGCCCGTCAGGTTTTAAATCATAACCTTCTGTTTTGGCTGTAGGTCCGGGTCCGTACGGGACGGCTTCTGGGTTCGACCGGACCAGGTCCGCCTGTTAGTGACCTCTGATATAAAGGAACAAATGCATAAACTACGAACTAAAATACAGGAAAGTAGTGGCTTATTACTTCAAGCTGAATATGAAGGATTGTCACAAAAGGAATTAAAGGAGGACATAGAAAGCAAAGAAGAACAGCTAGCTGAGCTTCAACTTAAAATGGATGATGCTTATGGGTTACCCCGTCGATCAGAGCGGCCTAGTGCGCCCAGAGAAAATGCTCATCTATCAAAAGGAGGAATTAAGTAAAAGGAAAAAGACTGCTTAGCCTCTATGAACAATGGAAAATGCTTATAAGAAAGTCCAAACAAAACTTGAAGAACAACATATCAGAAGCAGAGTTGGCTACACTTGCGGACAACATTGAAAAGGAATGAATGACATCATCAAAGTGTACAGTGAAATGAGAGTGCATGCCACACCATCCACTGAACTGAGACGTAAAATGGACGTATGTGAAGCTGTTACTAGTGACATTCTGAGTGTCATTTATGAACGTTTATCAGCAATAGATGGTGAATTTTACACAGATATAGAAAAGCAGCGCCTTGAAGGCACCTTTTACGCAATGACGATGAAGCATACAGAGATGCATGGAAAAGCTAGAACAACGCTATGGTCAGCCATTTGTTGTCCAAAGAGCTTTCAGGGAGAAGCTGTCAAAATGGGCGGAAATAAATTCCAAGGAGCTGAAGGGTTAAGGACATTCTCAGACTTCTTAAACGCCTGCCTGCAAGCCATGCCACATGTAAAGGGTCTAGAAATATTCAGTGACTGTGAAGAAAACCAAAAGTTGATACAGAAAGTCCCTGATTGGTTAGCAGCCCGTTGGAATCGTCAGGTCACTGTCAAGCTAATGGAAGGGAAGATGTTCCCTCCTTTGAGAACTTTGCTAACTTTGCTAAAATGGAAGCGGAGATAGCATGCAACCGGTCACTTCTCTACATGCTCTTCACTCATCGAACACATTCCACGACAAAGGAAGCACAAAGGAAATAAGAGGAAACAAAGCCAATGTCCTTACAATGCAAACCATCACAAGCAGTGATAAAGCAGGAGCAAACAATGTAAAATCAAACCCCTCTGCATGTGTTGCAAAGATGATAAGCATCAGTTGCCAAGGTGCCCAGACTTCACGAGGAAGTCGATCATATGTGATGGAGTATAAGCTGTGCTTCGGATGTATGAAACCAGGTCACAACGCAAGGGAATGTCGTCACCGGCACACATGATGTATGTAAGAGAAAGCACCCTACCTGTCTCCATGATTACACCTACAGAGCACACGCAGGTGGAGGGGGACTGTATGCAGTTTGAACACAGCTCCAAACACGGCTAATGAAACCACAGTGGTTACAGCACTTAATGTCACTGGAGTGGGCCAGTCATACAGCACCTCCATGATCGCCGGGGTGTCCACAGCCAAAACCCATCTAATGAGCAGCTTGTGTATGCATTGTTAGACACCCAAAGTGACAGCACCTTCATCGAAGAAGAATTAAGCAATCAGTTACAAGCAGATGCCTACCCTGTAAAATTGAAACTGACCACTATGCTTGGAGAAAATACCATTGTGAAGAGTCAAAGAGTATTTAGACTGCGTGTAAGAGGCTACAATTCAAGCTTTCACGTTGACCTTCCTCCTCCTACAGTAAAGACAACATTCCAGTGAACCGTAATCATATACCCACGCATGAAACAGCAAAACAATGGTCTCATCTAGAGGGAATTGTCAATAAGATGCCACCTCTCCTTGACTGTGATATAGGACTTCTGATCGGATACAACTGTCCAAGAACATTAGCGCCCAGACAGGTGTTATCTGGAAAAGATAACGAGCCCTATGCCATCCTTACAGATTTAGGGTGGAGCATTGTTGGAGGTTCAACCCCATGCCTGGATGAAACAGAATCCAGCCTGTGTCACAGAGTCAATGTAAAGGAACTTCCTCCAGTAATGCCAATGGATATTATAAGCATCCTGGAGTCAGACTTTAAGGACACAAAAGGAGATGACAAGACTGTCTCACAAGAGGATCTCATATTCCTTGATAAACTTAAAGGAAGCATAAGGAAAATGACAAGGGACATTATGAGATGCCTCTGCCATTCAGGCAACGGCCATACTTACCTGATAACAAAAAGCTTGCTGAAATCTGACTAAGTCATCTAAGATGAAAGTTCAACAAGGATGAGAAATACAAGAATGACTACACAACATACATGAACAAAATCATTGAGAGAGGCGATATCGAGGAGGTACACGGCGACGGACCTCAAGAATTACCAACACCAAAGGAAATGGCGCTGGATCTGTCCATAGGAGATCCAGAAGTCAGAAAGGCACTGCTGACAAAAACACAGAACCAAAGAGTCTTGGGGATCATCTGTCCAAGTGCTCTTCATGGTCCAGATGCACCAAGGCTGTGGCCCGCCTTCAACGGCAAGCTAAGAAGATCAGATCACATGCTCCTTCCTCAGTGAGTGAACAGGAACGTGCTGAACATTTTATACTTCAGAATGTGCAAAGCAAGGCCTATGGGAAGGAAATAAAGCTGTTGAGCAAAGGAAGCGAACTGCCACATCACAACAAGCTGCACCAGCTTGATCTATTTCTTGACACGGATGGGCTTCTCAAGGTGGGAGGAAGACTCCGCCATTCAACTTTCTCTGACTCTTTCAAGCACCCAATTGTCATTACCAAAGAGCATCATGTGACATCACTGATAATAGCTCATAGCCACGAAAGAGTAAAGCATCAGGGAAAAGGCTTCACCATGAACGACATCAGATCCAGTGGCTATTGGATTCCTGGAATGAGTAGAGCAGTTGCATCATTCCTCTGTCAATGTGTGACTTGTCGCAGACTCAGGAGACCGCCAGAGACCCAAAGAATGAGTGACCTACCTGTGGAGCGTGTAGAGCAGAGGTCACTAACAGGCGGACCGCAGTCCGAGTCGGACCCAGACTTTTATTTAGTTAATGAGAGAACATTATACATATCTGCAATCATACATATATGTTCAGTTCTATGTTACGTGACAATAAATATTGTCAAAAGTTTTTATTCGTACTGAATTCATTTGATTCGACAGTCAGGTATTTAGTACATGCAGATGTTGATACAACTACTAGGCTACTTAAATATATATCACACTAAATAGTTAGACATTATGATCTTCCGGACCTTTGCTTCAAGAAATTTTCTCTAACTGGACCTCTTTAAATTTTAGTTGAATACCCCTGGTGTAGAGCCTTCGCGCCCTTCACGTATTGTGGAATGGACTGCTTTGGTCCTTTGTGACTACAGAGGGAAGGAAACATCACAAAAGATATGGTCTGCTCTTTACCTGCTTTTGTTCACGGGCCATCCACATTGAAATGTTAGAAGACCTGTCTACTGATGACTCCAAATTTATGAAAATGATAAGTATCACAAAATGCTGCAATGCAGTTAGAGAATTAACCAAAACAATTGTTTGCGGCACAGTGTTCCAAATTGTGGCAGAATGCTGATTCCCTGAAGATCCAGGAGCCATGGACTGACAAGGGCACTTTGCATTGACACTGGTGACCATACAGAGATGGTCACAAGTCATCTGCAAAGCAATGTGGTTCACACATATACCACATGATAAAAACATTATAATGAATGTGCATTTAGAAGATACAAATGATTGAGACAAAGACGGCCAACACCAACTGTGCCACCTGTCCCATGTGCATATTTTCATATATGCTAAGAGGGAAAGATCATTACAGTAGTTATCCGAGCTACTGCTTCTCCTGTAAAGTATTATTATTATTATTTAACCTTTAGATATACCAATATTAGATTCAAGGTCTTTGTTGTCACCATACTCAGATAAAACGAAATTGTAAGTAATAGTAGGTGGATGTTTAAGAGGTTTGACATAGGCATACAAGAGAAAAAAGTATGAGGTTTTTGAACATGTCACACAAAAAATACCAGTACCAGTAGAATACCAAAAAAAGCACAAAATAAATAGGAACTTAAGAAAAGACATTGCTTTTGACTTGCAAAATGCATGTGAAATTTGCATAGCATTATTCTATGCGAAATTTGACTGAATATTGAGGCTGTGGAATGACTTCTGATTTACATAATCGGCTTCATTCTCCCCCAGCTGTGAAGATATTGGAATATGGGTGCAGTCTATGGCACCGATTACTCTGGGGAACCCTATGAAAGGAGTTGCATTAAATATTCAACAGTCTACGCTATAGAATCAATAATGGTTTTAGGTCTAGTACACACATGTGGTAATGTCTACCTGCGATGTTAAAAAAGTCCTCGATTATGGACGGCATGGGCAGTAGCAGCTGTGTCAAAGCCACCTTGTGTATATATGTTAATGTATTTTTGCTGAGCTTCTCTGCGTCACTCACAGTGTACATTAAACAGCAATGCAGTCTGTGGTACTGAGAGCAAATGGCTTGTGTCGGGTTGCTTATTTATGGCTCCAGCAGCTGACAGAGGTAAATCATTCCCTCCGATGAAAATCTGTATCTTTGATAAAGATACTCATCTGAGAAGGATAAAGGATTTTGCCAGTCTCGCCCTCCTTAGAGACCACCAGAGGCTCCACGTGATCCTCTAGGAACGCTGATGCCATGTTGCAAAGGAATTGATTGTTGTGCTAATTGTGTGTAGTGTTTTGAAAAACCGGGCCCTGTTTTAAAAATCGTGCTTACAGTTTTTCTCGATTGCTTAAGCACAATTTTTAAAACGGCCCGGTTTTTCAAAACCGGGCCCAAACACTACACAACACTACACAAGACCTATGCTGCAGACTGATGAAAATATAATTTATTTCTCTCCATATACCCAAATCAGTCAACATGTCAACATGGAGAATCACAACAAAACATGTCCCAGTTTTCATGCTACTACAGTAGTGTGCATAACACTATAAGCTCAGCAAATATCAGACCAACAGAAAATTCTGTATCCAGTACAGGTTACAATGACAGATTTCACTGTATGTCTGCTAAGATCTGAACTCTTAGTCCAGCCTCCCTCAGCTTCAATCCGTGGTTCACGACATGGTCAACTAGTGTTGCGCGAATTTCATTTGATAAATTTGGTCCTCTTCTTCTTTGAGCACGTTCTCCTCCTGCTTCAGGTCTTCCTCTTCCTCTTCCTCTACCTCCACCTCGGCCTCTACCTCTGGCACGGCCTCCGCCTATTCCTTTTCCTCCTTTTCCTCCTCCGTGGATTCCCCCTCTCACCCTCACTCTTCTTCTTCTTCTGACTCCTTCCATTTTGGTTGAAGACAGGTGAACTCACCTGCTGCATTTTTATAGTGCTTAAACCTGATTGGTGTGTCTACAATTAAGCAATTGTGTGTTTGCGCACCTGATGGCTGTGTTGAACCAATTGGCTCATGGGGGGGGTGGTAATTTGACAGTCAGTGCTTTGGAATTGCAAGGAAGTGACATCATGATATACTTCTGTGTCTAATGTATACAAGTGTGTTTAGTGTTTTGCAAATCACTGTGTGTATTGTTACGCAAAAAGTGTGAAGCTGACATTGTGCTTACAGTGGTGCAAATCTGGGCCGATGTTTTGCTCCTTGAGTGTAAGGTTTTGATAATTGTGTAATACTTTTGATTTTAGTGTTTATGCAATCGAAAAAAACTGTAAGCAATCGAGAAAAACTGTAATACGATATTGTCTCTGGCCTTTGTCTTATATCTAGTCAAAAAGTTGGTGCATATTTCCTTGGTTTGTTGTAACTAGTTAACTTTGTTTCATTTTACCATGAGGTTGGAAACAGTAATGTAGTTTCAGAGCATTAATACTAACTCCTAAACAACATGGAATCTGTGATCATTAGAAAACCGCTGGTTAGGTTAAGTTTATCTTTGATTTGCTAAATGTAATCTAGTGTAGCTGCACTGAGCTGCAGTATAACAATAACAGATTTATGTCCAGATCAAAAGTCATCAGTAAAAATATATTTTTTTATAACAACCCCATACATTTGCTGGTAAATTCTACAAAAGAAAGTCAATATCAAATGTAAATACTCACTGAGCCATGACTTTTGCAACACTGTCGTTTAGAAATGACATTAATATACCAATTTAGGAAAGGAAATACATTTTGAGCTAAGTGACTTTCTTAGGTTTTTTATCAATAGCGCAGTAAATGATGTTAATGAACCCCACACAGTGTTCACTGATGACCTTCATGTGTTTTTCTGCAGTATCCACTCATGCGTCTGCAGAACATTCTGTCAGACAGAATGGGGTGGCACAGAACCAGTTCAGCATTTCTGAGTGGTTTCTGGTAAGGTTAATCAGCTGTAGGTATGAATGTGGGGGAAAAGATTGTTTGTCTCTATATGTTGGCAGTGTAATAGACTGGAGGGCTGGACTCCGCCTCTCGCCCAGTGGCAGATGAGATTGGCTCCAGCTCACAAGCTTTAAAAAAAGGATACACGGTATATATAGTGGATGGATGGATTCTGTCAGACAGTGAACAATGCTGCTGCTCTCCCATTACATTCAGTCTTTGTAAAGGAAACTAACATACTGGGTTGCAAACACGTGAACATGTGGCATCACTGCAGTTACGACTTGACGGGGATATCGTGGAAACCAGATAAGATTTATTGCCTACGGGGTAAAATTCACATTTTAATTCCATTAAACACTCTGCTGTCTGCTCACTGAGTCTTTACAATTACCCGCTCCATCTGCCTCTTGTTCTGTATCCAAATTAATAACCACTAGTTTGGGATTTTGTGTGGCTTTTCACTGGTTACAGAACCTTATGTAATTATGTAAGGATCCCCTCAAATGCTCTCCACTACACAGTCATTTCCTTCTGCTTACATTCGCCATAGAAGCTGGTCCCAAACTTTATTGAGCAGGCAAGGACAATTACATGGTGCAGTGATTCAGATGTTGTACTCACAGCGTAACAGTGTCATTGAGTGTTACTTTTTAATGTATGACTAGCAGGTTTTTATTTATTTATTTTTAACAATTTTGTTCTTGAACTTTGAGGGCAATGCTTTTTATGTTTAGCTTCATGTGTGAAGGTTTTGGAGCTGATCTTGGAGCTCAAAATATTGTTTACACTTTTCTCCAAATCATTCACTCCAAATGGTCAGAGACATTTCAAGCCAATGTTCACAGTTGAATGACTTCTGCCATCACTGAAATCCACACACTCCACACAACTGTATTTTTAGAACTGTGAAGGACTCTCTGAGTTGGGTGTTAATCCAGACTTGTTGATTGGTCTCTCTTGCCTGGCTATAACACTTTAATATTGGATCGAGAATCTGTGAGTGAACTGAAGCTGATACCACTAATTTCACAGCAAAAAATATGCAGCTGTATTTTACTTGGTAAGGACTGCTGCTGTGCTTAAAAGGCAGGGCTTCCTCCAGCTGGAACGTCTGAGAATCATTAATATCAAGGTAAAGGGATCTTTGTTAGAAAGGCCTCTGAACCAACCCCACAGCCAGTCAATCAATGCAGTCAGATTGAGTCAGAGGAGCTTCCAATTTTCTGGAATCAACACATCTTACTCACACATGTGACAATATCTGGAAATATATATTGATTAACCATTTAAGAGCAGTGCAAAAAATATGTACACTTCAGCATCAGGAATACATGCTCTGCTGCATACAACATTAGTATTTTCATCTGAAAATTGCATATCCTGGCATAATGATCTTATTGGCCATATCCCTTCAATTCCTGCAAACAGGCTGCAAAAATGCCTATTTATCACTGCAGTATTGGTTGAGTTTGTTACTATTTGATATGACGATTTCAAAAGCAAGTTGCGTTAAGCATAGATAAGCACAACACATCACTGACTTTGAAGTGGATCATTGAGGGGAGGTGGGGGCTTACCTCTTGAGTCCTGTGGAATAGTGGATATTGTTTTCAGGGATAAGCACCAGCACAGCTGAGAAAAGAAAATATGCCAAATGCTGTAGTTGAAATAAAGGGGAAATTCTCAGTCAAACACAACAAGCATTTTCTCGCAGTGGAACCGCATTAACCTTCAAATTCACTTTCATTGTCAAGTCTGCCATTGATTCCCATCGGTGCCTGAGCAGGTCTTCAGCATCATTACTTACAAATGTAATAACACACGTTAATGAGTTACCCTATGAATAAATGACCCTAATGATGCCAATTAGCTGTGCATGCAGACATAAACAAATGGCTGCACTGGATTGTTAAGTGAGTGAAGTGGGTCAATGCAGCTGCATTACCTTTAAAAGTTAGACAGTGAATGTGGGGTTCAAGATCAGAATTTTACTTATTTTTTTATTTCACAACGGATTAAGAGCCTACCTGAATGGTCTGAATTAGCGAGAGTTTGTAATTTTGACAAAAATATAGCACACCGATGGTTCCTGTAGGGGGGGTTCACTGGTTTGTTTGGGTATATCACAGGAACTCTGTCATGTGATGAATCCAGTTTACCGGAAACAGAGCTCGGTGAATTCATTTTTCGGAAGTGGTCACATAAAATCCTACTGCTAAATCTGCTGCTCCAGTGTTTGCTGACTGAGGGTGTTGCTGAGGACGCAACGCTATGAGATGTACTCGAGAGAAGTGACTGAAAGAGCGCCAAGAAAGTAGCACAGAGCTCAGCAGTGACAATGGCCACTTGAAATCTTATTAGAGGCCAAAGGGCAGGACTGAAACCTTTTCTCTCAATCATTTGGTCCATAAAATGTCAGACAACAGTGAAACAATTCTTAACAATTCTCCAGAGCCCACGTTTATACCTTGTAATTACAATTTTTGTCAGTCAGTGCCAAATCCAACAATATATATTTTACAATAACTAGTGCAGTGCCCATTCTAAACATTCTTTTTGGAATGGGCTGTTTGATTGGCCTGTGTTAATGCTCCGGAGCTATACTTCAGAATTATTCCTTGTCATTAGTGAGCCCTACTCAAACATTTCAAAAATATACCGTCACTTTTTTATAGTTTTAGTGCTCGATGTGTGCAGAGCTTTTTAGTCTATGGTGCAGAGGGAAGTTAGAAAATTTGTGTTTATCCTATCTCGTTGATCGGCAATGGAGATTTTATAGTATGGCTGGGCAATATGACTTCAAATCAGTATCACAATTATTTCATACCTTTACCTGGATTATGATTAATAAACCTGTGTGTGTGCTTGTCTTTGTCGCTCTTAACACATTTATTTAGTTATTAATGGATTATGTCAGATCATGAATCCATATCATTCTGATCACTTTAACCTTGCTGATCTCGCTGTGCGCGACACATCTTGTCACATGTTGTGCATGTCTCGTGAACTGCATGCGCATGTGTTTAAATAAACTCAAACTCTAGAACGAATCAAACAAACACAAATTAAACTTTACTACTGTTCAGGTTCTAATTACTTGTGATTAGTGTTGGTGTTTATTGTTAACCTGTAAAGTGAGCGCAGATCCGTGGGGGATTGAGGACAAGCAGCAGGGTGACACGGCACAGTACACATTACCCGGGCTGCCACTGCAAAATGAACGTAACGGAAACCCGACAGTTAGTGAATGCGCGCATTGGTGAAAGTATTAACCGAATTAACTGCCATGAGCAAGATTAAGTCTGTTAGAGGTTATAAATGTTGAAATCGATAGATTTTGATTAATTGCACAGCCCTAAGCCATGTTTTTTCATGAAACAAAATTGATTCATTGCTGTTTACGTGTGTGGTTCATATATAACTTTGAATGATTTACTGAATTGCTGATATTTTGCATATCAGCAATTTCAAAGATCTGTTAAAAAAAAAATCAACAAAATCAGATTTACACTGAAAACCAAACATTTAAGGAAACACATTTTTTAATTTTTATGTTTCTATGTGCTTCAGAGGCTGAGGTAGTTATTAGGTGGTTGTTTTCCAGCAATACTTCATTTTAAAACTGTGTTCTTATTCACTGCCTTAAGCCTTAATGGGTTTCAATAACTATTGATAGCTGTTTAGGCATTTCATATTTAAAAGACTTGAAAAGACAGTCTGCACTGGCTCTGTTCTGGTGAATGGGTTGGGCAGGTAGGTGTCTGATGAATCTTCTGTACAGACATCTGATTAAGATGCAGTTTCTATTCAGTGTTCACAGTGGTAAATAAAGTAATTAAAGCGCTTTGAGTGGCCATCAAGACAGGTATATGAGGCAGCTTGTGCTAGCCGGAGGGGTGTCTTAATTACCATCTTTAAAAGCCATAAATAAGGCAGGGTTTAGCGAGCGGATTGGCCATATTGAGCAGAACATCCCACAAACAGATGGAATGGCTATATCAGGAAAGCTCAAAGCACCATGACATGATGGATCCAGTCTTAGCAACAGCCTTTATTGGCTTCTGTGCCTGCTAATCAATGTCCTCCCACTGAGGTGTTCCCATCAGTGTAGATGAATCTGCCATGTCAAGGGTGATGGAGAAAGGCAAGCTTATCTCTTCATGCCTCCTTCTCTCCTGCCTACAATTTCCTCTCTTCATCTGGTTGTCCTCCAGTGTCCCATTTTGTGGCCAAATGGAGAGTGAAGTGCGCACTACCATCTGTGCAATGGGGGTCGAGAGGAGCTAATAGTTCTACACAAGGGATCAAAATCTCATCACGCTTAACCCCATGAGGGAAGCCGAGCCAAGTCGTAAAATTGCCTCCTCAGTTGGACAAACCATTTACTTCTAATGTGTTGTTGCTAAGTTAAGAGGGATGAAGAGGTTTGTACGAAACCCTGCCCCCCAGTGAATCTCAAGAGAAACCAAAATCATTTTGAAAAAGTTGTTCTATCTTTGTATTCTGAAGTAGCCTTGTGCGTAAAGCAGAAAAATGAAATGACAAGTTCTGCAAAAACTCTCATCAATCTCTAGTTGCCAGCCTTTTATTTACCAGTACCAGCAGAGATGTCTGCTGTCTGGTTTTGACCTTTTTGTAACGGTGGTCTCACTACAACAGAAAGGTGCATCTCACTAGGTCATTTTTATGCAATCGTGACCACCATGGTGTGTGATTGCGATGGCTGAAGGGAAATCAGGGGAGTATCCTCCCACAGGAGCAGACATCAAAAAAGACTCGTATGGTGAGGCTGCAGGAATGCATACACGGCTTCAGGTGCTTTACTGTCAAACCAGTGAGCCATCTTGTGGAAAGAGATGAAAGTATAGCAGACTGTCAAAATATTAAAGTATCATATCTCAACAAAGGTGCTTTGAGTTTAAATTTATTGACAAGTAAGAATTGACAATACCTTGAAGTAGACAGCTTTATTGACAATAAAGGAAAAGGCAAAGGCAATTAAAAAAAAACAATCTCTGATAAAAATGTAAATACAATATTAGTATATTGATACAAATATGAGGAATAAGTTGAAATTGACTGTTACACATCTTTGCAAAATAAATGTTTGGGTAGTGGACTTTTATAATTGTCAAGGCATTAGCCTTTATATATATTGACTATTCTTTGTGAAAATGGAATTAAATGGGCAATTTAAAGAAAAGCATTAATCACACAGGATGGCTGAAACCATGTCCTTGTCAGGGCACTACATGCAAAATTAACAGCATTACATTTTAGAAAACTGCCAGGCATGAAAGGTAATCATTTAACAATCACATGATAATTTATGATAATTTGATTGTCACAATCTGCCCTTTGAGTGATTTAATTTGATTGAATCTCTGCACTTTTGTCTTTTGGTTTGTTACCTACATTTTTGCCATACATGTGAATGCACTTATGTAATCAAAATAGTAAGTGACATAGGCACCATGGTGTGTGATTGTGGTGTGATGGCTGAAGGGAAATCAGGGCAGTATCCTCCCTCAGTAACAGATATCAAAACAGATTCGTATGGTGAGGCGTATGGAAGCATGGAAATCGAAACACAGACAGTGTTTTCATCCGAATGTGTACTTTCTTCAGATGACAGATCAGCACTGTCTGAAATGTTCCCATCCAAAAACTCAACACAAATAAAAACACATTTTCCCCCGGATCTCACCATATAAGTATAAATGCTTTTATCAAGTACAAGAATACAATTTATTATTTTCTTAGTTGGTTAGGTTAGGTGTCATTGTCATGGATTTAAATGTTAACTTGTTTTTTATTTTCACTTTAAACATCCTCAATAAAATGTTTTATAGGATCTGTGGTATAAAGAAGTACCCAAAGAAGCAACGTAGGAAGGCTTCAGCTTGATCCCCCTGTTGAAATCCCATCTATGAAAGCATGAACCAGGATCTAAACCAAAATGGATTTTGTCAATTGTTTTTGGTATTTTATTTCCCCAGGGACAACAATTGTCTTTTGATCACATTTACTTTTTGTTTTGTTGGGGTGTATTTTTCAGGTTCTAATATCAATGCAATTGATATGTGCAAAAATCACCTGTTATGAGATAATGTATTATTCTTCTGCCTTCTACTATCGAGGGATGGGAGGACAACCTGAAAAAATACCCCAGATAACATACACCTCCACTGTTTAGGAACGTAAACCTCTGTTAGTTACTTGAGATTCCTTTCTGCTACACACTATCTCACAGGACATTGTACCCACATTCAATTATTACAGCAGCGCTTCAAATGCTAAGTGCTGAAGCACTACAGACTACAGGCAAATACCCAAGTGAACCTCAGTGAGGAGATTTAACAGTGGAGAGACCACCAGGAGTAACAAAGGATGAAAAGGGATGAAGAGGTTGCTCTGTTTCTGCTTGTCAGGTAGATAACATTAATTTAACTTTTGCTGGTTAATAGAACCGATTGGTCAGTATTGTGTTAGGGCATCTCTTCTCATGTGACGTCTTTCCAGGCAATCGTGCTTGTGATGATGAACATGACGTGACTCTCGAGCACTACAACAGCGCTTTATTATATAAAAACAGTTTATAATTTTTGTAATTATTTTTAGTTCTCTTGTGGTGAGATCAGCTGTGAACTTGACTCTAAGGTACACAACTGAAGATATGTCCCCAACATCCGCTGATGGTCACTAACATCCGATAACATAAACTGGCGGTAGGCATTAATTAGTGTGGGAGACCATACAAGAGATATTATCCATCTTGTCCTATGTTCTAAAATGGGAAAGCATTTAGTTTAAAAATGCATAGAGGTAATGATGTCTGATCTACTGAGCGGGCCACATGGCTTTTCATAGTACTGCCATACAAGCCAGTAGCCAGTCAGATTTACCTTTAGCCTCAGTGTACCCTCAAGTTTGGCCTGTATCATTGATTACAAGGCCAAAACACTTGATGACGTTGAGGCGCACAACAAGTGGACAGAGCTATGTCCCTAACATCCACTGGTGGCCACTAACACCTGCTAACATCTACTGGTAGTTGGTAACCTAAATAGTGCTCAAGATCTTAAAACGTACAAGTGATATTCAACATCTTGTCCTATTTTAAAAAAAAACAAAAAAACAATAGGCTACAGTTAACAAAAATCTACAAATTTTTCTAGATTGTGTTACTGGCTAGACTGTCAGTTTAATCACATGAAACATATTATACTTCCAAAGATTTTCTGACATGCAAGATACGCTCGACTTATCGTTTACTTTCAAGAATCATACCCATAGCTCATATCTACGGTGTAATGCACCGAAGCGTCAGCCATGGTCACTTGAAATGAGCGTTGTTAACCATATTTTGGAAAAATGTTTCAAATCAACTACGCTTTGGAATCTCGACACAGAAACGTCACGTACAATAATTTAGTTAGTTGAATTAGATCCAACTTGATGAATAGAGTTAGTTGAATTAGGTCTAACTTAATTTAATAGAGTTGATCCAACTGATTTCAAATTAATTAAATTTAAACTATTAAATGGAGTTAATCTATCCCAAAAAAATTAAGTTGGCCGAACAGAATTGCTTAGTGCTAAAATAAAGCCATTAAATCACATGGAAATACTTTCCATGATTTTTTAAGTAAATTCAAACAATAGCTGTTAAGTGCAAACAATGTGAACAGTAACAAAACAAAATTAAATGTTTAAAATGATGGAAACAAGAAAAGACAAATTGTGGATGAGGCAATCAAATTGTATTTCTTAAAAAACACAACGTTCAACACTTTCAGGTGCTTGTAAACAACATATAAAAATACTTTCTCTTAATATCAACACATTGCTTCCCTTATTATTCAAAGTGCAAACAGAAAGACAATGTTAACACTTTCAGGTGCTTGTAAATATAAAAAATATACTTTCCTTTTTTGAGAAATTGAAAAAACAGCACATTGCAAGTCCAAACAGAATGGATCTTAGTACTAACAACATAAAGAAACAAATCTACAAAAGTATTCAGTGATTATCTGAACAGTAAAGTGCTGTTAAGAAATGGTGTGCTGTCTAGTAGCCATCACATATTACAGGATTCCATTAGAATTATCATGGCTGAGGGAGCGGTCAGAGATGGAAAGTTTTGGAAAGATCTGACTCAACAAATTTCCAAATTGTTTTAAAATGATCGGGAAACCCCCGACCCTATGAGCCAATCAAGGCTTACGATTGATCTGTACCCCACTCAATCAGGACTGACAAGGTCGTAGACCAGATTTTTCTGTCGATTGTTGGGAGGGGCCAATAGGGCATAAATTTGACCAAGAACCTTGCAGTGTGAGGCCAGCATTAGACTCACATTCCACTTAAACATCAGTATAACATATTTAGAATGTTAACAGTGAACAATTACATTATCAGAAATTCTAGAGCCTGCTCAGTGCCAAGACTTGAAAATTATAAACAAAACACTGCTTCACAAATTTTTAAAGTGCCAACAAAATGTTACTTTACCTTGGTAAAAAAAACTAAACATTTCGCAGTTAGGGACATTTTGACATATAAGCCAACAGTGGGCAATCTAAAACATTGTTTAAGAAAACAAATTACTTTAGAGAAACACTCTTTTTTAACTTCAATTATGTTTTGATTGAACGAGATTTTTACTGATTTTCAGTAACCTATATAAAGCAATCACCAGGTGTTTTTCCTAAGGTGAGGATGAGTTCAGTCATGTACCTTGTGTGGTTATTAACGGGAAAGCAATGTTTTGAGAGCTTGCACTTTTGCGGAAAGTTTGTTTCCATCTAGTTTCGTAATGATCTTCTGCAGAGCTTCAAAGGTGTATTTTAGCTCTCTGGGGTAGCTCAGGTTTAGAGCATACACGAGCGCAAGCAACATTGCCACTGCAAAAGGCACATACCTCAACTCATCCAACACCTTTACACCCTCCAGAAGAATTCCAACATCCTCTGGTTCCTCACTGGGCCCTGCACTGTGGTGTCGAATGACAAAGATTCCAAAGACAGTCTCTGCCATAGCCGCCAGACTGCTTTCATCATCTCTCTGTAATTAAGAAAAAAAGGAATTAATAAGAGAAATAATATTTCATTTATGTCCATTATATTCCATATTTTATAGCACGTGTCATTTTTACACTATTAATGTAAAACAGCTATCACTAACTATCTTCAAATAATCAAAGTAAATACATTCCAAATGTTTTTGGAGCTGATATTTTGAAAGTTTTAAGGGCAATGTGAATTCAAAGGAAAATTAACCATGATCATCCTCAGTGAAGATTAAGTTCAATCAACATACCAGGTACTCTCTCACCAGCCTCTCTGGATCTTCATTCAAGTAGACGCAAAGACTTTCCAGTATGCATTCTCTTTTGACATCAATGCTGTCAGTCTAAGTATGCAGATTAAAGAGAATATGAGAAAAAAAATAAAGAAAAAACACAATAGGAAAACCATCTTGACCAACCAGCATCGTTGTTTTCACACACCTGATGCAAGATTCACAGGTCATCACAACATGAAAAGCCTTTAGAAGCTAGAGTAGATGTGTACGCAGTAATTATTATAAATATGAGTATATAACATGAGTCACTTTTCCATTATCATACCTCAGTCATGGGTACCATGATGCTTCTGATCTGTCTCCCTTGAACTCCGCCTTTCTTGGCAAACCCCTTGATTAGGTCTGCAGAGTGAGCATCCAGCTCAGAGAAGACCGTTGACTCTAAATGGATTGTTGTGATTCTCTCACAAATTGAGAAAAAGACAACAAAAAAACCCCACAAAATTAAGTTTGGCTATTTTTATTTCACTGGTACATTGATTTAGCAGGTCAGACTGAAAATACATGTGTGTATCAATATTAGTTTTCTCCATACAAATTACACTGTCAGAGCAAGTGAATCCTAACCAGTTTATGAATTACATCAGTCAGCTCACACTGTAAAAAGTAAAAGGGGATGTTCCTTCACACAGTCATTTACTTACCTCACGCACATGGAAGAGAGCCGGCCACCTCGTTTTGAAATCAGCTATCATTGGTGCCTCCCAAACTACTTCTTGCCTCCTGTAAGCAAAGGTCTTGTCCATCATTTTCGCCACATTCTCCTCATTGTTTCTTTTCTTCACTTCTGAGAGGAGTGCCACTCTTAGTCCTTCTTGTGTCTCGGCTGTTTCACCAGACGGATAGGCAGGGCAGTAATTCACTTCTGCTTTTTTTGGCCTCTTCACACCATAGGCAGGACTGCATTTGCCATCAGGTTTGTGTGTTAGGGCATTTACTGTGACTTCTGGGCAGCCAAGCCGCCTGAGCTTTGTTCGGTAGTTACCGAGTTTATATTTCAAGCTCGTCTTCCAGCCGCCAAATCCAGTGACTGAGCCTGGCTCTTTCAAACATGGATGTGCTGATACAAGAGCTTCAGCTACCTCCTCAAACTCAAGGTCGGAGAGGTACACTTTGTACTTGACAATAGTTTCAGTTAAACTATCAAGAATGGCTGATTTAAGTTGGGTATCAGGACTTAACAAAGTTCCAGTTTCTTTGAAAGCAGTGTTGGCCCTTTCCAGCTGCAGCTCAGCATCATAGGAGAACCGGGGAACATTGAAGATAATGGGCCATCCAGAGGATCTTGCGGAAGTGGACTCCGGTGAAAACAGTATTTCTGCATCATGTGAGCTACCAGAAGAAAGGGACAAGGAGTCATCTGGAGATCGAAAGGGCACATTTTTAAAGCAATTGGTGTGTCGTGCAACCTGCTTAAAAAAACTGTGCTTAGCCTCAAATCGCATGGTCCAGTGTCCCACAAGAGGACCAAACATCCTGATCAGCTGGGGATAGTGCTCCAAATAACGATGTTTTGGAAGGAGCTGCAGGTCAGGGAACAGTTCTTGGTATTTTTGTGTGTGCTCGGAAATTTTGCCTTTAAGATAGGCAATGGACTCATGTGTGTGTGCTGGAACAACGACAAGCTCTACAATGTCTTTCAAGTCCAACAGTATTTGCCAGATGCCCAATTATGAATGGGAGTAGTCGCAACAGAGCCCAGTTTTCATGAGCATTCCCACCAATTGTTTTCCTTATTGAAAACATGTGTGGGATCACATGTGGCTTGTTGGTTTTGTCTCCCCACTTGTAAGGGAAATGCAAGATGGACTGGTTGAAGGTTTCAAGACTGAAATATTTTTCTTGATATCAGCAATCCCAAGCACCGTGCAAGCTCTAGATTCAAGATTCAAGAGTTTATTGTCATATGCAATGATTACATTAAGCAGTCGCTTGCAATGAAATTATTGGGTCACAGGCTCTCTTATAGCAATGCTCATAATATTAGTAAAATAAGATAAAATAGAATATCAAAATTAAAAAATATATATATATATATATATATATATATATATACACCTGAAGAAAAAAAGAAAAACAAGAAAAAAAAACGGCACTATGCCCTCGAAAACATCATGCATAACATCTGGGGGATAACCTGTGAGAACACTGAAGTGGGAAAGAGTTTTGGTGATAACACAATGGCTTTTCACTCCGAAACAACTTGTACCATTCTCCTGAGCTGATTTCACATGAGAGTCATGGAGTTCCTTTGTTCGGAGACTAAATGCACCCGACTTTACATCTTTTGTCTGGATGTCTTTTCTTGTTCCTTTGAAAAATCTACAGATATACCCACCAGAAAAGCTCTCTTGAAACCAGCTAAACTGTGAGCACCCAGGTTATCTGCTGCAACAACTTGAATTGTCCCTTTAAGACATCTTCCAAGCAACGGAATGAAAACTCCCTTTTCCTCCAGAGTTTTCATATCTCGAAGCAGAGGATGTAAGACACTATCAAAACCATGCTTTTTCACATCATCAGATTTACACAGGACTGCCAAGTAAATTGAGGAAAGTGATGAATGTGAACCTGGTGGCAAATTACTCAAGGTCCAGTAGATTCCACAAAGCTTATGTTTCCTGCGTGAAGTACCCAGGGGATTGCAGATCTCAAAGTCATCTACATATAAAGTTATCAAAATTCTCAACTCATCCCCAGACAGAAAACTGTTCTCCTGGAAGTGAGAACCATCCTGAGAAGATTTGGAAGTTTGCTGCTCAGTATTCTGCCAATTAGTCCACACCCTACACTCTTAACCCGAATAAGTTGACTTTACTTGAAAATTGCGTGGAAACCCGTTGCCTTAAACCATTTAAGTTTTTACGCAAGCTAAAACTCAACCGGTCAAGTTGTATTAACACAAAAACTTAATTAATCAGAGCACATATACAAGTTCACATTAGCTATCTTCACTCAAAATCATTAGTTAACATAAATTATTTCTTAGTTTAATGAAATTATCATTTTAAGTTTAACAGAGTGTAAGTAATGTACTTTCTTTTAATTTTATCATATGAGATAGCTAAATACATAGTTTCAACAAAATTGTGTGGAAAGTAAGACATTAAACAATAATTTAAATTCTCAAATGCATTTTATTGTTCACAAAACCATTTAAATATTTTATCACAGCAGTAAAAAAGCTTGTCAATCTAAAGAAAAGTAAAGACACACAAGAACTAGCACCATTTGTGAACGTCACAGACTTAGGGTAATAAAATAAGTATGCTAGTCCAAACAGAATACACAGCCTTTGGCAGGCCCATCAAAACTTCTCCCTCGATGATGATCTTCATTGAGGCTGAACTGAGATGCAGGGAAGACGAGAGCACAGCACTTTCATGCTCAACAAGGAGGATCCCAATATCAATATGGTGGAAGGAGTCATCATCAGAGTCCTTAATAAAGAAGATAAACATAAGAGCACAATGACAACTCATTAAATAAATATCACAAATGTTTAGCGATGTAGCCGAAAAAGGCTATTGCTAGTTTACTCGTGTAAATGTCTTAACAGTTTGAGCTCAACAATAGACCACTTATCCAGCCTCAGTGGATTGGGGTACTCAGTGAAGAGAAATATTTTTGGCAGATTAAAAACCACAATTTTCACATGAAAAGTGGAACAATATGTTATTATTTTAATTGTATGGATAAAACTATGCCCATATGGTTTTACAAATAATATGTTTAGATACGCTTAAATAAAGAAAGAAGTTACTTACAAGAAGTAGAAGTGAAGAAGTCTGTCGGGTTGTCTCCCAAGAATAATGGGAAGGCCTCCGTGTGGATATCAGCTCTGTCATTTTTTAGAGGGCCAAATGAAACTCGTTAGATAATATAATGACAAGAAATGAATGGTTTATAAATGAAAGCTGAAACAACCAAGCACAATTTGGATTGTATTGCACAATTACACAAGTAGAAAATGTTGTCATGACATTGGCAAGTAACATGATTGGTATGCACCAACCTTGGTATCTTGTGAGAACTGTGAATAGCTGCCCAACCTTCCCTCTATTGGATCAAAATATTTGAATACGAGCAGGACTGTGCCCATCAACACCTTCATAGAATTTCTGCTTGAGGTTCTTGCCCCCAAACCTTTTGAACTCCAAGTAAACCTGAAAACAACAGAGAATGTTACAGTATTACATTACAGGTCATTTCTGCTCAAGTTGTTTCCTTTCCACTCTACCTGTATTGTGTGTGCATATCAATACCACCCTGCACCTCTACAATCACAGTCATTTAATGTTAAAATCGTGAGCAGTTCATTAACAAGCCTCATTGTTTCAACAAAGCACAGTGCACATTTTGAATCGGTATGAACAGCGAGCATGAGATCCTAGTACATGCATGCTAGCATCATGCTAACACATGCTAACACTAAATTTAGAGTTTAGCTGACATTTTAGCTAAGAGTTTTGCAGAATTTTTCCTTTACACACACACACACCATTTCATTTGGTGTAACTTTTATTAACACTGCTTTTTAAAAAAAACTGTTTTCATAACTTAAAGTTAATGTTTCGCTATCGGCAGCAGTCTGTGAGCCAACAGAAAATTGATAGCACATTGACACTTACTTAAGCTTGTGTTGTCACTGGACCATCTTTTTGATAATAACATGTTCCAGAGCGCTGTCTGAAAAATACTTAATTTGGTTAAACACACTCACCATTCCACTTGGTGTTGATGCTTCCAAGCTCTCACAGTTCTCACAGGTCAAGTTCTCCTGTCTGACGCAGCAGCAACGGACTCCTCACACAGAACATGTCCCAACTTGTTACCGACAGAAATTCAAATAAGCCCCTCCCCTCCCTTACAGAAAAGCAAAATGTTAAGTTACCTCTGCTTAACATGGTCATTAACACTGGATGTTACAGCTGAATAGTACAAACTACTAATTTGTTTTAGTAATGACATGATGTTTGTACAAAACAAGATAGAATAAGTAATGACCACTAAAGAAGTTTATTTCAAATAAAATCCGGGTTTAGAGTGTACCCTGTCCACAACATCGCTTCTAACAAAGAGCTGCTGCAAAGACTTCAGTACAGGCACATATTGAAAACTTCGTTTTTCCTTGGCATCAAGTATGTACTCAATGGGCTCTACAACCTTAAAGTGTTGTTTATAATACTGGTTGCGAAGATAAGATGTGCTCAGGGGCCCATCTTTCCCTATGGCTTTGAGCAAGGGGTTAGAGGTGCACAGAGCAGTGGCTACTTAAGTTAACACATCTATATCAGTTGTGGTACTATGTTTCTGAAATACACTCTCAAGAACGTTAATGGAGAGAGGCAATCACTAGACGAAAAGCCAAATTTTCGCTACTGCAAACGCCTGCAAACTCGCCTAATTCCTGGCAGTTAGTGCCCGTTTACAGGATGCGAATTACGCGTTCGCCCGTGACACAAACGGGCAGAAACATACCCCCGGTATCGCAGTGATGGGGGCTGGGGAGGGGGGAGTGCCACCGGGGAGTCGCGGAGCGAAGGTGTGATCTAATTAGCATATGAATCACAGCGAAATCGCTTGTTAGAACTTATCTCACTTCATCATTGGATGAAACCACAGACCTTTGAAACGAAAAGTCACTTGTGATTGGCTGGTAGATCTGTTGCTATTGGTCACCCTGGTTCATTATAATACACATGTGGGTAAACCCCTCCCACACAATATTAATAATAATAATAAATATATATATATTATTACTAATAATTATTTATGATTTAATTATTAATTATATATATTATTAATTATTAGTAAGCCTTTACCAAAAGCACTGCAGTTACTGAAGACTATACATTCATTCATGTGATGCTTGATGTTATATGCTGAACATATTGTAGAGGGAAAAAAACATTAACAAGGTATATGTTGAGTCAAAGCTTTATTTACATACAGCACAAATATTGTAAAAACACAACTGGCCTAGCCAGTGAAAAACTAATCAGGTGAAGCTTGAAATGTGTCTTTGCCGCCTCTGGGTCATAAGTTCTTTGTGGGACTCTGTCCAATCTGCCCCAGTGTGTAGACGTCTGTGGTGTGTAGCTGTGAGATTCAGTGTAGCTTCTAGTTGTTATAATCTGTTCAGTCTGTTTCTATTTGTATTCACTTACTGTTTTATTTTGTTGTCAGGGTTCTTGTGACTAGTGTCTAGTTTTACTTCCTGTTGGTTTCCCCACACACCTGTACCTTGTTTGTAATTAAGCTTTCCCTATTTATACCCTGTGTTTCCCCTCACCCTCAGATTGTCATCGTCTCCTTCGTGTGCACATGCTCTCAAGCCTTAATTCCCCTGTGTTTGCTTGCTTGGTTTTGGACTCTGCCTGGATTACGGATTTTGGATTTTGTGCTTTATCCCAGAATGAACTTGATTGCTTCTCTGACTGCCTGCCCGTGTATGACCCCTGGATTATTAAAGTAAAGTTTTATTTTGAACTTAATTTTTGGTCTCCGTGGTTTCCTTCTGCATCTGAGTCCCAGTTTTGTACAGGAGTGTCACACTAGTCTTATTTGAAATGTGGCACACAAGTCGGTGAGCTCCTGGCTGTGGAAGGATGGATCCATGTCATCTGCCCCGCTATCAGCTGTAAACACAATCAGTACAATTAGCACAGTTCAATGACAACATACACCTACACATGTAACTGAAAAATGATCTAATGAATCTAATCTTACCCTCTTTCTTCTCTGTCGACTCCTGAACTTCTCAATGCTGCTGCAAGAGCTGCAAGGTCTGGTTGGATGTACTGGAAGTTCCTTCATACTGGCTCATAGTACGTCATAGTACAGGCAGCTGGAAAACAACATGAGTAACATGAGTATATTATTAATAAACGGAAATAGCCTCGTTACATCACTGTTGGAAGATCCACAGCAAAAAAACACAATTAATAAACAGTTGCTTACTGTCGTGTTCTTTTTTCCTTAGGTAGAGATGGTAGAGTCGGTCTGGTTCAAAAAAGTATTTATTTAGAAGCAATGAACAGCTACTACATAGCTATGGGCACTCATTGCAACCCAAGAAGGCCTAATACCGGCCGGAAGTCAAAATTACTGAGCGAACGGTGAGTGCAATATTTATAATAATAGGTAGAACTTCAGCAGGAGGGGGAGTCACGTGGCTAGTGCACAGGCTGGTCCCAGCCTCAAGGCACTGGAATTCGCCAATGATGAGGAGCCGCTCCCAGTTTCGTCCCTCCTTTGACAGTAGCTGGGACAAATCTTCACATTCTGACAGTGTTTGGTTTGGTGTTTTAAAACAAGCCTTGAATGACAACTTGTGAGCAGGCATTGTGACCTTTCAGTATTGCAACCTTTCCTATCTGTCCTTCAGACCCTAGTGGCAGCTGCTTGAATTCTTTCTAAGGGTATGTCACAGTTTTTAAGAAAACAGTGCATTCATCTATGTGTGATTTTTGAAATAAAGCTAATGGAGTTTATGCTGTAATATAGTAAGTTAGGTATGAGAACAAGTTAAAGTACAGTGTATTGTCTGCCACAGATGTACAGTCTTCTCAAACAGGCATTATCAGACAGGTGCAAGACTGAACTGCGATGTGACGCACACACACACACAACAATCAACTTCAAGATTAAAACCAGCCAGCAACGGCTACTATCAGTCACTATGTGAAGGCCACACATTTTCCCACCTATTCAGATTCAGCCCAAACTGCCCCTGCCCCACCCCTGTCCAACATACTGCACTTGTTTAGAGTTCAGTTTCATTGCCATCTTCACAGACACATATTCAAAGAAAAACATAGATTTTAGTCTAAACAATATTCAAAGGAAAACATAGATTTTAGTCTTAACAAATATTCAAAGGAAAACATAGATTTTAGTCTTAACATTACATACAATGGCGTCATTTTCCACACTGCAAATCCGGACTTGCAGCGAGAGTCTCGGCCTAATGTGCAGTGACTGCCTTGTTGTGGGGGGGCTCAGGCTGTAAAAACACAATGATGAAATAGATCAGATAAAGTAAACTTATACAATGTATTTTATACAGCACAGCGGGTCTCTTCTTTAATCTTACCCTTGCTCCGGTTCTTGGCGCCGGTCATTTGCCTCAGAGGTGTGAAGAGACGGGCAGTTTCCTATAAATTACAACAGGACAAAAAGTCACGTTTATGAAAAAACTTAACAAGAACAAACTCTTAATTTTAAGCTGTTCGTACATATTTAAACATGCACTAGTTTTGCTCAAGCACTCGATGCTCTCTTCTTCTTTTAGCAACTTTCTCGCTAATCCCACAGTTGTTAACACGCTATTCAGATCTAAGTTACTTAGCAATGGCTTCTCTCTGTAGCTTAGCTCTTACCATAATTTTGGCATTGTGCGCCCATCTTCTCCGCTTCAACTCCTCCACTCTGGGCCCGCGGCTTTGCTTTCCAATGCAGGGAAACAGGGTCGTGTCGACTTCAGCAAGTTTTTTACACCGAAAACCGAGTCACTCGTCGGACCACGCAAAACACGAGCTGGTAGTTTCTTGTCTGCGGGAGACAGACGCTTCATTCGCGAGGCTGTGATTGGACGAGCCCTCTAACGCGATGACGTTGATGACTGACGTGGCATCTTCAGGAATGGACGTATTCACGAGCTGAGTGTGATGTTTTCAGAGTAAAACTTCACAAATGACCTTTTCACTTTTGAAGCAGCGGTTATAACAGTCTTTAAATTGTACTTTACATTTATATGGGATGAGTATGTGACTGAGGACCAGTTTATTCCTTCTGGTGTTAAGTTAATGTACTGTAGCCGAGCGTTTTGTTCTCTTATACTGTCAGGCCTCAGCCGAAAAAAGACACGAGAGATGGTTATTGAATCGGGACAACACACCCGTTTATTTTCCTTCACACCTCCAAACTTCACTCTCGACAGCACCCCCTTCCGTTCGAACCCCTTCAAAACAAGTCCCAACCAACACCCTGCTTATAACAGGAACTACACATCAACCTTCCATAATAAAGCCACTTAATAAAATAGCTTACAGTACTTACATGATGTTCTGTGTTTGTACCCTCATAGTTGAATGCACTTATTGTAAGTCGCTTTGGATAAAAGTGTTGAGTGTTTTAATGGAATACTGAGAAAGTTTAATAACAATAGGACAATTGAAGTTCAAATTATGAGGCAATTTCAGCAGAGTCAACAGCTTAGCATGCCATGGACATGTGAATATGGTGCTAAGTTTGCCAGTATTTTGTGAGGACAAATGGTTGGAACTATGACACGCGATGACACAACTGATATGCTTTATGTGAAGCACAGTGTTTTGGTGTCAGCAGAAAGACATCTCGTAGAAAACTGTACAGTGGTGCCACTCTCTCCATTCCAACATATTATCTTGGATGAGCTTGACAGGCAAATGTTGAAATAAATTGCACTGTTTCTAATTTTTTTCATAGCATTGACCTTTGCTCATGGTATACAATGTAATTCATTATAGCACACTTACTTACATAAGGGAAATCTATATAAGCTACAATTTCAGATTTTATATTTATTTTAAGCCTGGTGTGCTTACGCCAGATATTTTAGTTGGTACCTTAGTTAGTACCTTTTAGAAAGAGGTGTTACCTCTGCACCACTGAGTGAAACTATCCTGATTTGCATTTGTAAAGCTCACAGTATTGTCATTTACATGTGAAAGCCTCCCCTAGGCCTAGGAGCAGGGGGGTCACCTGCCAACATTCTCAGGCTTGTAAAACTGCCAGAAACTGGAACCCCCGTGTCAATTCCCGGCAGTTCCTGGCAGTTGTCTGTTCACAGCCGTTAACCTGAAATTCCACCGAAATTTGCAGCGACACTAACTGACACAAATTCTTCTTTTCATGCAGTGAATGTTGCTGAACTTGACAAGTAATGCAGTTCCTCTAAAAACTCATCCAGTTTTCTGCCTGGCACATGTGCAAAATGCTGCAGCAACATTTTGCTCAATTACTTCAGGCAAGTTCTTGTTTAAATCCACATCACTACTTGCACATGCAGGGTCTGCTTCAACTGCAGAGTCATCTAGATGATATGCATCTTCCTCTGGACTATCAGAGGAAACTAGATTGGTTGTAACTACACCTGGCTTGAAATTTTTCAAGGTATGTGGGTTGTGCTTTCTGTTTTTGTGAGAGTGAAAGGTTCCGTATACATTTGTGTTAAAACGGCAACTGTCGTGTTCTTTTTTCCTTAGGTAGAGATGGTAGAGTCGGTCTGGTTCAAAAAAGTATTTATTTAGAAGCAATGAACAGCTACTACATAGCTATGGGCACTCAACGTACAACCCCAAGCCGCCTAATACCGACGGGGAAGTCAAGAGTCGCCCGGACGGTGGGTGCAATATTTATAATAATAGGTAGAACTTCAGCAGGAGGGGGAGTCACGTGGCTAGTGCACAGGCTGGTCCCAGCCTCAAGGCACTGGAATTCGCCAATGATGAGGAGCCGCTCCCAGTTTCGTCCCTCCTTTGACAGTAGCTGGGAAAATCTTCACATTCTGACAGTGTTTGGTTTGGTGCTTTAAAACAAGCCTTGAGTCGGCTGACAGCTTGTGAGTTTTCAGTATGGCATGCGCATTTTCTAGACAAAACAACGCCTCTCCTATCTGTCCTTCAGACCCTAGTGGCCGCTGCTTGAATTCTTTCTACGGGTATGTCACAGTTTTTTAAGAAAACAGTGCATTCATCTATGTGTGATTTTTGAAACAAAGCTAATGGAGTTTATGCTGTAATATAGTAAGTTAGGTATGAGAACAAGTTAAAGTACAGTGTATTGTCTGCCACAGATGTACAGTCTTCTCAAACAGGCATTATCAGACAGGTGCAAGACTGAACTGCGATGTAAATAGCGCACACACACACACACACACACACACACACACACACACACAACAATCAACTTCAAGATTAAAACCAGCCAGCAACGGCTACTATCAGTCACTATGTGAAGGCCGCACATTTTCCCACATATTCAGCCCAAACTGCCCCTGCCCCCACCCCTGTCTAACACACTGCATTTGTTTAGAGTTCAGTTTCATTGCCATCTTCACAGACACATATTCAAAGAAAAACATAGATTTTAGTCTTAACACAACCCATAAACATACAAGTAACAGTTTCATTACTCTTCAAATGAGTGCCAATGTGTATGAAATAATCCTGTTCAGTAGATAGACTGCTGCAGGTGCATAACATACATCTGAACAGTTCCAGTTGTTTAGGATGGACTCTACTTAAATGAATATGCATAGCATTCCATGTCTTAAAAGTACATGGGCAGTTTGTGTGTGGGCACGGGTAGCGCTGCCTTTGACAGTGCTGTAGTCTAAGATGTTTCAGTAGGTCATGTCTAGAAGATATAGCTTTGCTACACAGCTTACAATTCCACATTTGCCCCACCCAAAAAAAGACACATCAAATTTTTGATGATGGACTTGCAGTCTAAATGACCTACAAATGGACAAAGGTTTCTGCTGCTCTAGCTAACAAAAAAACAACTGGAATTTGGTAGATATATACTTTAGCTGGACCCTTACACACGTCAAAAAAGTAAAATAAAAAAGAAACTTTATGATGGCCCCCTTTACCTGCATTCACAGACAGGTTGGACAGGACGCTCTTGTGGTCGGACAGCCGTCATAGTACACTTCGGCATTCATAAATTTCTGTAATAAATTTTGAGAGATTGATCAGTTAACATGAAGTTATCATTAAATAATTAGAAAAACACATACACACGCGCACATAAACACACACATACACACAGGCAAGAGCTAGATGCAGTGGTCGAAAAGGGTGAGTGTAAGGAGGAGATAGGGAGAAATGGAAACAGACGAAGGGAGGAAGAGAGAGACAGAGAGGCTAATGCAAGGCAGAAGAAAATAGAAATACTTCAACATACTACATAGACATTTTATTTTACCAGGCAAGTAACTGTTCCTGTATAGTTATTATAATTATATCAGCAGGTTGAATGACAAAGCAGGAGCTGGCAACAATGATCCATCTGATTCACTATTAAAACAGAGAAGAAAAAGAGAAGAGCTGATGTTTAGTTAGTTTAGCTGATGTTAACATTTCACAGTGTCATGTTCTCTGGTTAAAAGTGTTCAGATGCATTAGTTAATTTTTCTGCTAATGGATCATAGAGGCTGGAAAGACAAAACGGAAAAACATGTCATTATACAGATGTAGACAAATTCCAGTATATAGAACACAATGTTGCTAGGAAACGGAGCGTTTGTGGACGTCCTGTTGCATGAATGAGTCACGTGCTCCGCCATGCTCGACTCGTATTTATATCAACTCGTTAACTAGTCACACTGTCCCATTGCGCTAACGTTACTCACTATTTCTGCCTGCAAATGTTCCTTTGTGATAAAATAAGCCGAGTGTAGCTGTAATAGAGCTCTGCTCACCTGTACCGGTGTTCAGACACGCCGCGTCTTCTCTGCTGTAGCCGCTGATTTATCACATTTATTTTGTTCCATCTCCACGATTTAACGTTATTCTTCAGTTCAATACTTATATAAAAGTATTTGAGTACCTATTTTAAAGCTATAGAAGCACAACTAGCAACACAAAACACCGTGTTAACTCGCCATGTGTGACAACCTTCTAAGTTTGATAAAAACCCGCTAACACAGAGTAACAAATAAACTGCTGGGTTCTAATACCGTGGGAAATTAATAGACTAACAGCTGATGAGATTTCTGAACAATATTTTGCCCGCATATGATTGGATGGAAACTGATTTTCCCTTACCTTTTCCATGCGCCTGACGTACACCACCGGTAACATACCTGACTTCCGGTATTTTCTCTTCTCGCGATGTATCATCGAGGTGCGTTCTCGCGATGATTTCCGTGCTTCTTGCTTCAACGTGATTTAATCTTATTAAAGCGAAGTTGTTGAATATTTTGCAAATCCAACGCAATGTTATCACGTTCATCTTGCAAACATGAAATTATATCATACAAAATACACTTTGCATTCAAGTAAATAGGACAGCCAGCCAATATCCATTTTTGAGTGTACATAGAAATCTGATCCAAATAGTGGCCTTAATTTTTCTAAGTAGATCAAAAACAATTTTTCAGTGAAATATCATGGCAATTTAGTTGTTACTTTTTAAAACCTCTTTTTAAAAAGCTGACATTTTGGTCATTAAGTAATCAAAACTAACAGCGTTCAATATCTGCCCTACAGATTTTGAGCTATTGTGTATAAGACAATATTGTGCTTCATGGTGTTGCTAAAGGTATATTCATAAAGTCATCAAAATTGATAGGGTTTATGGGCTCTATCATGTACTCAAAATCATGAAAATCCCTGAACAGTACCCACATCAGGTATCAAAATGTATTTAAAACAATTGCCCTTAAAAGTTGAAAAACATTTTGGAATGAAACTTAACCCATATGTCTCTCACTCCTAAACACTTGGGGCTTAAAACAGGCTCGCACGATACACGTATGAAATGATGGTATTAAATTCTCAGGGTAGCTTAGTTCCAAGGCATACATAAGGCCCATCAGGAAGGCACAAGCATGTGCAACACCAGAAATACCGAAAAGCACCTCTTCTCCCTCGATGGCTATTCCCGTTTGATTGTCGAGACCTTCATCCTTGGCTTTGCTGACCACAAAGATGTTCAGTACAAACATACTCAGGGCCTCTTGGACAGCTGCAGCATCGTCATTGTCGTAAATCTGTAAAATATACCAGAAGGACTAAAAAAGACTCTAATGCTTTAAGACCTTTTTAAATCGTACTTTAATTTTAAAGGGATAGTTCACAGAAAAAGTCAAATTCACCCATTATCTCCTCACCACTATGCCGGTTAGGCTAAAAACATGGTGTAAATGATGCCGTTTCGAGTCGAATATGAATGTCGGGTCTGTCTCCAGTATCTCTCTCCAGCATCAGTTTAATCACGTGAAACATATTATACTTCCAATGATTTTCTGACATGCAAGATACGCTCGACTTATCGTTGACTTTCAAGAATCATACCCATACCTCATATCTACGGTGTAATGCACCGAAGCGTCAGCCATGGTCACTTGAAATGAGCGTTGTTAACCATATTTTGGAAAAGTGTTTCAAATCAACTACGCTTCGGAATCTCGACACAGAAACGTCACGTACAATAATTTTCTTCAAAATAAAATAATTTTATGCTTCTGATACGATACTTCAACATTTCCCATCTGGCAACGATGCATTCCCTGCAATCACAATCACTTAGCTCATCTTTAATTTATCAATGAACCAATCCACACTCTATGATGCAATAAAGTCTTGATGTTTGATTGTAATAACTGATGCCTAATTATAATTATTTTTACTTTTGTCAGCATATTGGTTATTGGTCATAAGATCAATAGATCAATATCGGATAAAGTATCAGAGAGGCAGCCAAGAACCAGATTCTTAAACTGAAACAATCAAATTGGTATGTGTCTCAGAAAAAGTGGAGCAGGGAGGAAAGCTGCGATTGACTGATCAAAGTGTTCAATTTGGAACCAAGCTTGTAATTATCTTGTGGTTTTTACAGGCTAGTATTGAGGGCTGATTCCCTCTCTCTGTCTGCATCTTCCAAATTCATTAAAACTGCGGCATACCTTCAGTAAAAATCCTGCTTCCCTAATTATCAATCAACCATTTTTATCAAATGATGTGTTATGTTATGTTATGATGCCCTCTCACAGCAAGACGCCTCCCCCAGTGCAAAATAACATGAGATACAGCTAGCTGAGGATCCCCAGAGTAACAGGTTTTTTTCATTTAAAATATTCTCTAATTGGTGGAGAAAATACAAAATAATGCGTCATTACTGGTCTCAAAGCATCAAGTCACTTTCACATGAAGGAGTTTGTGTCTTGAAGTGCATAAGAAAATTTAAGTAGCAAGATTAAACAAAAACAAGATATTCAAAGAATGAATAATAAACGAAATACTTGTGTCTTGTCTTATTTTGCCATTTAAGTTGCTAAAGTGACTTTCTACATGTCTCCATCCGCCCTAGAATCACCACATAGTCATGGTTGAGGGGCTTGTGTGTTGTAGCTTCTGGTAGCGTCTCCCAGGGGAGGGGCCAATCTAAAAGTGGTTCATAGGCCCTAATGAACTGGCAAAAATGGAATTACAGCACTTCAACCAGAATGAGGAAACAGGCGCCCCCTACTGGAGTTGGACCTCAGTGTATAGTAGCGCATCCTTGACCAATGAGGTCCCTTTGGGCAGGACCAGACTGAACTGCATTAAACCTTGTGGGCCCATCATCCACTGGGAAGGCAGGTCTGACACAGAAATAAAGACAGAATAACTTTCACAATAAGATGTCATGCATATTCATAAACCTGCTGTGTTCTTTAAACTGTTTGCTAGCTTTAAATGAGCTGCACCAGCAGTAGCTGAATCAATCATAATTATTTACTTTATTTCCACCTAGATACATAAATTGTTAAATATGAATATAGAGGAAAGTTGTTTGCTGCACATTAAGCTTCATTCATTCATAACAATTCCAAGTATGAAACATTTCATAATCATTAAAAGCATTTACCTTTTACTCTATGTATTAATAGTATGTAGCACAACTTACAAACATACTTTTAAATATCCAATGTAACTTTAAAATGTTTTCAGTGTCATCTTCCGCATCATAGATGTGAAGAAGCTCAGAACGCCACTCGCTCTTCAGTGCTGGTTTTGAAAACATGGATTAATGAGTGTTATTAGTGTAAGTACAAATGTTTAAAGAAAAAATTGGACCACCTACTATACTGACCAATTATCTAACTGAAAAGAGGGAGTCAACTTTCCAACAGAACTGCATAAAAGCGACATAATACTTAAAATGTTTAAAGTCAATTACATTTGATAACTATGCTAATTACAGCAGTGATGTGTCTACAAGTATGTGTCTTTTACCAAACCACCTTTAAAGGTCCAGTGTGTAAGATTTAGGTGAAAGGTATCTATTGACAGAAATGTTATATAAAATAATCCTAGTGATGTTTTCACAAGTGTCTTTCATCTAAATTATACAAATTTTTGTTTTATTTACCCTAGAATGGGCCTTTATATTGAAATTTACATCGGGGGGGTCCTCTCTACGGAGGCCGACATTTTTATTGTAGTAGCCCAGACTGGACAAACTAAACACCCTTTGAGTTTTTATGAAAACTGAAGGTTACCACAGGTTATCTTTCATGTTTGAAAGAGGAGGATGAGGTGAGGGGTGTTCAGCTGCCACATGCAACTTCACCACTTCATGTCACTAAATTCTACACACTGCCACTTTAACACATTGAAAAGAGAAGCTGTAGTTTTTACACTAACAGAGTAACTCGCAATAACTAGAGCTGCAGTTTTGTTTTTTGTTTTTTTAAATGTTGATGCGTCTCCTCTCTTATTGTGTCACTGTAACTGTGGATACCATGAGGTGGTTTTGTGAATATGTAATAGAAAAAATAAATTGATGATTAAAAATGAATGTGTAATGTTTGTTCCTGCACATTTAAAATTACTTTGTGTCCTAAATTGAACATGCAACACATCAGACAGATAGACCTTATCAAGCCCACTTCTGACTTATCTTGTCTTCTTGTTGTGTGATTAGATATCATGCATATTACCTCACTGAAAATCATGCAATTACTGAATCCGCCATGGGTATCACCAACCCATGTCACGATGTAAAAACTATTCCACTCATGGTTTGAAATGTTGACGCGTCTTGTGATCAGCTCCGGTGAAGAACATCTCCTCATCAATGTGATCATCTGGGAAACCCCGAGTTCTGCATAATTGGTGAAAAAAGTGTCCGCAGTAATATGTGGTGTATGTATGAAAAGAAAAGAAAAAAAAGACAGGTTCTGCTTCTCAATTTTTTTCAGGATTTGTGCCTAGAAATAAGAGACGTTTCAGGGGTAACTACTTACATATCTGAAAATTGACAAGGAGCCCCCAGTGTAGTTGTCAAGTTTTTCTGATAATAGCACAGATAAGGGGGACACAAATGCAGGCTCATGTACCCAAGTTGTGTTAAATAAATATATCAGGTAGACAGGTGAGCAGGTTGGTTGTCAGGCTGGCAGAAAAGCTGGCAGATACACCAACAGGATCGCAATACGCAGGTAGCAGATAGACAAAGACCCGTCAGAACAAGAACAGACGATCTGACAAGGAACAAAGTAAGTGGCCAGGTGTATATTGGGGCCAGGCTGATTATAGAACGCGCAATGCGGTATGTCCTTTACTAACCACTTTTCCTTGATGGAAAACATCATGAGGTAAAGAAAAGATATTAAGGGGAAAAAGCAAGCTGAGATAATCCAACTACACTTACACAAAGCTTTTCTTAAATCAATTTCATGGAAGGTTTCCTGTCCAACGAAATCACACACAAGGACAGATGTTTCTAAAGTAACAACATAATAGATATTGATTAAAAACTAAATTTTGTTATGAATATGATAATGTTAAGTAAGAATTAAATATGCTTGCTTTAACATACTAAACACTCCCCCCTTCTGCCACCACCTCTGCATCATCATAATATCTCAGGACCTTACTCATTAAGTATTTATCTTGTTGATAAACTGAAGTGCAATCCACGGATTATGCTCAAGTGCAATATTTTTACATTACTATTATGAACTGACATGATGCTCTTATTATGCTGGTTTGTCTTTTATATTCTTATTATTTATGAATGTGGACACATTTATGAATGTGGACAGGGCTACTGTGGATGAGGGTTGGAGCGGTCGTCCTCCAACCAGAAGGTTGGCGGTTTGATCCCAGTCTTTCCGATCTGCATGCTGAAGTGTCCTTGGGCAAGATACTGAACCCTGAATTGCCCCTAATAGTTATTGGAAGTCTGTTATGACCCTAGCTCGTAGGGGGAAAGGGAAGTACATACACCAGTTGGAATTGGTAGTTGAAATTAAAGTCATGTATTTACAGAAAGGCGTGTAGCACAAGATTCTGGGCCCTATACAGAAGACGTCTCTGTGGGCCCCCTTCCTCTCTCGATTCATGATGTCCCTCATGCATATTTAAAAAAAAAATTCTACAAATAACAGATTAACAAAGATTAATTAACAAATTAATCTGTAGTGTTTGTTGTCGTAGTCACTAATGAACAATACATACCTGATTTAGTATAAGTAAATATGAAATCTCACGGCATTTCAATTCTCCTTTCTCAGACTTTTGCCTACTGTTACTTTACTATAGTTATATGAGGTTTGTTTGGAGTATCGTGCTAAAAATAACATTATTTAACATTTATTCAGGTATTTCAAGAAGTATAAAACAAACCTTAAAAATACCATCTTAGTTTTCTCACATACATTGAGAAAATGTTTACTGCAAAATAAAAGACAACTGACCAAAGACTTCTTTAATTTGCAGAAACTTAAACGTCATGTTTAATTTACAGCTTTCATCCCATCAACGTAAAGTATTAATTTATGAATGAATGTAATCTCTCATTTCTAGCGTTTCTGCTGAGTGAATCCATTCATTTGTTTTTAAATGTTTCTATTGTGAAATATTTGCATGAGTGGAAAATGCATGGCTTCATACGGTATAGCACCGTATAGTACTGGTATTTATTTGAGTGCATAGGACTACTTTTATACAAGGAAATACAGTGATCAGAAAGGCTGTACATTCAAAAAAATAACTCATTGGGTGAACTCAATTCGATTGTTGGCAGGTTTTCCATTCAATAAATAAATATAAATCTGACAGATGCTGAACTGGATGACCGTAATACACTTTTTACAGGCCTCCCCAGGAAAATAATAGTGATTCCAGATCATTCAGAAGTCTTCTGCTCGGCTATTAACCAGAACTAAGAGGAGAGAATGCATGGTCTCAGCTGGCGCTGCGGATGGCAGCCTCGGTACTGCGCTCTCTAGTACTGCACTACATGCTGCAACACCTCGACTCCCCAGGGACATACGCAAGGGTTCTGTTTTGTGGACTTCAGCTCGGCGTTCAACACCGTCATCCAGGACAACCCAAACTCTCCCAGCTTTCTGTGCCAGCCTCCACCTGTCAGTGGATCACCAACTTCCTGACAGACAGGAGGCAGCGGGTAAGACTGGGGAACATGACATCCGGCACCCGGACCATCAGCACCGGCGCCCCCCAGGGATGTGTGCTCTCCATACTGCTCTTCTACCTCTACACCAACGATTGTACCTCAGGAGACCCGTCTGTTAAACTCCTGAAGTTTGCAGACGACACAACTGTCATCAGCCTCATCAGGGACCGTGATGAGTCTGCGTACAGACGGGAGGTTGAACAGCTGGCCCTCTGGTGTGGTCAGAACAACCTGGAACTGAACAAGCTCAAAACTGTGGAGATGACAATGGACTTCAGGAGGAGCCCCCCAACACTGACCCCCCTCGACATACTCAACAGCACGGTGTCTGCAGTGAAGACCTTCAGGTTTCTGGGATCCACAATCTCCCAGGATCTAAAGTGGGCCTCCAACATTGATACCATCACCAAAAAGGCCCAGCAGAGGATGTACTTCCTGCGCCAGCTCAGAAAGTTCAACCTGCCTCAGGAGCTGCGGATCCAGTTCTACACCGCCATCATCAAGTCTGTTCTCTGCACATCCATCACTGTCTGGTTTGGATCAGCCCCCAAACAGGACAGGAACAGACTACAACGGAGAGTCAGGTCTGCAGGAAAAATCATTGGTGCCAGCCTGCCCTCCATCCAGGACCTGTACATCTCCAGAGTCAGGATACGGGCAGGAAACATCACTGCAGACCCATCACACCCCGGACACAACCAGTTTCAACTCCTCCCCTCTGGCAGGCGCTACAGAACAATGAAGGCCAACACAAGCCGCTCCAGAGTTTATGAGGCTGCATTTAAACATCATGAAAAAGACTTGTCAACATGTTGTGCTCAGTACAACACGACATGAGGCTCACAGTCAGGACTCAGTGTTAAAATGAGTGGAGCGACACGCAGACATGATCCGACACCATTGATTCATAACCAAACACATGTCCGTACGTTTGTCACCTAAATCATCCCAATAAAAAATGAACTATGAACGTGAACTAGTTCATTTTCATCTGCATGAACTGAACTTGTAACTCTTCTTTTTAAGTGTGAACTGGCTCAAAACTGCCCCTGCAGATAGGCTCAGATATAGATTTCACATTTAATTGTGTAAAGGTTTGGTTGTTTGTTTGATTTAAAAAAGAAAAGAAAAAAGTTTTATTCAACCATCCTATTTTTGCTAAAAAAAAAAAAAAGAAGAGCAAAGGCTAAGATGCCCCAATTGTTTCGGATATCTTTCAGTTCTAATAGCATCACCCTATGTTTGCTCAGAGGCATAGCAAAGAGACAGCCAAATTAAATTATGGTGTGGTATGTTTTAGTTTGATTTTATTTTATTTTTCAATCTTAATAACTATCATTTGGACTTGTCATCAATAAAAAAACCAATGTTAAATGTATATATCATTTATCTTTCCATTCTCACAACAATATACATAGAAATATACGTATATATATTCCACCTACCTCATGTATATACAGTAAGCTGGGACCTCTTTCCATATTTCTTGAGGCATCTTTGCACTCTGCACAAACCATTGCACTATTTCCCCATTTCCTTCTCATTGTTTTTTATTTTCATATATGTATACTTTTGTATATATATTTATATTCAGATTTTAAATGTATATAGTAGTTAAATGTTTAGCTTAAACTGTTCTGCTTTGTTGTCCTTGCTTCTTTTGTATATTTGTCTATTTCTGTGTATGTACGTTGAGAGCAACGGAAAAAACGGATTCAAATTCCTTGTATGTGTACCCATACATGGCCAATAAAGCTGTTTCTGATTCTGATTAGTCCAGTTCTAGCTGCTTTGCACTGGTTGTCTGTAAACATAAGATTTACTTTAAGGTTCTCTGCCTCACATACAAGGCTCTGAATGGGCTTGGACCGAGTCACATAGCTGACTCTCTAGTTAACTATGCTCCCTCTAGAACAGTGGTTCTCAAATGGGGGTACGTGTACCCCTGGGGGTACTTGAAGGCACTCCAGGGGGTACGTGAGATTTAAAAAATATATATATTTTAAATTAGCATCCATTCAAAAATCCTTTAAAAATAGTTATTAATAAATATTCAATAAAATAAAAGTGTAAGTTCATAAACTGAATTTTATATTCAGTAGGCTATTCAATTTCATTATCCTAAAAACCCTGAGTCTCCCCCATACCAGGATGGTTTGACCCAACCTGGCACACGCCACCTGTCAATCACTGCCGCCTTGAAAACTCAAACAATGGAGTCGTGGTTGAAGCGTAGCAACAATGCTGCTGAAAACACAGAGGGACAAGTGCCAAAGAAGGCAAAACCAGAGCCGGCAAAATTCCGTCAGTATTCACAAGAATATGTTTTAATGGGATTTACGTCCACGAGTTGCAACCCACCCAATGCTTTGTGTTTTTTCTGTGGGGAGAGATTAGTCAACAGTAGCATGAAGCCAGCACACCTTCAGCGGCATCTCAAGACAAAACATGCAAGTCATGTTGGTAAGCCACCTGAGTTTTTTAAGAGGAAACTTTCTGAATTCAGGTCATCTCAAGACACGATGCGGAAAGCCTCCACGACATCAGCCAAAGCCCTGGAGGCCTCTTAAGCGGTGTCTTTGCTCATGGCTAAAGCCAAGAAGCTATTCACTATAGCCGAAGACCTGCTCCTTCCAGCAGAAATTAAAGACTGTGCCTTTGTCAAATGACACTGATAAAATGGGAACAGACATTGTCGAGCAAGTTGGGGGAAAACTTAGCGACTCTTTTTCACTCCAGCTGGATGAATCCACAGATGTCAGTGGAAATGCACAACTTCTTGCTTTTGTGAGATACATTGATACTGACGACATTTATGAGCACATACTATTCTGCAAAACTTTGGAGGGGAAAACAGGAGAGGACATTTTTGATGTTGTCAACACCTTCTTCTGTGAAAACGGCATGAGCTGGAAATCCTGCAGCAGCATCTGCACTGACGCAGCAGCATCAATGACGGGCAGCGCGAGAGGACTCATAGCGCGCATTAAAAAAGAAAACCCCGAAGTGAAGTGGACTCACTGTGTCATACACAGGGAAGCATTGGCATCCAAGAATATGAGCCCTGTGTTACATGACATTTTGAACGACAGCATCAAAGTGATCAAAGTCAAGGCCACGTAATGCACGCCTGTTTCACCGCCTCTGTGAAAACATGGGAGCTGAACACACATATCTGCTGCTGCACACAGAAGTGCGCTGGCTCTCGAGGGAGCATACTCAACCTGCTGTTGGAATTACGATCTGAAGTACACACCTTTCTGAATGAGCACAGATCTCCCCATGCCACCTTGTTCCAGGACACAGACTGGCTTGCAAAGCTGTGCTATCTGGCAGATATATTCAGCAAACTGAACGAACTGAATATGTCTCTGCAGGGCCAGGACACCAGCATTTTAAACCTGTATGACAAG
The DNA here is from genome assembly GCF_022539355.2 of Hippoglossus stenolepis. Taxonomy (NCBI): domain Eukaryota; kingdom Metazoa; phylum Chordata; class Actinopteri; order Pleuronectiformes; family Pleuronectidae; genus Hippoglossus; species Hippoglossus stenolepis. Next base: position 2,024,628 of record NC_061497.1, on the reverse strand, counting down.
GTGGGTGGCTTCTTGAAGAAAGCAGAGCTGTGGAGAGGTTTCCTCAGGTGGATGATTTGCTCTCTAGTATGTGGACAGAGCTCCAGTCAAGTCGGTCATAGTGGGACATTTGACCAACTTGATTCAAGATTTTCATTCCTACTTTCCTGACATGGAGGAGAAATTTGCACAGCTGGATTGGGTGAGAAACCCATTTCTCTTGTCCGAGGCAAACGGAAGCCATCTACCTGTCACTTATCAGGAAAAACTCCTGGAAGTGTCATCTGACCGTGGCCTCCAGATGAAGTTTGCCACATCCACACTCTGACCTGGGACAGAAAGCTTTGGAGCAGCTACTACCCTTTGCCTCCACATGTTTATGTGAGGCCTCCTTCTCTGCAATGACTGTGATCAAAACAAAGCAAAGAAACAGACTGTGCCTGGAGAAGAGCTTGATCACAGCAGTTGCCTCCCTGCCACCAAGACTGACAAAGATCCTCAGTGAAGCACAAGTTTGTCACTAAAATGCAAAAGCACTCAGTTCAATGCAACAATGCAATCTTCAGTGTTGACAGTTTGTAAATTTAAGGTCAGTCTTCTTTTTGATCCTTAAAGAAGATATTTTAAGATGATAAATATTTTTGTTTTTTTATTTTGAGCAAATCTTTTATTTAAAATTAGGTAATGATTTCTTTTTTATGAAGAAGTGTTTATCTATAATTAAGTTAATGAGTTCAGTTTGAGAACAGATCTTTATTGTGATCCCAAAAGAGGGCACTTTAAGTTGATAATAATTTTTATGTGCACAAATCTTTATTTATAATTGAGATAATTATTTCTTTTTTAATAAGTCTTTAGTTATTTTTATATCTTTTTATTTCCAAATAGTTCAAGAGAGACCACCACAAATGAGCAATGTTATGCACATTGATGGCGTTTTAAATGTTTTGTTGATGTTTTTTCAAATGTTTGAAATTTGAAAGTGTCTAGTTACAAAGTTTAAAAAATCAGACACAGCGCTGTGTATGACATCTTTTTTTCAACCAAAAAAGGGGTACTTGGCTGAAAAAATATTTCACAGGGTGTACGTCACAGAAAAAAGGTTGAGAACCACTGCTCTAGAACACTGAGATCATCTGCAGCAAATCTATTAGAGCAGGGGTCAGCAACCTAAGGCGGTGGAGAGGAGGTGAACAGATGACTTAAGAGAAGGTTAGTCTAGGATCAATCAAAACCTTTTGCTAAAATAACTACTTGTCTTCATATATCTATAGCAATGCATATATTTCTGTTCATTGTTTAAAAAAATAATACAATTAAATATTAAACATTGTGGGCCTTAATGTGTTTGCTGTCTTATGTCTTAAGTCTAATGTGTACATGCTAATTTAAAGATATTTATGTATATTTTATATAATTGATATACTTATGTTGTAGGGGTCAATGGGATGAAGTAGTCAGGAGATTTGTCATTTTTTGCACCTCGGTGTGCAATTTAATTGTATTTTAAAAAATGAATATATAAAGAGAGGAGAAGGGATTTAAAGTTTGACAGCAGCCACATGATTTGCTGGAAGAGACTGTGGCAGATCAGCTGATTAATAAGCATAGAAAGTGAGAGAATTGAGATAAATTAAATGGAGGAAAGTCTTCCTGATTGAACTTATACTGAGCTTCATTTTACACTAAAATGGGTGAACTATAAAGGGTATGAAGCTGTGAGAGCAGCTCCACCTGCACCGGAGGATTAATCAGTGCAGCTGAGGGCTGTTAGCTGATTGATCCTCTGGTTCAAAAGGCAGCAGCAGAGCTTCCCTGGGGAGACACAAGGACAAACATGGGAAGAGATGCTCATGAGTGAAGCTCATGAAGGAGAGACAGAGACTAAATTGAGCTGAAAAGCTGTACGCCAGCAGAAATGGCTGGTAAGTTTGTGCTTAGTTGATAAATGTTTTCACTAATGCACCTGGATTGTATCTGGCTGTGATTGGGAGACCCCGGGGGGCATTGTAAATTGCCACAAAAACATTTACTAAACATTCCAACAGCACTACAAAATAGCAAACTCACCATATGGTAGACCAGGGGTCAGCAACCTTAACCCGCTAGCTAAAAAACCGAAGGCACGGGCATTTCAGCCCTCACAGCAGAAGACTATGGCTTTGTTTTTCATAAGGCCTGTGCTGTGTGCACGTTATGTTTTGAAAATGTTGTTTGACGAACGTCCAGTGTTAAGCTCCACTTTGAGACAAAGCACGAGAGAAGTTTCAAAGATCAGGCAGACGAGGGACAATCAATCAAACGTGCAGTGTCCAGGTATGGGAAGCAAGTCAACTCTCTCAAAGTCTTTGCCACTGCCAAAAAACATACGACTGAAGCAAGCTTTCACAATTCTGAATATGAGTGTGGTTGGTGGGGTTAATGACAAACTTATTATTGCAATCATAATGAGATAAACATGTTTCTTTAAAGTGTTCTATATATAGCCAATATGGATGGAATAAAGTGACATGTCTGTTGGAAATATTAATGTGGTTCAATAATTAAACTTAACATAATTTTTTTTTGATATGGCACACTAATTAACAAGAAAATGTAACATTGGCACTTATTGTCAAAAAGGTAGCCGACCCCTGTATTAGAGCAGTGGCCGCCAATCCGTCGATCGCGATCCAACAGCCGAAAGAAAATCGGAGATGCAGCTTCTGTAAATTCTGTAAATTCAAAGTTGTGGAACAGAGCTAGTTTAGTGAATGTCTTTAAAAGAAAACTTAAAACATTTCTCTTTGCTTAAGTCTTTAACTAGATCTAGCACCTTCCTGCGCTCTTATATATTTTTTTATCACTGTCTTTCTTTTCTGTTTCTCTGCATTTGATTAAAAATTGTATTTATTTTTCTTTTATTTCCTTTCTCTCTTCTCATTTGAATTACTTTTTAATCTATATTGTTTGTAAAGCTGCATTTTTTTGTATGAAAGGTCCTATATATTATTATTGATGTGTTTTAGATGCTGCACAGCAAATTTTGTTGTCCTATTTTGTGCAATGACAACAAAGCTTTCTGATTCAAAATTACTCCTGACTGGACAGATTTGAAAGAGGATATATCTATATTATTAGGATTTGGAGCTGAGCCATTTAAAAATAATTTGTATAAAGTGTCACGGAAATAAATCAGGTACTCTGTTATCTGTGATTCAGATCATGGTATCTCGAGAAGTTGTACATGGATACATAGGCAATTTGACATTCTTGTGTTTCTAGAAGACATTTCACTTCTCACACTGCATGAAAAGAAGAATTTGTGTCAGTTAATGCCCCTGTAAATTGACAGGGTACGAATAGAGGAAATTGAGACTGGAAGCTCTGTAGATGACTGTTGCAAACCCCTCTCAAGAGGATGAAAACAGTGCTGATGACGAGGAATCCTTGTTGGATGATAAACCGGAGACAAGCTCGGATAATGAGGAATGAGGCGGCTCGGTGTCTAAGGTTAGCACTGCAGGAAAAGTGAGCACTGAAAATATAGTTGTGGTCACGGGTGTTAAAGATTCTATTGTGGTCGGGGATGCGTCATGCCGGTGTTGTGGTCGGGATGCGGGTGTTAGCGGCCCGGTGGCTCTGTGGTCGGGGCACGGGTGGTAGTGGCTCTGTGATCGGGACTGGGCAGAATAAGGATGCTGAGGACTGCCCTGCTGAACAGAGGCCTGCTGGTTGTCATGATGATGATGCTGACATGGACGTGGACTCTGACTGTGAAAGTGTCAGTTATAGGAAGCGCTTCTCAGAGCATTGATTTGTATTTTTTGGAGGAGATTAACATTTTCCTGGATGAAACATTTGGGAAAACAGTTAATGTGAGATTTTTTCCCAGACATTGGAAAGTTCATTCAGTCTGTTACCACATTACAAAAGGTGGTTGGGCTGAATTTATTGGATGAGAAGAAACGTTACCGCCTAAAGAAATTAGTCACCGGGGTAAGAAAAGGTTTAAAGGTATCAAACACGAAAATGTTAAAGAAGATGAAAGTATCTAAATAAATATGTTCATAAATCACTGGGTGTTTCACTCGTTTGCTTTTCTCTCTTTCCTCTCTTCTCATGCAGGGTCTAAGGGTAGCATCTTTAAATATAAACGGGGGCAGAGATGCAAAGAAAAGAGCTGTTATCTGAAACAATTCAGCAGAAGAGACTAAATGTTGTGTTTCTCCAAGAAACGCATAATGACAGTCTCAATGAGATTGATTGGGGCTTATAGTGGGGTGGACAACATGTCCTCAGCCATGGGACAAATATAAGTGCAGGAGTTGCCATTCTATTTTCTACAACAGTCATTCCCAAAGTGTGGGCCATGGGCTGTGAAGCCACTGCAGGTGGGCCGTGAGAGGTCATCAGAAAATGAATAGATAAAAAAGTTTCAGATTTGTAAGTAAGCGTTGATTACCACCAAACATTTATGATTGATTTTTAAAAAAAAGTAATCATCACAGGTAATGAAACAAAGACAAGAGATTTAAATTCCACGTTCTGATTTTATCTGACCTATATAGCAGGTGTCATTGTTTTTGCTGACCGTCACATTAACACTTGAACGCATCATTAGCGGGGGAATCATAGGTGAGGGAGAACTTTGTTGTGAGCTGGGTCGAGCAAGATGGAGCAGAGGAAAGCTGCTGATGACGAAGGGGAATCAGGAAGTCCAACTGAATCATTCAAAACTAAAAAGAGGACTCAAGTGAGGACCTGTCGCTGGCCCAGAGGACAACCCCCAAGCCTGTGTGTGTGCTGTGCGCTGAGATGCTAGCTAACAAGACCCTGGGACCATGTAAAGTGCGGCGCCGCCATTTAGAGACTAAACATGGACAATATTTATCCAAGCCTCGAGCATCTTTTAAAAATACGCTGAGAGAGCCTTAAGTATATTTGGTTATGCCTCAAATGTGTTTTTCTTCTCCCGGATATTCTTGTTGTGCTCTGTTATACAAACAGTAAGAATATATTTTTAACAATACACTATTTGCACTTCATGTTTTTTTACATTGGTTGCTTTGCAAATTGTTACGCTTAAATGTGGATGTTATTGGATTTGCACTGCATATGCCTGCATTCATATACAATTATTTTTGCTATCAAATTAATATGTATGATTCTAGTCGTGTGTGGATCATATAGTTGTGATTAAAGGTGTGGGTGGGCCGCACACATTTTTCAGTTTTCAAATTGGGCCGCGGCATTCTTAAGTTTGGGAATGGCTGTTCTACAACATCCAATGTAAATATAATCTCTCACTCAGATATAATTCAAGGCAGAATCCTGATTGTAAAAGCTGAAGTACAAGATTTTAATTTCAGTTTTATTAATATCTATGCACCCAATCAAGGCTCTGAGCGGGAAAGAGTTTTTAAAATTTTAAAAGAAACACTAAGTGGCATAGCCCAAGAGGAGTGTATTGTGTTGGGTGGAGACTGGAACTGCTGCACAGATTTTAAGTTAGATAGGACGGAGGTGGAGCCACATGTTCAGTCATCTCTGCTTTTATCAGAGATCATAACAAAAGTAGATCTGGTGGATGTGTGGAGGTTAAAGCATCCTTCAGCCCGGCCATACACCTGGGTCAAATTTTTAGATGGAAGGATCAGTGGAGTTTATTTTATCCTCAACAGTAAAACCATACTCTTTTTTGGCATTTTAACGTTAAATTATTGCATGATTTTACTTTCTGTGAGAATTTTAAACTATTTTGGGCTTTTTGGAAAACTAAGAAAGACGAGTTTTCCTCCCTTACCCAGTGGTGGGAAGTAGGAAAGGCCCAAATCAGTTTTCTGTCAGCAGTACTCAGCCAACTCGACCGTTAAAATAAAAAGAGCCATTCAGAAATTAGAGGAGATCAGAAACCTGATAACTGTCACAGTCACACAAAGCAACGGGCAGGATGCAGAACAGCTCAAAACCAAGAGACAGGATTTAAACTCCTTTTTACATGAAAGAGCCAAAGGAGCCTTGGTCAGAGCCCGCTTCACGAAAGTACATGACATGGACGCTCCGACCACCTTCTTCTTCAACTTAGAAGTCGGTGGCTCGGAGAAAACAGATGGTGTCTCTGCGGCTCCCAGACGGAGAAGTGACCACAGAACCGGCTAGGATGAGGAAACACGCAGTAGAGTTCTACTCAGACCTGTTCAGGGCGGTTGACTGTGATGTAGACTCTGCTGCAGAGCTGCTAGAAGGACTTCCTCAGCTGAGTCCTGAAGAACAGGATATATTAAACTCTGAGATCACCTTAGAGGAACTGACCACGGCTGTGTCGCAGATGGCGTCCGGAAAGGCCCCTGTAGTCGATGGACTACCTTCTGATTTTTTAACAACATTTATGGGTTGTTTTTGGACGAGACATGTGTTTTTAAAAAAGGGACACTTCCTACTTCCTGTAGACGTGCAGTTCTCTCTCTGCTGCCTAAGAAGGGAGATCTTAGCCTTTGAAAGAACTGGAGACCAGTGGCCCTTTTATGCACAGACTATAAGATCCTCTCTAAGGTTTTAGCAAACCGACTGAAGACCTGCATCGAACAGCTGATCAACCCAGATCAATGTTACTGTGTGCCTGACAGATCCATGCTGGACAATCTGTTTTTAATAAGAGATGTGTGTAAATTATATAATGTAAATGTGGGTATTATTTCAATTGGACTGAGCCTGGTCTTCCTGGAAATCTCCGGTGGGGAAGGAATGGCATAAAGATTCTAGGAGTCCATCTAGGAAGTGAGGGCTTTCAGAGGCAGAACTGGGAGGGGGTGCTGGAAAAGGTGTGAGTGAAGTTGCCTAAATGGAAATGGTTGCTACCTTATCTGTCCTACAGGTTGGCTGCTGCTCAGACAAGCTGGCCGGCTAGGGCTGGACAAACATTTATTTCTGTTATCAACTGAAGCTGACCTGACCGGACTGACACCGTTCTACAGCTCGGTGGCGAACGCCTGGCAGACGCTGGAGGTCAAGCGGACTCCTGACCCCAGGGGATATGGCTGTTTGAGGAGCCGCTGTTTTACAATGATTTCCTGAGAACCGACACCTTTTCCTCTACAACGTTAAGGAATAAGTTTATTGAGGCTGGCAACATTAAACTGGGCCACCTCACAAAGACATCCTGGGAAACACTCTGTGACGTCAACATCAGGTCCTCCAGAGTGCTGGAAAGGATTGTGGAGGAAGTGTTGCAGTCCCTGTCTGTGCCACTGAGAGCGTTTGCTGAAAATCGTACTCTAGCTGACCAATGGGATGATGACTGTGAGTACCTGTTTCCCTCTCTGATCGTCAGCCCTGCTGCTGATGGGTGGCAAGAGGAGAGTGGACTGCTTCTTTCCTTCAAAACACCGGTGCTGGGTAATTTCAGCTCTTCTGGGAAGCAGCAGCTTTATGTCAGCTGTGTGAAGGTGCTGAACCTTCGCTCTCTGGCTGGAGTCAAGGAGACGAGGTGGATTTTGCTGCAGGCTGCACCCCTGAAGGCAGGTGGAGGGTCCTGTATAAACCTCCTGTTGAAAAACAGGTGGGTGACCTCCAGTGAAGGAATATACATGGAGCTTTAGCTACAAACAGACACAGAGCTCACCTGGACCTGAGCACTGGGGAGGGATGTGGTTTCTGTGGTGATAGGGAGACTGTAGAACACCTAGTGGTGTCTTGTCTTGAGGTTTTATTTAGATTACTGCAGCAGTGGGTGGAGGCTCTGGGGGAGAACTTTTCTCTCCTGTTTGTTTTTGGGCCGAAATACCACAAAAGAAACAGAGCAACACTAGCCTGGTTAACTTCCTGTTTGGTATGGCTAAACTGGCCACCTGCAAGAGCCAGATGTTGGGTGGGGGCTGGACAGATGTGGTGAAGTGCTTCAAAGGTTTGGTAACAGCTCACCTGAAAATAGAACACGCCTTCTACAGCCTGACCAGTAACCTGGACGCTTTTACATCTCAGTGGGGGATCAGACAGGTTTTATGTTCACTAGAGGAGGACGGTTCACTGGTCCTTCATTTTTAAACTCTGTGTGTGACATGTAATTTTCTTTTGTAAAATATGATCTGATTGAAGTGGTATTTATTATTTTTTGCTGATGCTACTATTGGAGAGATCATGAAATGATCTAAATAAAAGTGTGTGTGTGTGCGTGCGTGCGTGCGCGCGGTCGTGACACCAACATGCCCAAGGAAAATGTGTTCAACTTGGAATCATGGCAAGAGATTCCAAGTTCTGGTGGATGACCACAAAACAATGCAGTCATTTTGTCAAGCTGCATTTCCCCTTGAGGAGGAATTTAGGTGGCTTATATACCTGAGCAAGGGCAAGTGCTGTATTTAAGGGCAGAGATTATGTGTTCCACTCAATACTCGGCAAACAGATTGCGAAGCCCGCAAACTTCCTCCATCTGGCTTGGGTGGAATCTGGAATAAAGAGAACCATCAACTTCAACAAGATCCAGAGCAGCGTCTCTACTCAAGCCAACCAACACCTCTCTGAGAAGGAAGGAAAGCAGCTGGCAAAAGCTATGTGCCACGATCCCAACACCGCAAAGAGGTTTTAAGTGGCTCTGCCAGACAAAGTGACAGGGTACGAAACAAGGAAATTGAGACTGAAAGCTCTGTAGATGACTGTTGCAAACCTCTCTCGAGGATGAAAACAGTGCTGATGACGAGGAATCCTTGTTGGATGATAAACCGGAGACAAGCTTGGATAATGAGGAACCCATCTTAGATGATCGAGTCCAGCTCTTCACTGTCTTCTAAGGATTTGAGGATCATGCGTCGAAAACCTGAAAGGTCTCTACGAAAAACAGTGACTATCAATTTTGAGGTTTCCTCATCAACAGAGGAAGAGCTCCCAGCAGCTCAACCTCCCAAGTCTAAAAAGAGTGTGCAACATTACACCTCTTGCAACACAAAGGGTGTGAAAACAGCTTGGACTTCGGACCACTGTGCTCTCCTGCTTTGATACTGAGAGATGATACACATCACCACCTTAAGTTTCACTGGTTTTCTCTCTGATGTTAAGATCCATAGTGACGGCTTTAAAGTGGTTCACTGTAATATTTTCTAACTGCTGCATGTGAAAATAGTCTCACCTTCCAGATGCTCTTTGGTTATTGACCCAGGGCTACATGGAGATACAGAAATCTGATGTGATTTTACAGATGGGTTTTTTTGTGCCAAACCAGGATGTGTTTCCTTAGAAGTAAGTCTTTTTTTATAACAGTATAGTGTTATTAACATTTGACCAAAAATAATATACAGTGATTCAGCTCATTTGTTGTCTTTATGACACATGATAAAAACTTTTATCCTTCTTCATTTAATCTTTTCCCAATAACCACAACATGAAAGCCGTCACATCCAGTGAACATGAGAGGGCTGACATTGTACTTTTAGGACATTTAAAAGTGCTATATATAGCCTAGATACGTTTTCTAAAATCAGAGCAGTCGGTGGTTGATAGACAAAGAGGTTCAGTCATCTCTCTGTTTATAAGACAAACTGTTGCAGACAATGGATTTGCGGTAATGGCTACATTTCTCAATGTAATTTTTATTTGTTGTTATGCATTTGCTGTGTTATAAGGTTAGTAAACATGTCAAAATGATAATTATAATAACATACCACATTGAACCACCTCACCCCCTGTCCCCAACTCGTTTTTAGTTCTGGTTGTTGTTATATTTTACTTTTTTATAGTTATAACTAAGTTATTACATTTTAAAAATCCAAACAATGCTGCCAGGCTATTTTGGTGAGATAAAAAAATGGTAATATGGTAGAATGGAGTTAATTCTTTTCTCAGATGAGAGAATAACAGCATAATTTCGAAATAGGGTTCTTTCATCTCACTCTAAAAAGTGGGACTGGGGTTAATTAATATTTAATTAATAAATAATAGTAACCTTGACATAATAAAAAAGACTGTGCAGTTTGGAATCAAATTGAGCTGAATTCAACAAATTCGATTTTTACACATTTTTTAGGAAAGTCAAAAGTTCCATTAAATTGATAAATTTTACTCATTGTGAGGTTTTATGTTTTAATTAGGTTACACTTCCGCCCAAGGCATTTTGAGCCATATGGACATCAGTCATGATCTGCCACACATTTCAGGGACTGGCATTTTCCAAAAGGTAAGATCTTTTCAATTATTTGTAGTGTATAACCAAGTTAATGTAGCAGTTGAAAATGTTTTCGCGTTATTGAGAGTTATCAAACATGTAGAGGTGTGGGAATTTCGTGGACGACTCTGCATCGATGCAAGCTTCTGTCTGTGTCAGAGTCTCTGTCGGAGTCTGTTTCCTCCTCACTTCCTCTGACCTGCACTCACTTTACACTTTTACAATAAACACCATCACTGATCACAAGTTATTAGGACAAGGACAGGACTGAAGTTTAGTCATGAGACATGATCGGACATCATCGTTTAATTACTAAATACATGTCATTATCAGTTCGTGTGTGAGGAGGGACCGAGACGAGCAGACACACACACACTCGTAGATACTTTTAATTGTTCCCTGTTGTATAAGAGTGTAAAATACTAATTTATCCAATTGAATTAAAGGTAATATGAATTTATTTCCAGGTGCATGAAGAATCTTTGACTGAAACCTATCAAGAGGTATGTATCATACTTAAATGCATAATACAATATGCTGTCATATCACATACATGTGTAAAGGATTTTACACAAGATTATTACTACTTTTTGCATCAACTTTTGCTGGTGAAAAAGCAGCAGTCAGTGGATGATTTTTACATCATGAACTTGAATAATGTTTATTTTTGTCATTTCAGGCTCCAAGCAATCCTGCCATCAACATGACCAGAGATGTTGTCATTCGTTGTTTGATGGTTTACCTTGGGGGATTGACAGATCAACTCTTAAAAGAGTATTAAGTTGAAATACATATAAAATATAAAGAAGGTGATCTCTCTCATCTCTCCCACCCGGTATGTCTTGGGAGGGTCAAAATACAATCACAAGTAACTCCCAGTAATTCTTGGCAAGCTACTAAGGTTTGTGAAGTCATGTAAGTAATCATTGTGCATTGTACATTTGTTTTACATTAAGGAATTTTTAAGTACTACTACAGAAACAGGAGGTGTTACTAATTCCTCCCCATCTCAATCTGATTCACCAACTGGCAGAATTCAAAAGTTATCAGTAGTTTACTTATTGTCTTTATAATGTAGCCCTTAAAGTTCCTAGCTAAGAGTTTCTTCCTAAGAACTATTCACAAAGCAGTTGAGAGACACTTATATAGAGATGCTGAGGCAACTTCTAAAATAAGCAAAGGAGCAGAGTTGATTCAGTTGCTGTGGATGACTTCAAGCTTCAATAATGAGCTAACAGTGCTATATAAAGATTGGTTGACAGGTGACCAACCTTTGTAAGTCAATGTAAAATAAGATATTCATCAATACATAAGTGTCAGGAAGAAAATAATTTATGTAGGAATCCATTGATTTCATTTTAAAATTGAATTTACAAATATCTACAACAGTCAGTTCAGACAATCATCTCTGGTGTCATTGAATTGATTTCATATGTTGGTGAGCTGGTTTGATCCTTTTTAACTTATCTGGGATGGCAATATGTTTTGCAATTACATGATCTCAGATTTTTTTAAATAGTTATAAATGGTGAAATGGGCTGTGTCAACAAAAGGGTTTGAAGCATTTAGGGATATGTTCACTTAGGACATTCACATTGGGCTGTACAGTCTGAGAAACACTGTTTTTGCTCTTTCAGGATGCTGATGAAGACAGTGTGTCGCAGGACCTTGCTGTACAAAGGATGAAAATTTACAACATCCAGACTAATACGTCAGAGGGTCCAGACAACAGTGGTGGAAGGCATGAAAGTTCTGACTGCACTGACTAACTTTCCAAGGGCTTGCTCCATGCTCGTTGGGTTGACATATGCAGTGAATCTTGCGCATCCTAAGGAGCTCAGGTACACATTTGAAGCCTTCCAGAAACTCTTCCTGGAACTGGATTGTTCAAAGCTGTCCCCAAAAGTGAACAGCCTCAAGAACAAGCTACCTTACGTTTTGCTTCAAGGCTTTGTTAAATCCTTGAGTTTCAGTGTTCAGGGTGATTGATCCGAAAAATCCTATCAACCACACTCATTTGAGGGGAGTGGCATTATGTTTTTACAAGGCAGCTGTTCTTAAACTTTGTCCACTGTGCAGACTAGGATGCAAATTTGAATTTTTTTTACTGAGGAATTTGAAGTGAGTCCAAATTTTAGCAGTGAATAAGTAATCCAGCATCTTATCCCAGACTAAGTCAATCAACATGTGATATTTTTTATTTTCTCTATATTTAAGCTGTCTAAAAAAGATATTGGCCCTAATCATTTCAATTGGCGCATGTAATAAAAACAATATTTAATATTAAGTAATAATACAATTGCAGTCGGAAAATATTGTTATTTCAATGCATTGATTTACTGTGATGTGCCTGCAATGCCCACAAGTGATGGCCAGATGTCATGGATCAATTTTGTTAAATTTGTACTTGGCCTTTTCCAAGCCAAAATGACACCACTTAATAAGTAGTGTGATCTAGCTAAATCTGTTAGGTAAAAAGTAATTTAAACCAATGGTGTAGCACAGATTAGACACTATGAAATGCTAAAAAACTTTATCAACATGAATGACAAATAGATTACCAGTATAAATTGTATCCCTATTGTACACATACATGGTTTGTTTTATTTTTTATTCTCTTTAGTTTTTATTGTATTTTGGCATTTGCACTTGAAAAATGTTAGATAAACGTGTTTAAGCAAAGCTGCACAAATAAATGTTTACCTGCTGTTCTCGTTATGCATGGTGATCTGTTGATCCTACTGAAGTAAATTGTGGCACCAAAAGTCATGGTATTGAATGGATTAGACATAGAAAAATTATGGCAACAAAGTGACATCCAATATTATTGAATAGATTTAAATCAATGTCCACCAGATATTCAGTAAAAATAAATTATTTTTGCTCAGATACTTAGTAAATATAAATCTTTTTTTTATTTAAATGTAGTTAATTTATTCAATACCTTTTTAATCAAAGTTGTAGTAATTACAATCTACTCAATTATATCAAGTGTCACTTTGTTGAGTAACCATTGGTCACATTTTTTAGTACATGTATAAAGCCAATTTAGAATTAACCACAGTTCAGTGAGATGTTCCACAAATAACTCACACAGCTTATGTTGCCAAGCCATATGTTTATATCTGGAGCCATTGATTCTGACCCGTACATACTGTTCATATTTTATACAAAGTATGGTTCCGGCCAAAATAATTCCCTCATAATAAGTCTTTATATGGAATTTGGAACTACAGATCTATTTAGAATGTAAAATCTGTCATTAATACAGCAATGATTAATCCTTAATTAATATTTCAGCAATCAAAACCAGCTATCAAGCTGATTCCCTGCCTCATTGAGCTTCACAAATGGTAAACACTGCATGAAAAGAATAATTTTTGCCAGTTAATGCCCCTGTAAATTTCTGTGGAAGTTCAGGTTAACGACCGTTCACAGGAATCCAAAGGCAGCACAGAAAACTGCCAGGAATTGATGTGGGGTTCCAGTTTCGGCCAGTTTTACAAGCCTGAGAAGCTTGGCAGTTGACCCCCCTGCTCCTAGGTCTATGGGGAGGCTTTCACATGTAAATGACAAAACTGTGATCTTTACAAATGCAAATCAGGATAGTTTCACTCAGTGGTGCAGAGGTTGCACCTTGTCTAACTCCCTAATAAGAAAATCGTGTGTGTGTGTGTGTGTGTGTGTGTGTGTGTGTGTGTGTGTGTGTGTGTGTGTGTGTGTGTGTGTGTGTGTGTGTGTGTGTGTGTGTGTGTGTGTGTGTGTGTGTGTGTGTGTGTGTGTGTGTGTGTGTGTGTGTGTGTGTGTGTGTGTGTGTGTGTGTGTGTGTGTGCGCGTCAGCTGTCATCGCATGACACAGTCCCAAACATTTGTCCTCACAAACTACTGGAAAAACTCAGCACCATATTCCCATGTCCATGGCATACTAAGCTGTTGACTCTGCTGAAATTGCCTCATAATTTGGACTTCAATTGTCCTATTGTTGTTATTAAACGTTCCCATTATTCCATTAAAACACTCAACACTTTTATCCAAAGCGACTTACAATAAGTGCATTCCACTATGAGGGTACAAACACAGAACAGCAAGAATCATGTAAGTACATTAACTTAACACCAGAAAGAATAAACTGGTCCTCGGTCACATACTCATCCTATATAAATGTAAAGTACAATTTAAAAACTGTTATAACCGCTGCTTCAAATGTGAAAAGGTCATTTGTGAAGTTTTACTCTGAAAACATCACACTCAGCTCGTGAATACGTCCATTCCTGAAGATGCCATGTCAGTTGTTAACATCAACACGTTTAGAGGGCTGGTCCAATCACAGCCTCGTGAATGAAGCGTCTGTCTCCCGCAAACAAGAAACTACCGGCTGTTATTTTGCGTGGTTCAATGAATGAGTCTGTTTTCGGTGTAAAAAACTTGGTCGAAGTCGACCAGACACTGTTTCCCTGGAGGAGAGGATGACTGCATTGGAAAGTGAAGCCGCGGGCCCAGTGTGGAGGAGTCGAAGCGGAAAAGACGGGCGCTGTCGTGTTCTTTTTTCCTTAGGTAGAGATGGTAGAGTCGGTCTGGTTCAAAAAAGTATTTATTTAGAAGCAATGAACAGCTACTACATAGCTATGGGCACTGAACGTACAACCCGCAAGCCGCCTAATACCGCCAGGGAAGTCAAGAGTCGCCCCGAGCGGACGACAGGTGCAATATTTATAATAATAGGTAGAACTTCAGGAGAGGGGAGTCACGTGGCTAGTGCACAGGCTGGTCCCAGCCTCAAGGCACTGGAATTCGCCAATGATGAGGAGCCGCTCCCAGTTTCGTCCCTCCTTTGACAGTAGCTGGGAAAATCTTCACATTCTGACAGTGTTTGGTTTGGTGTTTTAAAACAAGCCTTGAATCGGCTGACAGCTTGTGAGTTTTCAGTATGGCATGCGCATTTTCTAGACAAAACAACGCCTCTCCTATCTGTCCTTCAGACCCTAGTGGCCGCTGCTTGAATTCTTTCTACGGGTATGTCACAGTTTTTTTAAGAAAACAGTGCGTTCATGTATGTGTGATTTTTGAAATAAAGCTAATGGAGTTTATGCTGCAATATAGTAAGTTAGGTATGAGAACAAGTTGAAGTACAGTGTATTGTCTGCCACAGATGTACAGTCCTCTCAAACAGGCATTATCAGACAGGTGCAAGACTGAACTGCGATGTGACGCACACACACACAACAATCAACTTCAAGATTAAAACCAGCCAGCAACGGCTACTATCAGTCACTATGTGAAGGCTGCACATTTTCCCACATATTCAGCCCAAACTGCCCCTGCCCCCACCTCTGTCTAACATACTGCATTTGTTTAGAGTTCAGTTTCATTGCCATCTTCACAGACACATATTCAAAGGAAAACATAGATTTTAGTCTTAACAGCGCACAATCCTAATATTACGGTAAGAGCTAAGCTAAAGAGAGAAGCCATTGCTTACTGCTAAGCTAACTAAATAACTCTTAGATCTGAATAGCGTGTTAACAACTGTGGGATTAGCGAGAAAGTTGCTACAAGAAGAAAGCATCGAGTGCTTGAGCAGAACTAGTGCATGTTTAAATATGTACGAACTGCTTAAACTTAAGAGTTTGTTCTAGTTAAGTTTTTTCATAAACATGACTTTGTCCTCTTGTATTTTATAGGAAACTGTCCGTCTTCACACCTCTGAGGCAAATGGCCGGCGCCACAAACCGGAGTTAAGGTAAGATTAAAGAAAAGATGCGCTGTGCTGTATCAAATACATTCTCTAAGTTTACTTTATCTGATCATTGTGTTTTCACAGCCTGAGCCCCCACAACGAGGCAGTCACTGGACATTTTGCCGAAGCGGATTTGCAGTGTGGAAAATGACGCCATTGTATGTAAGTAACTGTTTAGTAATTGTTTTTTATTGTGGATCTTCCAACGGTGATGTAGCGAGGCTATTTCCGTTTATTAATAATATCCTCTAAGACGTACTATGAGCCAGTATGAAGGAACTTCCGGTAGCTTTTGACTCCAATAATTGTTTTTATTAAAGTTTCCCAGTATTCCATTAAAACACTTTACTAAAAATGTATATTAATAAATGAATTATTAGTAATAACTATATATTATTTATTATTATTGTGTGGGAGGGTTTACCCACGTGTGTATTATAATGACCCAGGGTGACCAATAGCAACAGATCTACCAGCCAATCACGAGTGACTTTTCGTTTCAAAGGTCTGTGGTTTCATCCAATGGTGAAGTGAGAAGTTATCACCACTGCGATTCATATGCTAATTAGATCCCAACTTCGCTCCCACTTCACGAAAAGCCGAATTTTCGCCCCTGCAAACTCACCTAATTCCTGGCAGTTAGTGCCTGTTTACAGGATGCGAATTCCGCGTTCGCCTGTGACATAAACGGGCAGAAACATACCACTGGTAGTGCAGTGGGGGAGGGGGGGAGTGCCACAGGGGAGTCGCAGAGCGAAGGTGTGATCTAAATAGCATATGAATCGCAGCGAAGTCGCTTGTGAGAACTTATCTCAACATGTAACAAGGTACATGTTGAGTCAAAGCTTTATTTACATACAGCACAAATAATGTAAAAACACAACTGGCCTAGCCAGTGAAAAACTAATCAGGTGAAGCTTGAAATGTCTCTTTGCCGCCTCTGGGTCATACGTTCTTTGTGGGACTCTGTCCGAATCTGCTCCAGTGTGTATGCGTCTGTGATGTGTAGCTGTGAGATTCAGTGTAGCTTCTAGTCTTATTTGAAGTGTGGCACACAGGTCATTGAGCTCCTGGCTGTGGAAGGATGGATCCATGTCATCTGTCCCGCTTCAATCAGCTGTAAACACAATCAGTACAGTTCAATGACAACATACACCTATACATGTAACCAAAAAATGATCTAATGAATCTAATCTTACCCTCTTTGTTCTCTGTCGACTCCTGAACTTCTCAATGCTGCTGCAAGAGCTGCAAGGTCTGGTTGGATGTACAGGAAGTTCCTTCATACTGGCTCTTAGTATGTCATAGTCCAGGTAGCTGGAAAACAACATGAGTATATTATTAATAAACGGAAATAGCCTCGCTACATCACCGTTGGAAGATCCACAGTAAAAAAACACAATTACTAAACAGTTACTTACATACAATGGCGTCATTTTCCACACTGCAAATCCGGACTTGCAGCGAGAGTCTCAGCCTAATGTGCAGTGACCTCGTTGTGTGGGGGGGCTCAGGCTGTGAAAACACAATGATGAAATAGATCAGATAAAGTAAACTTATACAATGTATTTTATACAGCACAGCGCGTCTCTTCTTTAATCTTACCCTTGCTCCGGTTCGTGGCGACAACAGGACAAAAAGTCACGTTTATGATAAAACTTAACGAGAACAAACTTAAGTTTAAGCAGTTCGTAAATATTTAAACATTAACTAGTTCTGCTCAAGCACTCGATGCTCTCTTCTTCTTTAGCAACTTTCTTGCTAATCCCACAGTTGTTAACACACTATTCAGATCTAATAGTTACTTAGCAGTTAGCAATGGCTTCTCTCTGTAGTTTAGCTCTTACCGTAATTTGGGGATTGTGCGCCCGTCTTTTCCGCTTCGACTCCTCCACACTGGGCCCGCGGCTTTGCTTTCCAATGCACTCATCCTCTCCTCCAGGGAAACAGTGTTGTGTCGACTTCAGCAAGTTTTTTACACCGGAAACAGAGTTCCTCATCGAACCACGCAAAACACGAGCCGGTAGTTTCTTGTCTGCAGGAGACAGACGCTTAATTCACGAGGCTGTGATTGGACCAGCCCTCTAAACGTGTTGATGTTAACAACTGACGTGGCATCTTCAGGAATGGACGTATTCACAACGTTTTCAGAGTAAAACTTTACAAATGACCTTTTCACTTTTGAAGCAGCGGTTATAACAGTTTTTAAATTGTACTTTACATTTATATAGGATGAGTATGTGACTGGGGACCAGTTTATTCTTTCTGGTGTTAAGTTAATGTACTTACATGATTCTTGCTGTTCTGTGTTTGTACCCTCATAGTTGAATGCACTTATTGTAAGTCGCTTTGGATAAAAGTGATGAGTGTTTTAATGGAATAATGGGAACGTTTAATAACAACAATAGGACAATTGAAGTCCAAATTATGAGGCAATTTCAGCAGAGTCAACAGCTTAGTATGCCATGGACATGTGAATATGGTGCTGAGTTTTTCCAGTAGTTTGTGAGGACAAATGTTTGGGACTGTCATGCGATGACACAGCTGATGTGCTTTATGTGAAGCACAGTGTTTTGGTGTCAGCAGAAAGACATCTCTTAGATGTATCATCAGATGTAGCCTGGAAATTGTATCACTGATTACACTCATTATAGCATACTTACTTATACAGGTACATCTCAATAAATTAGAATATCATGGAAAAGTTCATTTATTTCGATAATTCAATTAAAAAAGTGAAACTCATATTATATAGATTCATTACACACAGAGTGAAATATTTCAAGCATTTATTTCTTTTAATTTTGATGATTGTGGCTTACAGCTAATGAAAATCCAAAATTCAGTATCTCAGAAAATTAAAATAAAACAAAGGATTTTTAATACAGAAATGTTAGCCTACTGAAAAATATGTTCATATGTATGTATGTATATATATGTATGTATATATGTATGTGTATGTATATGTGTATATATGTATATATATGTATGTATATGTGTGTATGTATATATGTGTGTATGTATGTGTATATATATGTGTATGTATGTGTGTGTGTGTGTATATATGTGTGTGTGTGTGTATATATATGTGTATATATATATGTGTGTATGTGTTATATATGTGTGTGTATGTATGTGTGTGTATGTATGTGTGTATATATATGTATGTGTGTGTATATATGTGTGTGTGTGTGTGTATGTATGTATGTATGTATGTATATATATGTGTATGTATGTATGTGTATGTATGTATGTATATATATATATAATATGTATGTATATATATATATAATATATATATAATATATATATATATATATATATATATATATATATAATATATATATATATATATATATATATATAATATATATATATATATATATATATATATATATATATATTATATATATATATATATATATAATATATATATATTTGGCAGTGTGGGCAGGTGCCAAGTCCTGCTGGAAAATGAAATCAGCATCTCCATAAACCTTGTCAGCGGAGGGAAGCATGAAGTGCTCTAAAATGTCCTGGTAGACGGCTGCGTTGACTTTGGACTTGATAAAACACAGTGGACCAACACCAGCAGAAGACATGGCTCCCAAATCATCACTGACTGTGGAAACTTCACACTGGACTTCAAGCAACTTGGATTCTGTGCCTCTTCCTCCAGACTCTGGGACCTTGATTTCCAAATGAAATGCAAAATTTACTTTCATCTGAAAAGAGGACTTTGGACCACTGAGCAACAGTCCAGTCCTTTTTCTCCTTAGCCCAGGTAAGACGCTTCTGATGTTGTCTCTGGTTCAGGAGTGGCTTGAGACGAGGAATGCGACAGTTGTAGCCCATGTCCTGGATACGTCTGTGCGTGGTGGCTATTGATGCACTGACTCCAGCCTCAGTCCACTCCTTGTGAATCTCCCCCAAATTCTTGAATGGCCGTTGCTTCACAATCCTCTCAAGGCTGCGGTTATCACTGTTGCTTGAGCACCTTTTTCTACCACACTTTTTCCTTCCACTCAACTTTCTATGAATATGCTTGGATACAGCACTCTGTGAACAGCCAGCGTCTTTAGCAATGACCTTTTGTGGCTTACCCTCCTTGTGGACTGTGTTCTGGACAACTGTCAAGTCAGCAGTCTTCCCCATGATTGTGTATCCTACTGAAGCAGCCTTAGAGACCATTTAAAGGCTCAGGAAACCTTTGCAGGTGTTTTGAGTTAATTAGCTGATTAGAGTGGGACATCGTGAGTCTACAATATTGAACTTTTTCACAATATTAAAATTTTTCTGAGAAACAGAATTTGGGGTTTTCATTAGCTGTAAGCCAGAATCATCAAAATTTAAACAAATAAACGCTAGAAATATTTCACTCTGTGTGTAATGAATCTATATAATATATGAGTTTCACTTTTTGAATTGAATTATCGAAATAAACAAACTTTTCCATGGTGTTCAAATTTATTGAGATGCACCTGTATAAGGCAAATCTATTCAAGCTACAACTTATGATTCTATAATTATACTAAGCCTGATGTATTTATAGGAGAGATTTTCTTAAAAGGGAGTTAGTACCTTTTAGAAAAAGGTGTAACCTCTGCACCACTGAGTGAAACTATCCTGATTTGCATTTGTAAAAATCAGTTTTGTCATGTACAGTCCTGCTCACCATTATTGGCACCCCTTCATTTTTTGCATAACCTGTACAATATATTCAGAAATAAATGGAAATGTACCAAATTTATATCAGGATCTTTTAATTGGCGGTCCAAAGTAATTTAACAAAGAATTGTTTTTTCAACTTGCATATTGTAATTTCAAAGAAGAAACAGAAAAAACATCATGTGCAGCAATAACGGCACCCCTCTTTAATATTTGGTTGCACACCCTTTGGCAGTGATGACAGCCTCCAAACGTTTCTTGTAGCCATCTATAAGCTTCTTGCACTTCTCAGCTGGTATTTTCTCCCACTCTTCCTTTGCAATTTGTTCAAGCTCTTGAATGTTTGCAGGGTTCTTTTCCCCAATAGCAGATTTCAGCTCACCCCAAAGATTTTCAATCGGATTGAGATCAGGACTCATTGCTGGCCATTTTAAAACAGTCCATTTTTTCCTTTTCAACCATTCCTGCGTGCTTTTGGATGTGTGCTTTGGGTCTTTGTCTTGCTGGAGGACCCATGATCTTTGACTCAAACCAAGTTTTCTTACACTGGGTAGGATATTTCGCTCTAAAATCTCTTGATAATTCTCTGATTTCATGATTCCTGTGATACGGTCAAGGCCTCCAGTACCAGATGCAGCAAAGCAGCCCCACAGCATTATGGATCCTCCACCATGCTTAACTGTTGGTAGGGTGTTCTTTTACTTGTAGGCTTCATTGCGCCATCTGTAAACAAACTGTTGGTGTGCATTGCCAAAAAGCTCTATTTTTCTGTCCACAGAACATTTTCCCAGAAGGACTGCGGTTTGTCCAGGTACTCTTTGGCAAAGATCAGTCGTTCCTTTTTATGTCTTTTCCTCAGCAATGGTGTCTTCCTTGGCCTTCGCCCATAAAGCCCTGTTTGGTTTAGTGTGCGGCGTATGGTACTTGTTGAAACCATGACCCCAGACTGTTCCAGGTTGGCCTTCAGGTCTTTGGATGTTTGACATCGTGTTTTTTTCCACCATTCGCACCAACCTTCGAAGACTTCTCATAAATTTTTCTCTTCCCCCCACATCCAGGGAGGTTCTTGACAGTTCCATGCTTGGCAAACTTCTTAATAACATTACGCACTGTTGAAACAGGGATACCAAGGTCTTTGGAGATGGCCTTATACCCTTTGGAGGTCTTGTGTATGCTAATAATAGCCCTTCTGATGTCCTCAGGCAGCTCCTTTGTCTTCACCATTGTGACAAAGGAACAGGGAATAACAGGTGGCTTTTTAAAACACGGAAGTCATCATTCATTGGCTAATTAATGTCACATGGGCACAGACAATTTATCACAGGTGATTCTCATTTGTGATTTACCACAGGTGAGTCATAATGTGTTTCCATACTGATTTACAGCAAAGGGTGCCAATATCAGTGACGCAGCAAGCTTTAAGTTTTTCTATCCCCCATTGTTTATCTTTTGCTCTTTTGTATCAAACACTAATTCTCTATAGAAAAAAGTTTTCACTTGATTCATTTTTTTCAGGAGATATTCCACATTATGTACTTAAACTTCCCCCATAGATCTAGGAGCGGTGGGGTTAACTGCCAAGCTTCTCAGGCTTGTAAAACTGCCCAAAACTGGAACCCCACGTCAATTCCCGGCAGTTTTCTGTGCTGCCTGCAGATTCCTGTGAGCAGTCGTTAACCTGAAATTCCACCGAAATTTGCAGGGGCACGAACTGACACAAACTCTTCTTTTCATGCAGTGGCCGCGACTCCCCGGCGGCACTCCCCTCTCCCTGGGCCCCCCACTGCGCTACCAGGAGTGCGTTTCTGTCAATTTGTGTCACAGGCGAACGCGGACATCACATCCTGTAAACAGTCACTAACTGCCAGGAATTGGGGGAGTTTGCAGGGGTGAAAATTTGGCTTTCCGTGCAGTGTCATCTCAGGGGCTTCTTCAGTTCTAACTGAGGTTTCAAGTGGTTCAACTCAATTCAATTTTTTTTGTACAGCGTGAAGACCTTAAAAATTATAGAGAAACCCAACAGTTCCCAAAATGAGCAGCACTTTGGCAAGGTGGTTAAATAACTGAAACCTCCCACAATTTGAACGTCTTCAAGAATTACAAGCCAAGTCTAGCTGCTCTGTTGTTTTAACATTTGTGGGTCTGCTATAGTTCTCATGGCTTATGCCATTATTTTAGTCTTTCCCTGTTTTCTGTGTTCCCCTCCTTGTTTCCCGTGTGTGTGTGTGTGTGTGTGTGTGTGTGTGTGTGTGTGTGTGTGTGTGTGTGTGTGTGTGTGTGTGTGTGTGTGTGTGTGTGTGTGTGTGTGTGTGTGTGTGTGTGTGTGTGTGTGTGTGTGTGTGTGTGTGTGTGTGTGTGTGAGTAACTGAGTGTTGGTGTGTGGATGGTAGCGGGGATGAAGTTTGGTTATTTGCCAGCTGAAGTGAGGGATAAGATGAATAAGTGTTGTTGTTTCATTGGGGACAATGAATCTACAAACACTAATGTGCAAACAAATCATTTTCATACAAAACCGCTCTTCTAATTTGTGGCACCATATATCATGCTTGTTTGATTCATATAAAGGGATTAATGTTAAGTAAGTTAGATTCATTTTCATATCTAATGTAGGCTGTAGCTGAAGTGATCTGATTGTATGTTTAGGAAAATGCTGGGTTTAATGGCTGATATAATCTGTAGCGGGAAAAAACTAAGTCTGGTGGAAAAGTAACTTTTTGTATACCTGTTTGAGACTTTTATGACCTGAACTGTTTGTGACCTGAAACCTATATGATCTGTCTAATACCTTTATGACCGTTCTAGTACTTATTGACTGTCCAAGAACCTAATTTCCGTCTGCTTTATCTTCAAAGGAAACATATGCAAATGAGTTTCCTGTGTCTTAATTCCTGTCTCAAACTGCGCCTACAGAACCAGTCTGAACTGGCTCAGACAAACAGCCTTAGTTCTCCTATATAAGATCCTTGCATTTGACTGTTCTCCATCATCACTCTGAGATCCCTGTGACTCTCTGTGTTGATCCTTTCTGCAGAAAGCCCCTATTAAAATACACAAAGACAAATTTGGTGTTCCAGCCTCTTGTATTTTCCGATTTCCATCACAAAACATAAAAAAAATGTTGTATTGAGAATTGCTTTATTTAAGGACTATTTTAGTTACTGTACATTGTCTACTGAATCATTGTTGGCTGTACTTATTTACAGCAGACGCAAGTGAGCTCATATGGGAAAGTAAGGAGAACTCAATGTTAGTCAAGACAGTGTTTTGTGCAAGTTGTACAAATGGTGTAAAATAAGGTGCAATATTTGTAAGTACAAATCAATAAATTTGGCATTGAATGGAAAATGTCCTAAACTAGTGTGAGTTAATATGGTTTAGCAGAGGTTGAGGCGGGTGTGTTGTGTCGAGCTGAAAAACCTCTGCCCTCCACCACATCCTTGTCTTTGATTGAAGCTTGTTCTGGTTGGGATAAACTGAAAAAATGTTACGTTCTTGAACCAGCTCATTGTGACTCATGTTTTACATCCAGGAGTCTTTTTATTAGCTTTTTGCCCAAGTGTGCCTAAATTGATGCTACTCTGGACTCGCCACCAGATCACACAGTTTACGACCATCATTTTACATGACAAGACATTTATATACCAGACTCTTTATTTATCAAATGGTTCATAATTCACTGACAAGTGGAAAAAAACAACGCTGTCTGCTTTCAGGTCTTCCATCTCTAATGTCTTGCTGATGCAGTTGTAGATGTTTTCTTGGCCTTAACTTCCATTTGTCTCCTCTGCTTCTGTTTTTCTTTTCTTCAACCCTTTGCTGATGTAGTTGCCTCTGTTACAGTGCCATGCTCTTTTGAACAGCTTTCAAAATATTAAAAGCAAATTTAAGTTAAGTATGTTGTTTCTGAAACACTTTATCTTCTGTTGAAATCCTCTTCACGTCCCAACAGAAATCAATAAATAAAGTTCCCCGAATAAAAAAATAAAGTCTGTCTGTGGCCCTGTAGCCCTCACAGTAATCTCAAGGGTGAGTCCACACGATGTAATGAATGTGTTTGGGACCCGGTTGATCCTCTGCTCTGGACTTGTGGTGACATTTCTCACTGTCAGATGAAAAGAGGTAGCCTGCCCTCATGGGCATCATAAGTGAAATATCACCGTCTACCCTGATAATGTATCAAGGAACTCTTCCCTTAACTTGTTGCAGTGGGATTATGTAGAAATTACGGGTCTGCAAATGCACACACAAATGTAGTGTGTTGACGTAGCCCATGGCTCCAACCACAGTCCTGGGACAATGTCTCCACAATGATCAGCTTTAAGGCAGGTCTGTTATACCAGCCTTGTACAGTAAATGGTAAATGATCTGTCTTTACATACACTGAGAAAAATGATTTTGTTGGCCCTGTAATGTTTACGTGGCTTGTTTGTTTAAATTCTACAATAAAATATTATTTAAGTGCTTTTACTTCAAAATGCTGTGTTATTTAATCTGCTACTTGAAGTTTGTTAGTAATTATGAATCATCATTTTGATAAGTAATTTTTATCATTCACGCCAAGTAATACTAACTACCCTTCTGTATTGACTGCACGACCCGACACAATGAAGTAAAGTTTACTTGGGTAACTCGAGTGAAATTCGAAACCCTTTTCCTGCTCAGCCAGTGACGTCAAAGGACAGTTTGCGCTCCTTTCACACAATAGGTTAGACACTGACCAGAGCAGCAGCACCTGACCCAGGAGGACAGACTTTTCCTGGAGGATTTTATACCTCATTTGATGAGACAGTTCGTGGATGTGAAGCCACTGGGGTAGGTTTCATGCTTAATTTACTTTGTACATTCATGTTAGCTCATCTGCTAAAGTCAGACTACTTTGCTAGCATTAGCTTAGCTTGCTAGCTATTATCGTTCTGGCACATGTGCTGCTTTTCTAGACACACACCAGCAAATTTGTGGACATGTTTTCAGTTGCTGAAGAAGGGGTCCCAATGGTGTAAGCTATGTATCTTCTGATTGTCAAAATGTATTGTGTTGTGTTTCATTACATTACATTAGATTTATCTTAGTAAGTTGGAACATATTGTATCTTTCATTAAAAAAATTTAAAATAGGTATTGGTTAAACTATATGGTAATTATGAAAGCAGCAGTTAATGTTGCTGCTCAATATTTCAAACTGAGAGAAGTGTTGTATTGTTTTAGCATGGTGTTTAACTATGTTGTGTGTGTTAACCTTTTGTTTTAGAACAAAGAGGAGTTAAGAAGGATCACAACAATTCCTCTCCAGCAAACCATTTGGTCAACATTGGACACTGGTTTTTCAGACAAAGGACAGGGTGGCTTGCATGAAAATAAGTTCTATGCTGGACTCACTCAGGCAGGTAATGTCTAAAATTCATGTGATGATAATCTTATGTTGGGCTCGTGTACATGGATGGATGTATGGATAACTGGTGACACTTGGTTCATTTGGTCAAAGTTAAATATTTGTATTAGCTTCCCAACCATTATTCATCTCTACCTTCTATGTAAAGTCCCTTGAGATCATGTATATTATGATTTGATGCTATACAAATACAATCTAATTGAATTTAATTAAACTGTAAGTGAAAAAATATTAAAGGGATGTACTGCATTAAATCATAAAATACTCACTTTCTACATTCAGTCCGTAGCTCGCTTCACCACTGCTTGCTCTCTATCCATTGTGAATGTATATGCAGTTATATGATATTCCGTCTCTCGAACAGCAACATATCAAAGGTAGAAGAGACGTCATCATCCGCTGCTTAATGGAGTAACTTGGAGAGTCTGGAGAGGAACTCATCAAGGACTACCAGGTAAATTTGTGATGATTATTCTGACCATAATAAAAACCTAAGACTTACTCTTATCTCCGTACAAATACTTTATAGGCAAACCACTCATATCCCTTTGTGTGGTTTAAAAAAAATATTTGTATTAATTTGCATTCTTCAATAAGATATTTACTACAATTGACATTTAAGATACAGTACCAATCAAAAAGTTGGCCCAACAACCTTTTGATTGGTATAGTCAATAGTTAAAAACAGTCGATAGTCCATAGTCTTCTAAGTTCTGATTTCAAATGTTTTTGACATCATTTCAGCAAGGAAGCCAAAGAGGACTTCTCTCATCATGACTTTAAAGGGGACATAGCATGCCCATTTTACCACAAGTTGATATGGTTCCTTGGGGTCTTAATGAAATGTCTGTAACATACTTTGGTCAAAATACCACAAGGATCATATAAAACAGGACCCTTTTTACCCTGTATAAAACAGCCCTCCACAGAGTGACCTGTTTTGAGTGCCTGTTCCTTTAAATGCTAATGAGCCAGCTCCCTCCCCTCTCCCCATGATTTTAAACGATATAAATTACATATTTTATATGATATAAATTATCAAATATGCATCCCATACTTATTTTTTGTCTTTTAATTCCAATCATATTGTCCCCTCTGCCCCCCAGGAGGGGCATGAACCCCGACATTCAACGGGTACAACAACAAGCGGAGAAAGCAGAATCGCGGGCTGACCTTATATATACAGTCTATGGGGCTGACCAGCGTGAGAAATGCACGTCCCGTGTGAACAGCCAGGCGGCTGCGCACTGAGAACGGCGCTGCGCTGCTCGCTGCAGCGCTTCCGCGTCCGAGTTAACCCGGCGTAACTACTGTAACCCGGCTACAGT
Source organism: Hippoglossus stenolepis (assembly GCF_022539355.2). Classification (NCBI taxonomy): domain Eukaryota; kingdom Metazoa; phylum Chordata; class Actinopteri; order Pleuronectiformes; family Pleuronectidae; genus Hippoglossus; species Hippoglossus stenolepis. Next base: position 1,997,393 of record NC_061497.1, on the reverse strand, counting down.
AGCGCTGAACGCTGCGGAAGTTACACGAGGCAGCGAGGCTGCGAGCAGCAGCGCCGTTCCCAGCACGCAGCCGCCTGGCTGTTCACACGGACGTGCATTTCTCGCGCTGGTCAGCCCCATAGACTGTATATATAAGGTCAGCCCGCGATTCTGCTTTCTCCGCTTGTTGTTGTACCCGTTGAATGTCGGGGTTCGGGGTTACAGTAGCGCTGAACACTGCGGAAGTCTTCCACACTGCTGTGTAGCTGCCAATTCAGCTCAGGGGCGGTCGCCCGGCAGCTGCTGCAGCCTCCCAGTCAACATCCAACAAATGCCCTGGAATCGCGGCTGACCAGCGGAAATGCTCGCCGTGAACAGCCAGCGGCTGCGTGCTTGAACGGCGCTGCGCTGCCTCGCAGCCTCGCTGCCTCCGGTGTAAACCCGGCGTAGCGAGTGGGGGGACGGGGGTGAGGGGGTGGGCCAAGACCATGTAGGAGACTTCCAGTTCCTTGTTACGACACAAAAACCAGGAAGCGCAATCGAGTCGCTCAAGCATGACATTTCTGACTTAGAGGAACTATAACAAAACGCGCGAGTGTTTTTTTCCCAGAGTTTTTGGGTTGGTAGACATGCCAGATACCCACATTAACCTGTAGAAGCACTAACAAAGTGGAATTTGCATGCTATGTCCCCTTTAAGATCTGAAGGAAATGCAGCACAGGAAGGCCACAACCCCTGACCATGTCGGTCATCACAAGGGAAAAGAGGTTCTTCATGACTGTTGCAAATGTTTACCTTTTGCTCAAAGGCCTAAAATAACAGCATTTGTTGGAAATTAACTTACTGCATTTCTATTCTGTATTTCTTACAAAGCTATTGCACTTTACAGTGATCCTTCTTTGAAAATGTAATCTCTGCAGATGTACACGTTTGTTTGTTTAGTCTGACTGTCTGAGTGATTTTCTGAAAGCTCTTGAAATTGTTAAAACGTTTTGGCCACACTGTTGAGCATGAAGCCACTTTGTGTTGCTAAAAGATTGTATTTTCTGTTATGGCAGTGGTTACAAAATATGCAAGCATTGCAGGCTAGCTGAAATATACATACTTAAAGGCCTTAAAGGGTTAGTTTGGATTATTTTATGTGTAATTGTATGAGGACCTTATCAATAGTCAGTGTATGCGCTACATGGAGAAACAGCATGAAAGTTAAGCGATGATGTGTCATGGACAGGGTAAGCAAAAAAAAGGTATTTTAACAAGTTAAAAGACCAACTAAACGCCTTTGGAGAAATCACATATTTTTGTTTGTGTTATTGTGTAACTTTGGGAATCTGATGTTGGGCCATGGTTTTTGTCAAACCACACTTCGGCCTACATGTGCCATCAAAGCCTGAAGCCGCATGTTCCTCCAAGACTCAGTCTCCCAGGGGCCATCAAAAACCAGAGCAAGGAACTCAGTTTCCCAGGGAGCATCAGAGGTGTGAAAACCCCCCCAGGGACACAGGTTTCAACTCCCATTGGTCATTCTGGACCCCATGACCTGTGAGGTCACCGGGCCAATATAAAGCCAGGTTCTCCCCCTCTTCTGCCTCTTCTGCCCTCTTTCTACACTCCCTCTACGGAGAGAAGGCTGTCGAGCCTCTTCTGCCCTCTTCCTACAATCCTTCTATAGGAGGGAAGGCTGTCGAGCCTCTTCTCCAGCTCACATCTTCTCTTCCCATCCAACTCTTCGAGAGGAGCACAAAGGTGCAGCTTCCAGCTCATCTCACCAAGGAAACCTCCTCGCCCTCCAAGCTCTACCAACGTCCTAGCAGCGATGCGATGTCCTGCAGGAAAACTTCCGCCAGCAACTGAGCTACACAACTCAACAGAAACCAGTGTTGGGGATCGAGCTTAGACAAAGGATCGTAAACGAGGCCCGTGTGCTTTTCAAGGCCTGTCTGAGTTTTGCTCTCTCTCAGAGACAGCCCTCCAGAGATTCGACAGAGCAGCCATGTTGTCTTGACCGGGCCTGAGGTCAACTTGGGCTCTATTGGCCGAGACAAACCCCCGGCCCTCTCCAGGAGGGAGGCCGGACATTTCGCAGGTAATAAATAAGAGCTCCCAAATCATTGCTCATTCCCCGTGCACTGAAGATAGACCAGAACCTCTCCAGGTCCCTCCAGATGATCCAGACACTTAAGGAGCAACCACAAACGTTTGTAGTTTTTATATTTTTTCCTTTAAGTTCATTCAACTCCTTTTAATTTTGTTACTTGAACTTTCTGAAAGGACCGCAGCAAAGTCGAATACTGCAGGCCGAGTTATCCACAGACTTTCCTCCGCTCCCACAAATCATAGCTGCTCCGCCGCTATTCATCCCTGCAGAAGAGCAAGTTTATATTGCAAGCATTGAGACTTTCCCACGAGAACGACCGATTCTTCCACTTTCCGGCCGCAGCTTTGCCCCGCTGCCATCACACGAAGCAGCTGATCACTGTTTCCGACGCCACGAACCAAATCCACTGTCTTCCCGAAACGCCGCGCACCAACCAACCCGGAACATCGACAAGTAAGAGGCTTATGTCTGGGCAGAGACTAGTTTAATTATTAGTGTGTTACTATTTGAGCGTACATTTGTGTGAGACCGCTGTGTCAAATTTTGTCCACATTGTGCCCGTGCCGTGACGTATTCGGCATTTCGCCACGTCACGCTTGTGTTACCACAGACCGACTTTACGGAGATTCTAACCTATTAAAGATCGGTACACAGCGGACGGATCTTAGTTCGTCGCTTGGGTACAGTGGTAGAGTCCCCGCAAACCTGTCTCTGCGGTGTTTGAGATCTCTCTGATAAATTAGTGTATAACTTTTCCTTCCTCTCTTCTCCTAAATCCGCTTGCACGCACGTCCGAACTGCATCCCACTTCACGTCTTATATACCTTCTAGAATCTAGATAGTGCGATCGCATCTCGACGCCATTCGGCGCTTTGAACCACGAGATAGATCAAGTAACCTTGTCCACCATTCCTGGTGGTCAAACCACATGGTGCACCGCCATTTGCCTCCATCTTCCCGGACATATACACACACACACCCACCCACACACACAGACACACACGCACACACACATACTCGCCTCCGGTAGACACATTGAGGCATTACATATGTGTTACGATTGTAATAGATGCTTGTGGTGTTTCATCTTGATATAGTGGGTTTGCTGTGATAAGTCATTGAGTTACATTGATGTCATTATCTAAATAAATCCCTTTATATTTAAAACGGTATTTTGTGATTCTTTGTGCATATATATATTGAATACAGCTGATTATGACTGCCTGTGCTCGAACTTAAAACCTTCACTGTTCATTATATAATCATTAATAGAAAATATTGAGATTTCTAATTGAACTTTTCAGATTATGAGACTGATCTTTATTGACTGATTGTTGGTCCCTGATTCCAGGGTGGTGCCCGCCTTGATAAATTATAATTACAACTTTATTATTCTTAATTGATAATTTTATTGTTTTCATTAATTATTTCATTATTCTTAATTGATAACTCTATCATTTTAATTAATTATTTTATTATTTTAATTAAATAATTTTATTTATTTTAATAATCATATTTTATGATTATTGAAAATTAGCCAACATCAGTCTACCTACTATTGCACAACACCAGCAAGACGACACAAAACTGCGAACTGCACAGCAACTTCCTTTTCCCCTTTCTACGGACTGGTAACACAACTGGGCTTAATAATTATACTAGGCTAAGCAAGACTGTTTATTCGATTCTGTGTGAGGTTTATAAGTTTGATTTGTGGTGTTCTGATATTTTGGGTACAAGTTATTGAGAAAGTAATGTTAGTCTGTTATGCTCTTCACAGTCTTTCGTTGCATCCAATCTAGTAACTTTCTCTAATTTGGCACACACACAGACACACGCATAACTCTTCACCTCATTATCTCTACAGGTCGTAAACATTCCAATAGGTGGGGGAAGGGTGTTATCTCTTTGGCCAGCCACCATCTTGAAAGCACGCTGACTCACACAGACACACACACACATGTATACACACATACCTATCTTTGTTTAGCAATTAGACCGTTAGTAATTTGTGTTTTTATACTTTATTATATTCATAATAAATGTGTTTTTTTCATTAATGTTGCATAAGTGGATTTTGCCAACCTCTACACTGTCAAGAACTCCATATCCTTCAACTTAGCTAACTATCTATATGGTAATTTTGGTTATAGTTATTAATTTAATTGTTAATCAGAGTTCCAAATTTGTAGTTAAAACCTTTATGAGACTTTATTCAATAAATTGGCTATCTTTTCCCTTCCTTTGAAGGGTGGTGCCCCGAGGTAACTTTAATCAATTAAAGTTATTTAATATTAATAATTAAATATTAATATTTAATATTTTATTTTGATAACCAAATTTATTGAATGCCGAAAGGCACACCATTTTATGGTATCACGTTTAATGCATTATGGCACAACACTGAACTGTCCCTAAAACACTGAAGTAAAACAATAACACAAACAAACTCAGGATCTAGGCTGGCACCTTTTTTAAATGTCTAAAATGCGTTTGTTGCTGACCCCACCCAGAGCAGTTCATTACTTAGCTTCCTTGCAGGTGCCCGTCTCTGCTTCTTCTAACTGGGGATGTGCTGACCGCTATCTACTGTAGCTAATACCCTGACTACAGAAAAATACCTCATACAGCCACACATTTAATAATCCTATCAAACTGTTTAAGAGGTAAAATGCATCAGAAAGGTCACATGTCCTATTTGAAAATGTTTTAGCCTGACTAAGTGTTTCAAATGAAAGTCTGCAGTACTGCTGCTAGCACTGATTTAGATATGTTTTAATGCCCACCAGATTGTATGTGTAAAAAGCAACCTCTTACATCAGTGTTGAAGGGGGAATAAAAGGTGCTGTTTCTGTAAAAACATCTGTTATTTCATGTTTTATAGAAGTCTAATGTTCAAACAATCGTATTGACAAAAGTAGCTCATGTTAAAAATGCAACAAATCCATAGTATAATAGTGCTGTAAAGTATATCAAATAATATGTAAATATTACTTAGAAATGTCTGGATATAAAGTAAATAAAAGCTAGTTAATTTAAATATTTTCAAAATTAGATACAAACTTAGTTTAACTACAATTTACTAACAAAATGTGAGTATATTGTATACCTAAGGGTTAAAATTGCCAGTAAAATCTACTTAAGTATTATTTATCTACCAAGTCTTACTAGTAAGTAAACTTTACTTGAGGATTTCCCAAGTAAAAATTACAAAGAATTTCTGAGTGAGAATTGCTACGGAGCTTCTGTCACTCCAAATTTTTTTCAGTGTAGCATTTCTCTTCTTCTCTTCATCTTTCTTTTGCCTTGATGGCCACATACATCGATCACACACTGCGGTCAGGGACCACCTGCTCTACCTTGTGAGCCACAGCTGCCCAATGCACACATTTTGTTACAGGATTTAGTTCATGAGCTTTTGTTTTTGGTGAGGTTAGATCACCATGGAAAAATAAATTTAAACATGTTAGCATAGCACAATCTATTAAATCAACATAATTTAATATCAAATTAAACATTGCCTGCTGCTGGCTTCTCCAGAGCTGTGCGGGGCCGTTGAATCGGAACCGTGCTCGCCGTCACCTTCAGCGCTGCACGAGGACGTGGAATCGGGCCATGCTCACCACCTCTTTCAGCGCGGTGCGGCAGGTGGGAGCAGGAGCGGACCCCGACTGGGCCAGCAGACAGTCCATCAGCGTCTTCTTCCTCTCCGCCTGCCTCCGGAGCGCCTCCAGCCCCCATCTGCTCCCGGTACGCGGTAACGAGGTCCTCTGCCATCCTTACCAGCGCCATCTCTGCCTCCCGGTCCGTGTCTCTGGCTGCGTGGAGCCCCACGTTGGGCGCCAGTGTGGCAGTCGACCATGCCACAGGGCTCTCCCACACACAGCCAGAGAATGTTCTGTTGCTTTTCAGCATGATTTATTAAATCAAAACACACACGTGAACAAACATAAATAAACTGACCGAAATGGACTAGCTTTGCGGCTCAGTGTCTCTGAGTCCTCCTGTGCCTCTTCCTGACTCTCTGTGTCCCGTGTCTCTGAGTCTCCGAGTTTTTTTCAGTCTCCCTGAGGCAGCTCAGTGTGAGGATCAATCAGCTAACAGCTCTCACCTGTGCTGATTGATCCTCTGTGATGCAGGTGAAGGTGCTCTCACAGCCCCCTCACCTCCACATATTCATTGATTCATATTGCTTTTCTAGGCTTAATATGAACAATGTGATTAGCATAAAATATGTATGGAAATCACACTGAATGTTAATGTCAGACATTTCTCTGTGTCTTGATGAAGGTTGGTGAGCTTTATTAACACCAGACAGCAGTGGAAATGAGTTCTGCACTTAATTGTTCTGTCCCTGACATGGAACTCTATTTCAAGCATAATGACAAGCATAAAGTGACTCTGGTGCATAGGCTGAGTGGGCGTCTCCAAGCACAACTTATGGTTCAAGTTCTGTAGGTGCAGCAGCATCAACGTGCAAAAGGTTTGACTGAGGTACTATATAACTGAGAGGGTCAGTGATTAATAAATTCAGTCTTAGCCACTTCATCTCATCACTGTGAGAAAGCTGTACCAGTCGCAATGACACATGACGACAACAGCTCAGCGAATGGAAAGAGGCCTCTTAAGGGTCTGAATGAGCACACAACATTTTAAATCTGCAGCAAGAGACAGGTGGTGCCTTCTTATTTTCACTCCTACAAATAACCAATATAAATGCATCAAACTGACATTACTTCAAAGCTCACAATAAAACAACTTTGCTTTTTTTACATATGATGTAAACATTTAAAATGTGGCACAATAGCCTTTGCACTATATGTTTCAGTAATAAAACTAATAACCCTACTTTTGCACTACTTACTACTTGGAGGCTGCAGATTTATGAACATACTGTTGTGTCCTCCTGCCATCAGAGGGCTGTATGATCTGAAGGAGAAGCCTCATACAGTTTAAAGCATCTGTGGACAAATCAGTAGTAGATTTGCCTCAGTCCTCCTCAAAAGACACACTGAGGTAGGTCCTTCATTGCCCAGGCCATACGACTGTACAACTCCTCTCGGATATGGCGAGATGTGAGTGATTTCAGTCAGACAACTCACGTTCAAACGTTTATTGCAGCAGGAGAACAGGTTTAGTGTTTGGCATCTAGGCTCCAACTTAATCACTCCCCCATATGATTACACAGGAATGATGGGAGTGATGAGCAAATACTTGTAACCCCCCGTCGGAGCCTACAGGTGGATGCTGGGGTGGTGGAGGGGCTGAAGCAACTGTTAGCAATGCTGCAGCAGCAGTGCGAGCAAAGGGGATGATGGGAAATTTCTCTCTGCTGAAATAGACCACCTGATAAGGTGGGTGTGTATTATGGATGGTTGTGGAGAGTGAGTTATGTCACATGATTGGAGCAGCGTAGCTCGAGTTGGCTGCCTGAACTAGCTCGCAGGCGTCGCTTGATGAACCATGTCACTAGGCTGCCAGACTGTCACCAATACACTTACATCTGCTGTACCTTAACTTTACAGGCTATAATAATCTAGTACAAAACTTTGTATAGCTTCAGTTATTTATCTTCAAATGTCCATTAGCACAAACTCCTTCACAGTGACAGCTTTGCAGTAGTTCTGGTGGCTAGATTTTCATCCCACTGCAGTGTGCTTATTCTTTACTCATTTTAACCTTTCATTATTCTTATGTTCGTGTGTTTGACTTTTTTGTGCATCTATCTGTCTATCTGTCTATCTATCTATCTATCTAACTAAATAGTATTCAAATATAAATACAGCTTGATTTACTGAAAGAATCCTGCTCTAAATACAAAAAAGGTTCACTTTTCTAATGTTGAGGAATTCAATTTTTTTGCTCCGCACAAAGTCCAAGACACACTTTGAACCGAAATACCAACTACTTATTTTATGCCTCTCCTCCACCTGTGCACTGTGCTTGGCCCCAGAACACCACACAGATGCACAAAGTTGTCGGTGCTGCGTATGCTGCTCATAATGCCATTATGAAAAAAAAGGCTGATTTTCTAAAATGTTGTATTTAAAAAAAAAAGTATTCAAATATTGTCAGTAAACAAAAAGAAAAACAGCAAAAGCTCCCCTGGTTTTTGGTGTGCTGGTACTTTAATGTTGTATGTCTCCTCTGCTGTTAAATTATGACTTATTTTGGTCTGAAAGTGATTTAAGAGTGACTGGATGTCTAAGTAATTGTAATGAAAAAGGAAATACACCCAGTGTGCACCTTATGAACAACTTGTACTTTATGACCTGTAGCATTACCTTCCAGGAACAAGCCATTAGAAGATGGTAAACTTTGGACATAAAAGTATGAACATGATCAGCAAAAATACTCAAATAGGCCGTGGCATTCAAATCATGACTGATTGGTATTAAGGGCTTAAAATGTGTAAAGAAACCATTCTCCACACCACCACACCACTCTAGTGGTCTACAAGCCTCAGCAGAAATCCACATTCATCAGTCTTCAACTGTCAATTTGGTGAGTCTGTGTTCACTGAGTCGTGATCGGGATCGTTACCATGGTGGTGGATCATGTAAAGTGATCATGGTTGGAGGTGATCGTGTATTGTGGTGATAGATCGTGACGGTGGATCGTGAAGGCAGCTGATCTTGGATTATGATAAACACTAGACTGCTTAGATATACAATAAAACCTCCTCACATATTCAACCTTTACTGACAACACCTCAACTGCCTTGGGCAAGATACTGAACCCCCAAAATTGCCCCTTCTCATAGAAAAAGTGCTACACATACATGTAGGTGCACTGTATGAATCTGTGTGTGAATGGGTGAATGGCAAACTGTACTCCAAAGTGCTTTGAGTTGTCATCAAGAGTAGAAAAGCTCTTTATAAATACAGACTGTATTGGAAAAATTAACTAAGTGTGGTTAAAACCTATTTTGTAGTTGGAAAGTAAGTTTTTGCAGCCCTGTCTAAGGACTTTTATGACCTGAGCTGTTTTATGGTCTGAACTGTGTTGACCTGAAAACTGCCAGACCCTTTTGCCACTTATTTATTCTCCAAAGAACGGAATGTATGTCTGCTTATCTCCTTAGGAAACACATGTAAATCAGTTGTTTGTGTTTAGATTCCTCTCTCAACCTGCGCCTACAGAACCAGTCTGAACTGGTTCTGAGAGACAGCCTCAGTCCTCCTATATAAGATCCCTGCATTTGACTCTTCACTCTGAGATCCTTGTGACTCCCTGTGTTGATCCTTTCTGCAGAAAGCCCCTATTAAAATACACGTAGATAACTTTGGTGTTTCCAGCCTCTTGTATTTCCAGATTTCCATTACAAGACCATTTAACATTTACAGACATATAAGAGGTAAGGTATTACCCATGTAACCTAAATCTGTTTACACAGTCAAATTTTGGGGAGTTCTCTTCCTCAAGGGGACAAGAAGCAAGTCCCCATTGTCGTTAAATTATTTTAAGGTAAAGACATGTTTTACGGTTAGGTTTTGGTCAAGGTTTGGGTTAGGCAAGTAGCAGGTATGTTTTTAGGTTAAATTACGTCTCCAGAAATCAACATGTAACAAATCCTTCAGTGTGTGTGTGTCCGCCTGGGGCATGGCCATCCAGCTCCTCTTCCTGCCAGACGCTCAGCATGCATCAACTCATCAGAAGCCTGCAGTATTTCAACCCTGCTCTTTGTTCTGTGTTACAAAGTAGTCCAGATGTTACGGCCAAACGTTTGAAGTTTCAGTAGTTTCTTTGTGTGCTGTGTTAACCCCGGCTAATTTCTGGTTTCCCTATGATTCAGGTTCATTGCCTCCTGCTTTCCAAGTCTGCTTTCCACTTTGCAATGTTCCTCATTGGCTTCCATTGCCTGCCGAGGATTCAGTTCTCTGCCTGCTATTGTCTCACCCCTACCTGCCGGCTCTGCCGAAATGGATTTCCGCCTACATTTACATGAGTTCTACATTTAGGCCCTATTTTGAACCAAGGCAGAATTACCCAATGTACTGAAGATGGTAGAAGAGGACCTGGCAGAGGCTGCACATCTGTTTGGAAAGCTTTGAGTTGGAGAAACAAGAGAGGGCCTGGATGAACATGAGAGGGAATCTATGATGGAGCCAGTCAAGTTTGAAACCAACAACACTGACAACGTGTGGAAGTTTGGTGACGAGATCACTGTCAATAGATCTAGAACACACACACACACACACACACACAGAGAGAGAGAGAAACAGACCAATAGGGGAAGAATAGCAGAAACATAAGGCATGAGGGAGAGATCATGACTAACTATATACATAAAGACTGTTGTGTGTGAAAATCCAGTTTCAGAAATACTCAATCCAGCCAGTCTGACACCAACAATCATGACACGAATTAAGTCCCACTGATCAATTTATAAACTGATTCAACAAACGTTCTTTCAAATTATATATATTTTTGATCATCATTGTATCATTAAACAGTTAAAAACATCCTACACTATCTGCCCCCGGCAGCAGATTTGTTGCATTGCGTGTTCACAAATGCTGCTCTGCACCATGCGGAAAACAGTATGATTTCCTAGGTATGCATCCTTCTCTTTATTGAGTTACTGTCGTCATGCGTCACTGTTTTTGGCTCAGCTCTTTCAGAGCAATGTTTCTGTCAATATCTACAGTATATTCCACCTCAGTCAGTGCTTGGAAAAAATAGATATACAGCTGAATACGTGAAATTCTGGTAAAAAGTTTATTAAAATGAGGTCATTGAAGAAAGAAACAGTTATACCTTAATTTATTGCTTTTTTGAAAGGGATGGATTTAGTATACATACAAAATTACACAACAATTTATCCAATGCAATGCATCACAGCATTTTAGCTGGTGCTTATTTCCAGTGCCTGTTGCTAGATATGATAACTGCTAATCGCTGGCTGTTGAGTTATTAACCTAATACAAATTGTTATGTACAGTTTTGTAGTGAAGTGAATGTAAGAGCTTGAACAGGCAGCAGATTGAACCCGCTGCTGAAGTGAAGAATCACAACATAACCAATTAATGCTCAGTGATGCATTTATATTACAGATGTCCATACTGAAGTGCATTTGAAAAGTGAGGCCATCAAGAACAAAAATGAAAAAACTGCAAAGTCAAGTGACTACAAATCACAGAGATGAACACAATGATTTAGAATCAACGACGGCGTACATAGCTTTAGCCTCTTAGTGGCAGAGCTCTTTGAAGAGGAGATACTAAGAACAAGATCTATCATTATGAATCTTTTTTCTCTTAAATCACAAACACACAGACACAGCTAAGGAAATATGATCTTGTCCACTACTTGGCTAATTTAAAATTAATAATTTAAAAAAGGAAAAAATACATATATATTTCCTCAATGTGCTACAATTCACGAAAAACCTGAGAAAATCAAGTGAGGCTTAACACAGAGATCTGATGCCGTTTGCTCCTCATCAGGGGGCTAAAGGAACTGGCCATTAGTGTCTGGTGAGAGACTGTTTGGACGTGAGGTTTCTGCATGAAACAGTGTGAAGTTAATAATTCAGTTCAAGTCAATTCAATGTTATTTGTATAATGCCAAATCACAACATACATTATCTTTACACGCTTTACATAGTAAGGCCAATACCTTACAGAATTATAGAGAAACCCAACTTGACTATGGCCTTTGTCCATCATAGATATCAAGTTGACTTTGTCTATGTAGCTACTTCATCTGTACGTGCACAAGCTACCACTGCACTACCAATGAGCAAGTATCAGACATCTGGTGAGAGACTAAACGGTGCAGTTTACAAACAATCCAATAAATCATGAGCAATGTTCTCTTGTCTTTTTATCTCAAAGCTCAACCAGGACCACAAACAGATCCGGTGGACTGGTTCCTTGTTAATTTCATGTATTTTAAATGAACAGACTTCTATTTAACTATTAATAGTCTTCCTTTGGATGTTCAGCATTGTTCTATTTTCCTATTGTCAGCATGTAACACACTCATTCAAATCTGTGGTTTTCTTTATGTTGTATTCACAGTTTTTAAAAAACATACGAACACAGAGGTGGAAACTAGACGGACTGTATGTACTTGGGTAAAGATATATGTTGTTCTAAACTTAGGCACATTCAAACTGAGACAAAACATTGGACACTGAAAGGGTCAATCTGCAAATGTTTCATTAAAGCAAGGTTTCCCTGGCACAATTTTGCAGGGGCCCAAGACAATTGGGTCCTGGCTTTGCCAATGGAATGCATAGGTGGGGATGAGCTGAGCCAACCTTCAGAACCTCCAACCATCCAATTCAAAATCCTCCTCCTTACCCGCAAAGCACCCAACAACCAGGCTTCTCCCTACCTCACAGACATGTTGCACTACCACAGTCCCTCATGCAGCCTCCGCTCGTCTGACGCCATCGCTTCCTTCAGCTGTCCCAAACCATTGCTGGTCTGGAGAGATGTATCTCCAATCTATACCAGATCAGGGATGAAGAAATACTCCTCGATTCCCTGGTCACGGTGGGTGCCCTGATGAATTACAGCTAACCAACCACTTTGATATCATGGACAAGCAGGACTTCCCACCGCTGACGGTAGACTTCCACCCTACTACGTCCGAGCAGCCACAGCCCAAAGATTTACTCAATAATTAATTAATTAGAATCTGGGTCCAACAAACTAATCCTGACTTTTTAATTTTAACGGAAACCTGTCTTGATAAAATCAAGGATGATGTCATTGCACTTGATGGTTATAATACTTAAAGGGTGGACCGAACCACAAGAGCGGGAGGGGTTGCTATTTTTGTGAAAAATTGTTTTGCTGTTTCTGTGGTACATTTAATGTCTCTGTCTAAGGAACTCAAATTTCTAGTGTTGGATGTCTCTCTGGGACCTAATAATAATGTTGTGTTGATTGGGACCTATTGCCCCCCGTCTGCTAATTCAAATGCATTGGACAAATTGGTTAATCTTTAATCTGGCTATGAGACCTCAGAAATTTTACTATTGGGTGATCTGAACCTCAACTGGCTATCATCCACCTCTGAAGGGCTAAGAAATCATTGCATTGAACTGACTTTAACTGAACTCATCTCTTCACCCACTAGGCCAGACACCATAAATTTGGAAAGGGGACTCTCATCTATATAATCCTAACAAGCAAACACCACAAATATATACATAGTGGTGTTTTTGCCTTAGACCTGAGTGCCCATTGTCCAAAATTTGGTATTAGAGACTCCAGACAAAAAAAGATGTGTTATTGTAAAGAGGGATTTCAAACACCGCAGGCTTTTCTACATGATTTGTTTATTAGTGACATCACTAGCTTATGCTCCATTACTGACCCAGAATTAGCCCTAAATCATTTTACAAATGTTTTTAATTCTTTAGCAAATAAGCCTGCTCCCTTTTTAAAAATATCGAGTAAAAAGCAGAACTAACCCCGGGTTTTCACTGTAAATCTCTGATTTGCTGAGGTTAAGGGATTTGGCATGAATAAAGCATGTTCCTGAAAGACCCCAACGGATTGGAAGATTTCCAACATATCCCAAACAGTTGGTCCTCCCCTTACTCTGACCCCCCCCCAAAAAAAAATGATGACCCTGCCCCACAGCCCCCTCCCCGACAGGAAGCCTACCACTTGGGAGCGAGGATACGCGAGGATGTGATGCGGCGTTTGTGAAAATACAAACAAATGCAAAGGTTCACTTTTTTACAAGTTCTTTTAATGAAGTTGAAATGTCACACAACACCATTTTTATCTCTTGTAGCTCGTCTGTTAAAAAATGTATTGCACTAATGGTCTCTCTCTGTGTGTCTGCAGTACAGCATCGGTCAGCACGCGCCCAGAGGTGCCATGCGCACGGGACGCACTGTTGCCGGGGACTGACTGACGCTCTGCAGCTGCCTCCTCCCTGGGGGCTTCCAAGCCGGGGGCATCCTCTCCACCTACTGCCCCCATCGACTCTGGAGGAACAGAAACATGATAATCGTACTTTAACACAAGTGTAATTCCTCAATTAATAAAAAAATTGAATTGTGTTTTCCTGTGTTGTCTGAGATCTCAGCCATGTCGGTGTCACCCTTCTTTTCTGACACAATGCCACCCAAACTGGTTTCCCCGAGAATCAAGGCCATCCTTATCTCCAGCGGTGAAAGCTCGGGTCTGGCCCGCTCCAGTAGCAGTCACACTCAGGCGGTGTGGCGCGATTCTCTTTGTCTCCACTTTCAAGTCCGACTACTTTTTTTTAAATTTCAGGCACCGTCCTATCCGTGGAACTCACTGCATTTACTGCAGCAGTTACAGCCACTCTGTGCATTTTCTTTTGTTGGTGATATTTTATTTTTATTTTATTTTAGGTCCTTTACTGTTCTCACTGTATCTAAATGACCTAGGAGCATCAATCATTAATAGCTTAATTCATTTTGATGCCGATGACACAGTCATATACTCTTCAGCGCCATCCATTGACAAAGCACTGACAAAATTAGTGTCAGACCTTTTATTCATACAAGATGCTCTTGCTAAACTCAGACTAGAATTAAATCCAGATAACACCAATTACATGCTCTTCACAAGATCCCAAATCAAAATCCCCCTGATTTTTAATATCAGTAAAAAACTGGGGTTGAAAATAAGAGTTCAAAAATATAAATATATGGGTATCTGGCTGGACGACAAACTATCTTTTAAAACTCAAATGAATGACCTATTGAAGAAGCTGAAAGCTAAATTGGGTTTCTTTTATATAAATAGGCAGTGTTTTACTTTCACAAGTAGATTGCAGATTGTGCAGGCAACGTTTTTATCAGTGCTAGACTATGCAGATGTGATATACATGCATGCTGCCACACATCCTCTCAAGCCACTGGATGCTTTATATCACAGTTCCCCAAGGTTTATTACAGGTGACAGTTATCGGACCCATCATTGTATCTTGTACCAGAAAGTAGCGCGGCCTTCACTTGCCACATGTAGGGAACAACCCAGTCTTGTTTTTGTTTACAAACCTATTCTTAATAAGCTACCATTTTATTTATCATCCCTTTTAAAAGATAGAAATATGGATAACCACACTCGTTCTCAACAATGCATCACCCATGACAAACCCTACATGCACACTGAACTGGGTAAAACTGCATTCAGATACCACGCTCCTCATAGTTGGAATAAACGTCAGGACTCAATTAAGCTAGATCATTTTTTAACCTTAAAACAGTTTAAGTTTTTGTTAAAGGAAGCTTTAGTTGATGAATGCTCCTGTTTTTCTTGATGTGGCTGTCTCATCCCTTTTTTAAAGATATTTTACTACTCTGTAAAAAGTTGTGTGTAAGTCTATAGTTATGTAGTGAAGCTGTGAGATGATACTGACTGTGTAGGAAAAACAAACAGTAAGTTAACTACATTAGATACAGTTTTTTTTTATTTCTCCTGGGCTGTTGAGGTTGGATTTCTTGGTGCCAGTGTCTTTATTTCTACTTTAATCTGATTATTTAATTCTGATGTGATAATATCTGATTGTTACCAACTAATTCATTCATTATTTTACTATTTCTCTCTTTAACAGCCATGAATCTACCAGAGGCTGAAGGACCGAAGCTTTAGTTGATGATGATGATGATGTGAAAAATCTAGACCTCATCCAACGATCAGATGACTGGTGTCAACAGAAGGAAGACCTCATGTGTGGAGCAGCACATTTGGTGCCATTCTTCTGGATGTGAAGGAGAGAGACTGGATAACAACATCCTTTATTCTTCAATGAGATGTGATGATGATGTCAATAAACCACCTGCAGTTTCCCTTGAGATGACAGAACTTTTTGTTTGATTCTCTATATTCTCAGATTCTGTTTCTTATCTTTGCGCTTAATTTCAACTGTTTTTAAAGGTGGTAGTAACATTTTTAATACATAACTTGCAAATGATTTACCTAGAATTTGTAAATGGATCAACTTCAGCAGTCACAGGTAAGTGTTTAGCAATGTGACATGAAGAGTCCTCAATAGTAAACAGCTAGAACTGTACAACCTGAAGTTCACCTGGATTAAATGTGACTACTTTAACCAATGTTTACTGCTGTTAACACTTTAAAAGTATGTATTAGATATACATGATTAAGTGTTTACTTAACCTCTGATATTTTTGATTAAACTGTATTGAGTACATTTTCCATTGACTATGCCTGGTTTCAATAAACGATTATTTCAGCATAGAGAAAAAAGTATGTTCCATAAAACATGGCCAGAGAAAATGGCCAGGCCAGAGAAGGAAATTAAACATCCCACCCCAACACTACAAAAACCTCTATCTTCTCAGCTCTGCTGCCTTGGCCATATCTCCTTTTCAATTGTCTCAAGCTCAGCCAACTTCTCCTTGCAGCCCCTCCTCAGAATATTTGACTTGGAGATGAGCTCGGCCATCTTGCTGCCAGCCTTGCCCTCAGCCTCTTCTGCACACCTGTCTGCATCTCTGGCCAGACCTTCAGACACCTCCTAGGATGGTTTTCTTTCTCTTTTTCAGTTCCTCCAGGTAGTCCTCTGAAGCTTTTCTCTTCTGACCCTGTGCTTCCGACTCTTTCTTCCTTCTCTCTTGATCCAGGTGGACGCGGTACCTGGACCTGGCTGATGCCACAGAATTCAGGAGCTCCTTAGTGAGTGGGACCTTCGTAACACCTCCGTGTAGCGTGACATAGTCGCACACAAGCCTCTGCGCAACAACAGTGTCCTCCTGCATATTGCATGTCTCCACCTCCTTGTTCACACAAAAGCCTCTCTCCACAGAGGCTTGACCATGGGACAAGATGAGCAGCTTCTGGCAAAAAGCCCAGAGCTCAGGATAGGGCTTGCTGAGGAAATCACGCAAGAAGATGTCCAGCCTCAATTGGTACAATTGGTAAAATGTGTACAATTTGTCAAAGCCTATTCCAGAACTATTCCTACCAGCAGAAACACCTCCTGACAGCTGTTTGTCCTGCAGAAACCTCAGAACTAGACATTTCATCTGTCTCTTGCAACTGTCTGGGTCTCTGTACATGACAGAGGGATCCAGACACGCCATCTGCCCAACGGTTGGGTATTTGAGGGGGCTCTTCTCCTGCACTTTCCTAACGATATCTGACAGTGCCTGCATGCAGTCCCTCCTAAACTCAAGGACCGTGAGCTCTACACCTTTGGTTCTCTGGAGAGGGGGATAATAGGCCGTAAATAGTACAAATAAATAAATGACATTTGCTGTTTGCATCCTAACCATAATTTGTAAAATTATCTTTTCAAATTATCACACTACCTTGAGGATTGACTCAGCACCCAAGCCAATGTCAGTGTCTTGTCCGTGACATCCAGTCTGGTCAGCTGCAGTGTAGTGATGTCCTGGAGGAGCTCTCTCTTGATGAAACGTCTATGTAGACTGTCAACAGACAAACTCAAAATTAAATGCAAGTCCCCTGCATCCACATTTATCATCAAGTGACATTATCATAATCTAAATCATAAATCTAATTCATGAACAAAGGTTGCAGAATGAAACTATATATTATTTTACACATTACATTATAAACCCCATATTATCAACACAGTGTACAAATCAATTAGGCCTAATCAGTGGTGACAAGAGTATTGTAATGATAATGTGCAGTGCTACCCCTATAAATCATTACCATGATCAACTCAGCCAAGTCTTGGCAGAGGAATGGCATCACTGGCTCGTCTGTTTGATACTTCTTCAAGAATGGATTGAAGGTCCTGGCAAGAGCCATGTAGAACTGCAATTTGGCTAAGACGAGTTGATCCTTCAGGGCTGCTGCAATCGTGTCAAAGGATGCTGTTCTAGGGTTTGGGAGTTTCTTCGTTCTCACTGCATCCATGTACTGGAGCAGTGATGGCCAGACCGCAAGTGCCCTCTCCACCACAGGCAGGTTTTCAATCCAGCGGTGGCCACAGAATGACAAAGGGAATACTGTAGATTTGGTTACAGCACTGTAATCTTCCCTCCTTGCTGGCACATTGTGGAACAATGTGTGCATTGCCTTCAGCAGCTTGTCCAGCTGCCACGTGGAGAAGCCACATTTGAAAGCGTTGTGTAAGGTGTGCAGTCCACAGCTCCCCACAACAACAAGCTGGGCCCCTCCATATTGTTCTGCATGCTCTTGCTGGAGAAGTTCAAAGAATCTCCAGTTCACATTGGGCCCATCCATCGAGATGGACACCAGGCTCCTCAGCTCAAGCTGGTCCACACACTCCTGAGAAATAAAAATGAACTATTAAATCAACCTTTACACCTTTTTCAGTCAAGTTCAAGTAAGTGTGTGTCTCTGTTATTTATGCTATTATATCTAGTATTGTGTTGATAAGCAATGGAAATGAATCAAGAAATGTATAGAGTAGGCTAACTATACACTAGGCTAACTATACACTTGCTAAATATAAACATTCATTATCAATAATTGATTACTTACTTTGACATGTTCCAGCAAGTCCCGCGCTGTTGCATGTCCCAGAAACGTACATGCAGGTCCAGCTGCTTGGTTTTGGTTGTCTGGTTCATGCTTTCATCGAACATCAGAACGAACGGACCGTTGTTTACTTTAGAGACAAGGTCTCTCGATGTACTCCGCTCAACCAAATTTTGTGACGTATGACGTTTTGTCACCACCGCACGCAAATGTTTTCGCGACATCGGAATCAGGGAACCTGCATTTGAAAAGCTCACCTATGCCATCGTTGCTGTTGTACGATTGGTGTTTAGCTATAGTATTTAGCGTCCACAGCACCTCCGCTTTTAGGGTTGACGTAGACCCAAACGTCGTCCGGAGGTCGATTATCCCTGATGTTGTTGCCGGAGCTGCTGCAGCAGGCACACTAGCTAATGTAGCATTTGACACAGTTGATGGTGCAGAGCAGGGGCGAACACCGACGAGATGGCAGGAGTTTGTTGTTGGCTTTTCACTTGGGTCTTGTGTTTCTCTGACTGGGCATGCGATTCTAAAGCCTTTACTCCCAATGTTCCTAGTTTTACTGTTTTCTTGCAAAAGGTACAGTGGGCTTCAAAAACTTTACCCTCCACTGGTTTTAACCAAGCACTAACCGTGCTTTTATTCAACCAAGTTTTGTTAAACTTACACGTCCCCATTAACTTACAAAAGACGTCGACACACGAGTATAATTTCCCACTTTTAGCTTGATTGCTGGTTGCTGCGCACGTTTTCAGTTGCTAGGCACTGGGTGTTCTCCGATAAGTTCTCACCGGGAGCTGCAAAGTGAGTGATTATTGGTTCCATGCTGATTTATTTCCATACGAATTGTTGGGGGGGACATTTTGCACCTTTCCCCAAAACACATTTACTGGAGAACAAGTGTTACCTTCCCTAGGCCAGTATCTCGGCTCCGAACCGTAGTTGGGAGCTCACTGGTTATTTGGCTTGCTGACTGGCCGGTCACCAGCCGTCCGGACCACTCCGTGAAGAAGGAGGAGGAGACGTTTCTTTAATTTTTTACGTTGCCACTTTATTTTCTCGCTGTACAGCAGGAGCAACACTCCCATCACGCTCTCGGTGGTCATTCACTTTATGTAATCCACACATTTTAGCACCTTTTCCTAGGTGCACTACGTCACACACTGGCCACTTTCCTTAAAAGGGGCAGACCATGCCTGCAACACAAGTTATTGCGAAGTAACTTCCTAATCCAATACATTTTTAAGACCTAGCAAAATCAAATTTAAGACTTTTTTAGGCCTAAAATTATGATTATTAAATTTTTGACTTTTTAAGACCCCGCGGGAACCCTGCTCTATGAGCAATGCAAACTTTAATCAATGACCCTTTAAAAGGCAGTGTTTGTGAGCACTTGAAAGCATTAACTAAATCCGTTTGATATTTTTCACTTAAAGGGCAGTTTGTGAGCAGTGAAGACCAGTATGATACACATTTTCACCTGTTTTTGTTTTCACTTTGTTTTTTCTTCCATTAAATATTAGTAGGCATAATGGCATTTATACTCGTGACAAAGGTACCATCAAATTAATGTGCGACTCAGCCATATTCCCTACCATAAGGTAGGTTTGCTGATCAGAAGGGAACATTAGGCAAACACTGACATATGTGGCCTTAATGTCACCCATTTTAAAATAACAGTCTGAAAATACATAATTGGTATAAATAGAAATATTTATATTTGTGAAATACCAGTCAAACTTAAATCAATTATCTGTTACTCTTTGGTATGTCACAGGAAAAGTGATGGATGTGAGATTTGCAAAGAAGTTGTCAAAAACAAGCCTCCCATCGACCAGATGCTACAGCGATGGCAAGCTCTTTTCACAGAAACCCAGGTTTGTATGACTTGAGTGTTCACAAAAATGATTCAATAGCTTTGTGTCTTCTGATTGTAATGTTGAATAAAATAGTCAGTACTAGATTTTATATACGACCATGTGGGAGTGGTTAACCAAATCTGGTGTAAAGGGTCACAGATGGGGCGTGTAGTGGAAAATTCAACTGACCAGTGTCTAAGGTATTGGAAATCCCCCTGACCAGGTGTCTCACTGCTGTGATACTGTCTACCTGACAGGATGGAACCCTTATTTGGCGGTGTCTCACTGCTATGACCTTGATAAACAGGGTGCATGCCCTTATTTGGTGATGTTTTCTTCCAACTGCTACAGCGGACTGACAGACACAGATGATGATCTCATGTCTTTCATGTCTTTTTTTCATATGTTTTATGTAACGCCTCTTTGTATAAGTTCTGGCTTTTGTGAACTTGCGGCCAGTTCCACTTTGAGCACCCGTGCTTGTTGTGTAGCCTCTGCAGAGCTTACTATTAAAAAGACTCAAAGGCAAATCCAGTCTGAGAATTTCATTATTTCAAATCTCAAGATGAATTTCCATCACAGGCGAATCGAACATTTGCTTATACATTGTTTACTTTGTAATGTTTCAGGTCAATTGCGAGTTCAACAGAGTGGTGGGGAACAGTCTCAGAGAGAACTGCTTTGATGCACTTGACCGTTTCTCTCCAAGCCTAATGGACCTCTTTCAGAAAAAGAGGGGCCTCACCGGCCAGATTTTGACTGTCCTTATCCATCAGACAAAGTTGAGTTGACTTGTCTACATCAGTCTACACCTCCTTCTTTGTTCCTTGCTCTCCAAATCTTTTCTTTTGTCATTTTGCTCTCTGCTATCCTTTCCTTTTTCACATCACTGTCCAGTGCTGGGAATTTGCAGTAAGGTGATAAAAAAATTGAGAATATGCAGATATTATTTGCTAAAAACGTGACTATCCTTAAACTATGTTTTATTGTTGTATTCTACAGCAACTATCTTCCAGGTCAATGAGCCAAAAGATATCAGATGCCTCATTCTTCGGGGACTGCCGATCATCTTGGGGGATGATCCCACTGCATTCTTCAGAATCTACTCTATAAGTACCTTAATTAGGTTTAAATGTTTGAGAGGCATAGTTTTTTATTTTTAAGCCATTAATGAAGACTGCTATTAATTTTTTAAATGATTTGAATAGCATCAGACTTGGACTTCCAATTTGGCTAAACAATTTTAACAATTCATTTTTTTACTATCTGTATTAGTTACTATCTGTGATTTATCACAAACTCAAAGATTTGACTGTAAAATGGGCTTAAATTAACATTGTCTGCTGCAGTCTGCAGTGCTGCTTTCAGTCTCAATCATGCTTACAAGATGAGGAAAAACTGCTCCCAGAAATTTAATTCCTATTAGTCCTTCTATATTTGACTTATATTGGGTTTTTTTTGTCACCATTTGGAAGTTAGGTAAATGTGTTTGAGTGAGGAGTTCTGAGTGCGCTTGTTGTTAAGGAGTTTGAGTACGTTTTTGGGAGCAGTATTTGACATCTTTTCAGTATGACTGGGACTGAAAGTTTGATCAGTCATCACTGTCTGTGCAGTTTATGTTGTGCAACACTTTTCATAATAGTCTACATAATCTAGGTCGCATAATTATGTCCTCTGCTTGTCCATTTGTTTCTTTCTCTGTTAGGATGTAAATGAGAACGGATCATACAGTCAAACTGCAGTGGGAATCCTCTGTATGGATGAAGACAATCCTCAACTCAACCCATCCACAGTAGGGATCATCTTGGAAGGGAGCGTGGTGATGAACAACCTGGCAAGCCTACCTCAGGCCTTCTGCCTTCTTTTTGGCCTAATTTATGCCCTGAACCTCGATTATCCTAAGTATATGAAAAACACTTGCATCTTTGTTCAGCAGGTAATGCTCGACCTTTGAAGAAGTGAGCTGACACAGAAAATTCAAACTTTGAAAAATCAGCCCGCAGTGTAAAACTGGGTTTTTGTGCTACTCCTCCAAATATAAATGTTACACATGTAGCAATACATGTTCACAGCTTTGCACAGTTTTATGGTATTAGCACTATTTGCAGTGCTTGTTTTTTGATCTTTGCACTGACCTCAGACTTTCATCTTTGCTCAAGACTTCGATTTGATTCAATATAAAATCATTTCAGTAGTTCTCGGTTATAAAACAAACTGAAAATCCAAAATGGAACAGGATATCTGCACTTTGTCCTTGTCGGTAGCATCAAAATGGGAGCTCCCATCATTGTTAATTTATTTGTTCAAAACATAAATTTGTCAACCAAGTTCACTGAGATATGTCACAGACCACATTGGAATGTTGTCTGGTGCGCATGTGCACACATTCTTTTCCATGTGTGAAGGCAAATGCGTTCTGGGCCAAATAAGAAGGACCTACTCAGCGGACGTCCTCTGACCCGCTGGCGTGGAGATTTTACCATGAATCAAAGTATTTTCTGTGCCCATATGTTGATTTACCCCAAGACGGTAATGGTAGTTTATGTAATTTGTTATAATTCATGGTCGTTACACTTTCTGCGGGTACTCTCCCCTACTTGGGAGCTACCAGTAGCTCTGTTAGGTTTTAAAAGGGATAGTTTACCTTTATATTTATATTGTATGTTCAAATGAATAAGGCACTCATTCACAAGTCAAAAGTTGACTGTTCAGTTACAAAAAAATGGTATAATGTGCCTTTATTTTCATATTGTATGTTCAAACAAATAAAACAGAAAAATTATGCATTTGTCATTTTATTTTTGTTCAACAAATTATAAAAGAATTAAAAATGTCTCACTTTAACTTAACAAAAGTAAGTAGAGTTATAAGGCAGAGTATTTGATATTACAAATGATTTTAAGTTAAATCAACTCATTTTTCATTGCACACAACTTAAAATTTTCTGGCCTATTTTCCCAAATTTTGTAAGTATATAAATCTGCTGACTACAACAGTTTTTAAGTTAAATCAACTTGGCATTTAGTGTATTGAACTTAAAATGACAATTGTAGCCTTTTTTAGGGCAACCCATTGACTCAATTCTTTTAAGTGAACTCTACTTATCCGGGTTTACAGTGTACTGCATAACTATGAAGTAAGTGAATCTAATAAACTGACAATTAAATGTATATGCACAGCCTTAATATAATGCAAATGAAAGTGTACACTGTGGACTTTGTGTACAATATACTATAAATGTGTGTATGTATACTTTCATGCAGTGGAAACCGCTTATAGTGATCGCGTTTGTCCTGGGCCAAATTGATCACTATAAGCGGTTAATTACTATACCTGTGATCACTATATCTTGTTTTCACTGTTTTATTCACTTTTGGTGAATAAGTATCTGTCTTTCAATTCTCAATCATTGCAGTTTTCCTATAAAGTGCAGCTTCGTCAGCTAGTGTGAAGAAGGTCTATTGAGCAGTGTTGCCAACTTGGCGACTTTCCAAATCCTCTTGGCGACTTTTTTTGTCAAAAGCGACTAGCGACAAATCTAGCAACTTTTTTTGGTGTTTTGGAGACTCTGACCTGAAAGCATGTATCGTTCTGTAGTTACTGTCCTCAATGAGCAGCGGGTGCTGCCGTGAACCCCTCCGCCGTCCCAAAGCACTCACAGGCAGTCAGCCTCACAGTAGCCTCGCGCAGCAGTCCCAGCTGCAGTCAGAGCAGAGAGGAGAGCCACACTCCGCGTCCTCCAGACTGCAAATGAATCGCGCATGCGCAAAGCCGCCGCTGGTCCTGCCCTGGCTTACAGAGCGGGATGTAAATGTCAATGTTTCTTCACTGTCACAATAACATAAATCACTGCATTTGACTCACACAGCCTCAGTCACTTACTCTGCTCGTCCACTGTGTGTGTGCCTCTCTGTGACATAAGCTAATCATCTAGCTAGCTAGCTCATCATGTCTCAGTCTAAACTGTACGCTCAAAAATACAGAAAGGAGTGGGAATCATGTACTCAAAGAGCTAATTGATGTATACATCAGTCCCAAACCGTACCTTGGTTACCTTTTTGAGTCAAAGGCAGCTGAGCTCCACCTTGCGCCTGAGAAGAACTATGTCCGAAAGCGGTGTGTAACCTTCACCATCTCCCTCACTAACGAGTTGAGGGTGAGACTGCCGGACAACATCGAAGCATTGCAGTACATGCCAGTTTTCAATGTAGAGGAAACTCTAAAGCACAATAAGAGCCTGGGAGAAATAGAAAAAATAGCCTAGCTCCTTGGCTACTATCCTGCAGAGATAGACAAGATTGTCCAGCAATGGTGTGCCATCCATCTTAGAAAGTGGAATGAAACAAAAAACACAGTGGGCTTCTGGAGTGAGATTTGGAAGTTTAGGGATGCAGCTGATATCAACCCGTTTCAGGAACTTGCCATGGCTGCTGTGTCTGTGTTGTCCTTGCCACACTCGAATGCTGAAGTCGAGAGATTATTCAGCCAGATGAGTGTGGTAAAAAGCAAACTTAGAAATCGGATGTCCTTGCAGACCCTTAACTCCATCCTGTATGTCCGATATGGTCTGCAGCTGTCTGGTGAGGCTTGCTTGAGCACAAGTTGCCTGATAATGTTTTTCAGCTTTTTGGCACATCAGCTGCTTACTCATTTAAGTCAGCTCCCTCAGTTGCTGAACCTGCCATAGAAAGCTCTGACCAAAATGAAGATGACCTACTCTTTCTGTGAGCCAGCACAGCATGTGTGTGTGGAGGGGGGGTCTGAAAAAAAACAAACAATGAACCTGAACTAGAGAATTCCTCGTGCCGAGAAATTTCGAATGGGTGCCTTAATGCTGCCGGATCCATGACATGATCAAGGTTGGGAAGAGAGAGAGAGAGAGAGAGAGAGAGAGAGAGAGAGAGAGAGAGAGAGAGAGAGGTGTAAGTATGTCTCAGTCACTTAGTACAAGATAATTCATAAATCAAACAAAAATATAGAGTAACCAAAAAAGGTTTTAATGTTGCAGGAAATTAGATTTGTTTTACAAAATGAATAATAATTGACAGTTTGTACACTCTTGTTTTAAAACTACTTTCATAACTTTCTTGGCAATACAAATTACACATTGAATTTGAAAACTATAAACTCAGATATGCAGTGACAATATTTCATAGAATACAAGTAGAACATCAATACATTTGAAAACATACTAAATTATGATGGCTTAATTGGGTTGTTGAAAAATATGTTTTAATATTGATATTTATAAAAATATACAATGAATAGAAAGGTGCGACATCCTCTGTCCATAACCCTCAACAAGAGTAAGGAAAAACTACCCATAAAAACCCTATTAACAGGGGGGAAAAAATGTAGAAACCTCAGAGAGAGCCACATGTGAGGGATCCCTCTCCCAGGATGGACAGAAGTGCAACTGATGCCGCTTTATCAAATCTTAAAATTAAAACATTTAAAATAAATTGAAATATACAAGTACTCAAAAGAAATAACTACACCGAGCACAATGTTAAACCAGATAGTGTGCAACATACAAGAAAGAGCTCTATGCACAAGGTTAAGACTCCATGAGTTTGCTGCAACCATTCTGGTGAATAGAGTGGGTTTGATTTGTGGCAGAGGGACATTTGGGGACAATCCAGTCATCTTCCTCTTTTCCTGAAAGGACACAAAAGCAAACACATCAGTAATGGCAATCTTACATTGCAGTGTGACTCAACGGTATTTGAATTCAGTTAGGAAGTCAAAGAAAACAGCAGTCCTTAAAAAGATGAAATGCCAGTTGTCAGTCACGTTGTTTACCTCTGTATTTTGTGTTGTGATGAGTTCTCTGGAAAGTTGCAGTTGTTACTTGGGTTCTCGCTGATGATCCTCTTGTCCGTCATTACCGCTATTGCTGTACCCATTTTACTGATCATTGATTCTGCCGCCGTCTCATCTGGTTGTGACTTTTCTAAAAGAAAAAGCATAATCAAAAACTTCCCAAGAGCTACTGTAGGCATCACTTGGGTAATTATTGTTGTTTCTGCTTTCCCTTACTGAAACTGCTGCTGTCCTATGACATGTCAGTCTGGATTCTCCCTCCTGTTCTGGTTTCTAGTGTGAGAAAGACAAGTTGCTGAAACACCATCTTTGGCAAGTAGAACATCTGATTAACGGTAATGAAAACAGTCTTCAGAAAAGTTTAATGTGTCAACTCAAACCTTGTGTGGAATGCTGATTCTTCACTGGAGCTGTCTTCTGTCCTCACTGACGAACCTGGTTCTTCTCCTTGCCAGCCTCATTTGGGTCCCTCACTGGAGCTGTTGCTGTCCTCATTACAGTCTCTCACCATTGTCACGGTTATGGCAGTGATATTACAGAAAAGACAGGGAAAACAAAACTGCATTAATGTAATGTTTCAGACCAAAGAGAAAAAACACATTTCTATTACGTTGAAGAAAAAGAGTACTTAACTTTATGGTGTTGATCTGCATACAATAATGATGTAGTCAGGCAGGACCTCATGTGGGTGTCATGTCGTGAGAAAACAAAAGCACGATTAGGCACTGGGCATAATTTGAGCAACTAACTTAAGAAAAACTATTAAAGGCATAATGATCATAGAAAAAAAAGGGAAAGTTGAATGTCATATTACCAACAGTCCTGTGTAGTGCAACACTTACCAAATTTCTTCCCTCTGACATGCTGACACCTTTCGGACTGCGTCTTCATTGCTGTAACCGTCTTCACTCTGGGTGACTATGGAAAAACAATACAAACATCAGCATACTGAGCATAACCTGCAAAACATCTAGATCTGTCTGAATGAATTCCAAACAATAATACTGAAGGGCATTATATTCCAAACAATACGTGGATGATCATTTGACTGAATGAACACCTACAATGATTTGTTTTGCATCTTTATAGTTATCTTAACATACTAACCTGGATCTCCGGAACTGCACTGCTGTTGTCCTCAGTGGAGCTGCTTCTTCATCCCTCTGTCTCATTTCTTTGTCAATTTGTTTGTTTTTTCGAGTTAGAGTGTGTGCCAGTTGGTTTGATAAAGTCGTTTCAGATGTAATGTTAATACTATGTCCAGCCAATACATACCACTGTGCCACTATGACTCAAAACACTTAGAAAGGCTAAGAGATAAATCGGACAGACCACTGGCTTGTATGACTGTCTGCCATTTAGCCCGCTCAGCAGTCCTCCTCATTACCTCCTCGCCTTCTAAAAACGTGCTGCTGCCTGAATCGCACCCTTGGGAGCCAATCCAAACAGCCAGCAAAACAACAAACAAAAATAAAAATTGAACACAAAAGGCTAAAAGATAAAGCCGATGACTACTGGCTTGTATGGCTGTTGAGAGTGCCATGTAGCCCGCTCAGCAGTCATCCTCATTACCTCGTCGCCTTCTATGAACAACTAAATAGAACTATCTGTGCACCCAGAGAAAATAGACTTAAAGAACGTGATGAACCCAGAATCGCAAATGAAAGCATCAGTTATGCTGCTGCTTTGTAAACCCTAACAGTACGCAAAGGCTAAGAGATAAATCGGACAGACCACTGGCTTGTATGACTGTCTGCCATTTAGCCCGCTCAGCAGTCCTCCTCATTACCTCCTCGCCTTCTAAAAACGTGCTGCTGCCTGAATTGCACCCTTGGGAGCCAATCCAAACAGCCAGCAAAACAACAAACAAAAACAAAAATCGAACACAAAGGTAAAAAATAAAATTGAACAAAGGCAAAGATAAGCCATGACTACTGGCTGTATGGCTGTTGAGCAGCCACAGTCATCTAGCTGAACAACTAATAGAATATCCCAGAATAGATAAAGACGAGATATAAAGATCAGTTATGTGCGCAACCTAACATAGGAACGACAGCCAGTATGACTGTCGCGCGCTCAGCAGTCTCTTCCTCCCGCCTTCTAACGTGCTGCTGCCTGAATTGCACCCTTGGGAGCCAATCCAAACAGCCAGCAAAACAACAAACAAAAACAAAAATCGAACACAAAAGGCTAAAAGATAAATCGGACTGACCACTGGCTTGTATGACTGTCTACAGACTGCCATTTAGCCCGCTCAGCAGTCCCCCTCATTACCTCGTCGCCTTCTATGAACAACTAAATAGAACTATCTGTGCACCCAGAGAAAATAGACTTAAAGAACGTGATGAACCCAGAATCGCAAATGAAAGCATCAGTTATGCTGCTGCTTTGTAAACCTGACAGTACGCAAAGGCTAACAATAAACAAAAAAAACCCTAACATAATAGAAATAAGTCAGAGAAATTACCCCTTCAGAACATTGTGGCACTCTTAACAACTGTATTAGCTGTATGTATTGGCTGGTAAAGTTATCACAGTGTTAAAACACAGTAAACTGGATTGTGATAACTGTAATACGTTTGGAGGACACCAGATTGGAGGCAGGTATTTGGCTGAGATATGTATATGTGATCTAGGAGTGTCTGACCTTCAGTTGTTGCAGCTGTGATAACTTGTGCATAGCCTCTGGACTGAAACAGTTCACGAATGGCCTTCTTTCCTTTGCAAAGGAGGGCTTCGTTAAAGTCTCCACACACAATGACAGGCTGGTGATTCATTATGGCGAGAGAGTCCAGGAGGTTGGTCAAGTTTGGCAAAAACCTCTCGAGGCTGAACTGTGGTGGTCTGTACACAGCTGCAATCAGTGCTTGGAATGGGTTCTCCACTTTGACCACTACAAACTCCAGATCCGTCACATTTTGAATGAACCGTCGGGCCTCTGCTTGAATGTGGCTCTTACAGTACACTGCAACCCCACCTCCATCTTTTTTTGCCATGTCTGGATAGCTGGTGTAGGAGACATGTCTGCTGCGTGTAAACATGTTGTATCCTTCCAACTGGAACTGTGGGGAATCAACTGATCCAGACAAATGCGTTTCTGTTATGCACAAAACATCGGCAAGTCTCAGTTCATGGTGGCACTTCATGTCCTCAATGTGAGAAGGAAGTCCTTGTGCATTGTGGTGGATTAGTGTCATCGTTTGAGCCATTTCATCTGCTACTTTGACGTTTTGCAACAGCGGCCTTGTGCTTTGGAACGATGCTTGTGTCATTTCTTGCATTGAAGCAGTGATTTGAGGAGCAGCATAGATTTTCTTTTCATTGAGGTCAGCGATGTAAAGTCCTTGCAGTGAGGTTGTCCGGCTGAGGGCAACATAGGACATTCCAGGCTCAAACACACGCTTCAAGCCCACCACTGCAGACTGCATTGTCATGCCCTGCACTTTGTGAGCTGTGCAGGCAAAGGCCAGCTTAATTGGGAACTGCCTTCGAACCATTCCTTTTCTGCTGCCGCTTTCCTCACGCGTCTCTATGTACACAAAGTCATCTGATGCCCCTTTTATCTTTTTTGCGGAATTTGCGTCCGGCAGTTGGATTGTCCAACTGAAGTCCAACCAGTTTCACTGTCGTTTGTCTACTTTTCTCGGTTGTCACTATGTTGGCAATGGTTCCGAACGTGCCATTAACGAGCCCATCCTCCACGTCCAGATTCCTGATGAGCATAACACGTACGCCGTGCGCAGCTTGTATGTTGTCAGGTAACTCTCTTTTGCTTCCTTTGACAGTTCCTATCTGGATCATTTGACCGGTGGTGGGGTCCTTTAGATAGTCCTCTGCCTTAATGTTTAGAAAGTCAGGGTGGAGGGCAGTTACGGTGGCACAATTGTGGGCATCGACCTCTTTGTTTGTGGCAAATATATGCAGGACATTGGGTGGACAGTCTTTGATGTCGGTGACAGCCTGGTAGAGCAAAGCTTTGTCGCTGTCACAGAGTTCTTCTGTCTTTTGCTTAACCCGTATCCTGTTCAGGAGCTCTGCAAACACGAGATCATCTTTTTGACGCATGATCTGTGTCAGGTTGACCATTTGAAACTGGTCTTTCCAGAGGTCAAGCACAGACCCCTCGTAGACACAGAGTGGTTTGGCTCTACCGAGGGGCGGCAGTTGGTAGAAGTCTCCTACTGCCAGGACAGACATCCCTCCGAAAGGTTTCTTGTTTCCTTTGATCTGCTGAAATCTCCAGTGGACATAGGAAAACAGCTCTTTTGAAACCATGGATATTTCATCTATTATGAGAATGTCTGCATTGGATAGCGTTGCTCTCATTTCATCCAGTGCATTTCCAAGTCCTTGATATGGTGGTTTCAAAGATCTTGGCAGTTTGAGGATGGAGTGCAAGAACATGTAACTAAACATCCTCTCAATAATTTCACATCAGTTTTAGCAACGAGTCAGCATCAAGGTCTCACTTTCCACACAAACACACATTTTTACAACATGAATCCAAACACACAAAACACCCATGCTCTCAGTAACACACATCGCAACAATTAGTTAGCAAAAATGAACTCACTTCACACAGACTTGTGCACACACATAACTATAAGTTAATTACTTGGGGAGTTAACCAGATACCGTCAGAGTGCATTAATAGCCCTCACAGAATAAAATCAGCTAAACAAGGACGATTATTATTAATTATACAGGTGTAATCAATAAACATAAAATTTTAGAAAGTCAAAGTTTAGTCAAACTGTGTTCACGGGGAGACTTTAGCTTGGTTCTAATCTTTGAAGTGTTTCGGTTTTCCGACTGCACCCGAAGGCAACACCAAACAACGAAACGTATGGAGTAAAGATCGTTGGCATTGTAAACGATGCTTTCTGTCGTCTTGCTCCTTTGTAATGCACAGGGGAACAAAGAGCAATATAATGGTAATAGTAAACCACGACTGGCAACATAAACTGAACTTTCTCATCCAATAGTCGGGAACTTTTGGGCGAACTCTGACCTCGTGTGCCAGTGTTAGTCATCCGCGTGAAACAGTGGCCACTGAGCAGTAAGGGCCGGTCTACACACATCCGCCGGCAGTATTTAGATTAAACTAAGCTTTAAGGCGAGTGAAGGATTTTTTTGGTCCACACTTTACACATTTAAAAACAGAAATCCAAACAAACATAAATACACACAAAAATACCCAGGCTCTCAGTAACAGACATTATGTGCACACCAATGAACAATAAAACCAATCACCCCGCTAGCTTGCTTTGTCAAGTAGTTGTAAAACACACTTTGTTAAGCATTAAACTACAACCACAACCGTTACCTGGTGCCGGCGTCCAAGCCGTCGTCGGAAGCTATCTTGGCTCTAATGTTCGCCTACGGCGGCCAGACGACTGACTCCCGGGCTCACTTGCTTTCCTCAGCACGGCGCTGAAGCTCGGCGTGCGTCTGGAGGAGGAGCGTGTATTCACCGACATAGCGCAACAGAACACACCGCTACGTTCAAACTTCTCTGAAGCTTCTCTGTCAGCCGAGAGAGACTCAGGCTCCCGCTCTCCCGCTCTCCCGCTCTCTCGCACGCCCACTCACTACAGCGCAAGCCTTCCGTTAAAAAGGAGCTACGCTGCTAATGTAACACATGCGCACCTAGCGTTAGCTTAGCTTCCCCGTCAACTCTTCCTCAAACTCCACAGAAATCAAATAAAACTCACTAAACCCGCCGCGGTTAGTCTCCGTACTGTTTCATAAACCACTCACACTGACCCTTAATTCAGCGACTTAGATGTGAACATAGTCTGTGGCGTTTTTTTCACACTTGCCGCCCAACCGAGGCGAGCTAACGCTACTTAGCATCACGCTAGCTTGTCACTCATTCATTTAAATGCCAATATATAATGACAAGATTACCACCGGAATCAAAGATAAGCAGCAGAAAACACAAGACAAGCCAGCAACAGTATTCCCACATTTGTCATGAAAGCAACGTCACATAAACCAGCACATTATCAACATTTAGCAGCAGCAGGTAACAGCGGCTAACTTATCATGTTACAGTATTTAAATTTTAAACTTAAATTATGAGCCTGATATGTATAAGTTGCGATGCTGGCTAAACTTCCATAGAGCGATACATCACTTACCTCGGACAAGGTCAGAGAGGCGGAACAGAGCTGAAGTCCAGTACTTAGTACTCAGTCAAAAAGACAACAGCCAATCAGATCCATCCTGCCCTCCATTTTACCCCATTGTTGAAATGTCAACACCAATCAGAATCTGCTTCAAATTCAAATCTAAAATGGCTGCTTGCCATGGTGATGAAACTTTATTTCAGTAAATACTTTTTTTACTCAAACTCATGGAGTTATTTTGATGAGTACATTTGATTTATATTTAAAATAATAATAATAATAATGTTATATATAAATGAATAAATGAAAAATGAATCCAAACAGAGAAAAAGGAATGATTTCTCCTCCCCAAATATATAAGGCCTATATGCAAAGTGATGCCCTTATAATTTACATAGGATGAATTTTCTGCATGCGAGGTGGGGTGGCTCTTAAAAGAGCCGTTTTGTGGTCCTTAAAAGGACCGTTACAGCTCCTCAGCCAGTGCAGCGCGGATATTGGCCAGCAGCAGGTGGTTTCCTCCTGGATTGAGGTGAACCCCGTCGCCCAACAGGTGCTGCAGCGTAATGTCCCTGTGGACAATGCACCGCATACCCATGTCCAGCATGAACCCGCGCATGACAGCGTTGAGCCAGCGGCGGGTTCGCTCTATGGAGTAGCCACTGGTGGCTCAGCCGAGAGAGACTCAGGCTCCCGCTCTCCCGCTCTCCCGCTCTCTCTCTCGAACGCCCACTCACTACAGCGCAAGCCTTCCGTTACAAAAGGAGCTACGCTGCTAATGTAACACATGCGCACCTAGCGTTAGCTTAGCTTAGCTTCCCCGTCAACTCGTCCTCAAACTCCACAGAAACCAAATAAAACTCACTAAACCCGCCGCGGTTAGTCTCCGTACTGTTTCATAAACCACTCACACTGACCCTTAATCCAGCGACTTAGATGTGAACATAGTCTGTGGCGTTTTTTTCACACTTGCCGCCCAACCGAGGCGAGCTAACGCTACTTAGCATCACGCTAGCTTGTCACTCATTCATTTAAATGCCAATATATAATGACAAGATTACCACCGGAATCAAAGATAAGCAGCAGAAAACACAAGACAAGCCAGCAACAGTATTCCCACATTTGTCATGAAAGCAATGTCACATAAACCAGCACATTATCAACATTTAGCAGCAGCAGGTAACAGCAGCTAACTTATCATGTTACAGTATTTAAATTTTAAACTTAAATTATGAGCCTGATATGTATAAGTTGCCATGCTGGCTAAACTTCCATAGAGCGATACATCACTTACCTCGGACAAGGTCAGAGAGGCGGAACAGAGCTGAAGTCCAGTACTTAGTGCTCAGTCAAAAAGACAACAGCCAATCAGATCCATCCTGCCCTCCATTTTACCCCATTGTTGAAATGTCCATACCAATCAGAATCTGCTTCAAATTCAAATCTAAAATGGCTGCTTGCCATGGTGATGAAACTTTATTTCAGTAAATACTTTTTTTACTCAAACTCATGGAGTTATTTTGATGAGTACATTTGATTTATATTTAAAATAATAATAATAATGTTATATATAAATGAATACATGAAAAATGAATCCAAACAGAGAAAAAGGAATGATTTCTCCTCCCCAAATATATAAGGCCTATATGCAAAGTGATGCCCTTATAATTTACATAGGATGAATTTTCTGCATGCGAGGTGGGGTGGCTCTTAAAAGAGCCGTTTTGTGGTCCTTAAAAGGACCGTTACAGCTCCTCGCCCAGTGCAGCGCGGATATTGGCCAGCAGCAGGTGGTTTCCTCCTGGGTTGAGGTGAACCCCGTCGCCCAACAGGTGCTGCAGCGTAATGTCCCTGTGGACAATGCACCGCATACCCATGTCCAGCATGAACCCGCGCATGACAGCGTTGAGCCAGCGGCGGGTTCGCTCTATGGAGTAGCCACTGGTGGCTCGCTGTGTCCGCCAACACCGCCGAGGGAGGATGTCGGAGAACATCAGGAGAGTCCCCGGAAAGAGAGCCGCGACCTCCCTGATGTCCTCCTTCATCCTCAGCATCAGCTCCCGCCTCCCCTGGCCACGGAAGCCGATGCTGTTGCCGCCGAGGTGAATGATGAGAACCGCAGGTACCACAGCGCTCTCCGCCCGCTGCCGCCGCAGGAACGGTAGCAGCTCCTCCCACCGCCGACCTCCTCTCCCGAACCACGACACCTTGTAGACCGGCGCGATGTCGACGTCTCTCCGCTCGCTCAGAAGGTGGGAGCGCAGCCGAGCAACGATTGAGCTCCCAACAATCCACACACTTGTCCGGGAATCCATGGTGAATGAACATCTCCGCCGCAAACCCTATTATTTATATACCCCGGTGGGGGCGTCAACCTGCCGCGCAAATATGGAGACTCCAGTGATTGGCGGACTTGTTTCACTCCCAGTGATAGACAGTTAGCTTTACAGAATCCAAGTCGGCTCCAATATCAAGAGACAGAGCGGCACATCCAGGTGAATGCGCATGCAGCTCTGAAGAAAGAGTTTGCTCATCTAAGAAAAGTATAGAATCTAACACTGATCATAACATATTAACACTGCTATGATCAGTGTTAATAATGTAGTCAGGTTTAAGTTATAGCGGCTCAGATACGTCAGCTGAGTGTGTATGTGAGAGACACGCACGCGCACACGCACGCACACAGACGAGCAGAGGAGGATCTTGAAACTGTGAAACAGATTATTCCATGTCTGTGTGTATTTTTTATGGAAAAGTGGTGACAGGAATCAAATATGACATTGTCACAAGAACAGTCTTCCCACCACATTTGCCCAAGCAGGTTCCCTCAGAAACAGGAACACACTGGTCTTTGAAGGGTCACGGGGGAATCTCGAAACAGTGAAAGAGTAAAAAAGCATAGGAGCGATCATATATGGTGCACATAAGGTCATACAGAGGTCAGAGGGGGCCTTGACACAGACACAAGATCTGCACTTTCAAGCACAAGCAATGTCACAATATAATCTAAAAATATACAAAATGAAATCCATTAATTCTGAGCTAACTGAGATCAATGCAGACGTATCAAAGGTCAAAGCTTCCATTTAAGTGACTGAGGTTATGGCAACAAGACACACTGTGCAAGAGGCCCTTGTCTGTGGAAGCAGATATGTGTTTTGGAGGAGCAGGAAGACAACATGGAGGAAAACTCTGATTACAGCCCCTGAGATGGCAGAGCCAAATGTCATTCGAGTCAAATCATTATGGCTGTTATCTTTTCATATCTTAGGTAAAACGGGACATGATATTGTGTGATAGAAGAGTTTTTTCTCCAAAATCCCCCCAATATACACTTTCTCCTCTCTGAAATATTAATTAAGGATTAATCATCGCTGTATTAATGAAAGATAGGCGGTTTATACATTCCAAATAGATCTGTAGTTCCAAATTCCATATACAGACTTATTATGATAAAAAGAGGGACTCAGTATGTTTCCATTTAAAAGCAGTAGTGAAAAGCAAATTTAAAGTTCCACCCCTACCTGGACTTGAACTCACCACCAACTTCACTGTCCAACTTCTCTACGGACAGCACTACATACAATGTTGATCAACACCTTTGACGTAGTTAATATAAAGATTCCACTGTCTCCCTTTCCCCCTCTGGCCCCTCCCTCTGCGTGTGTAACTCACCAACGACCGCACCTGTGTCACAGAGAGAATGAGAAATCTGAACGTCGTGAACAAAATGCTCTAATTCAAAATCTATAACTCCTATCTGTGAGATGAAAACACCGTGAGAATCACAAGACTTTGACAAACAAGCAGATATCTATATTATTGGTTAGAGTAAAAAAAATGAGGCCGTACGAGCAATTTAGAAACGTAGTTCTAATTCCAAAAATGAACTCTGAAAAAAATGAAATTTAACATTGGATTCAATGGGGCCGATATTTATCTCCACTCTAGCGCTCTGCTCAAACAAATGCTTGTTACTCAAAAACTATAAGTCGTATCTGTAAAATGAAAACATTTTGAGAATCACAAGACTTTAAATTTTATTGGTGAGAGCTAAGAAATGGGGCCGTGGGAGCGATTTACGTTTTATTTTTCGGTTTTGCTCTTTCCAGAAATTTCTCCAAAAATTAACATGGGACCCAAGGGGAATCTGTTTCGGAAATAATTCCTCGATTTCTCGTGGCGGGTATAAGCACAGGTCCGAGAGATTTGAGAGTGACATGTCTGCGAAGGAATCTTCTTGAACTGCTCTTTGATCTAAAAATCATGTCTGAGAACCTCAGTTTGTGGATTTGAGAGCAGTTTTAGTGAAAAAAAAAGGGTCTAAAAACAGTAATTTTCAGCAACTCGCTCTTTAGGGCGAGAGACCTTGAGTCCCATTGTACGTTTTCGGCCGCGTTATCGCGATTTTTGAGCGAACTGTTGGACGAAATTCTTATAAAAGTCATAGCACACCATTCAACGTAATTCCGCAGGTTTATTTGTAGGTCTCGTGATTGTGCGACAAAATTTGTGGGAGGAGAAGCGCGCCGAAAATTTACGGAAGCGGAACTAAGAATAATATACGCCAGCGAATATACGCCAGCAATGCATTGCATGGCGCAACGCGCCATGCAATGCATTGCGCCTAGTGGCACCACCACACTAGGCACTACCTAGGGGTGCCGGCCACTAGGCACCCATAATTAGGGCCAGACTAGTTACCATCATTTTCTCACATTGCCATTGACAGTTTTTTCTATTGTCTCTTTTTGGTCCATTCAGATTGTTAATGTTCTATACAAAAAAATTTAAAAATGTTATAGTTATGGCAAAAAAAGTTCATGTTTTACTGTGACTTCTTGTAGGCTCCTAGGGGGAGCATAATGCTAGAAACTAAACCAAACTAAAGAAAACCCCCAAAAACCTAAGTAACTCTGCCAGTGTCTCTTTTGGGTCACTTCGCAAGCCCAGATAAAAGAGGAGGGTTGGACGTAGAGCTAGCAATTCCACCCCACATAACAGTCTTTTGATTAAATTTGATATTCTAACATTTAACAATACAGGACAAAATTGACTTTTGTAATGTGGGTCTAGACAAAGCATTAAAGTCATGAAGTTATTTTGAGAAGTGATGGCCTATTTCAGTGGCAAAAAAAACAAGAATCAACAGAAGAAAGCTCATTTGTAGTTCTAAACATATTTAGGGTGTCTTTTACTCACTTTTTGTCTCTCCCACGACGTTATTCCTCTCTCCTACAGCGTCCACTACAATATGCAAATTGGGCGATGGCGTCATTTAGCGACTTCTAGCGACTTTTAGGACAGCCAATAGCTACTTTCCTTACTGAGGAGTTGGCAACACTGCTATTGAGGCACCATTGACTACGGCTCAGAAGAAGGGCTTACTGGCCCTGTGTCTGCAGTGACTGTGTGTGTACCTTCAACACACTGGGTGCATTAAGATCACATCTTACCAGGTCACATTGCGGGACTGTAAGAAGGCAGGAGACACTGACCTTTTTTGTGAGTCATGGGACTTGTGAGAAATTTGTACGCAACGCACTTTTTTCACTCATCGTGCACGCCATTTAAAAAATCAACAGACTGTACATTGCCCCTTTGTCAGCTGTGAGTTTAAAACTAACCATCTTAAAACCTTCAGTTCACACAGAAGTAGAAATCACAAGATTACAAAAGAGATAAGAAGTTGTTTAACTGCCCTTTTACACCTTTAGCCCCTCCCACTGGCTTAATTACTAATTCAAACAATATTATGGGCAAAACCAGTGCTTGGAAACAAAAATAACAGGTTACAATGACGCCTTTACATGTCACAAAATATATCCTCTTTAAACAAATCAAATGACTTTTGTGAAACAAAAGGTATCAACTATAAACAGTACAACTCTAACTAATTATCATTAAAAAAAACACAACAGGAAACTATTTAAACTGACAGGAAGTTATGCCCCTGTTTAATCCCTCGAACTTTACACTGACGGCGAGATGAACGAGCAGCGTCCCTAAACCGCTGGTAAGTCAGCGTGTGTGCGCATGCGTGTGTAACCAAAATGCGGAGCTGACGATTGTGCACCCTCGGTCGCCCCACAGCTAAACAGAGTAAATGATGGTTGAATAGCGATAAACTAGGCAAGTTTTGCTCTAACCTACGCTTGATTCAGCTGGCTTTGCTTGGAAAGAGTGTTCATGTTAAACTGTTTGGGTATGATGATTTTGTCTATCCACTGATCAGTTACTGGGTTTCCCCCAGATCTTAACATGACTTCTTTGAAGGTGTTATCCCAGTTGAGTTGTGTTTGTGTTTGAAAGAAGTGGTTAGAAAAGGGCTCATTACTTTTGATGAATTGACTGAATAGCAGCATACATTTGTTCACATATACATTTTCTGATAAAGTCAACAAACCGTAGCAATATACAAAGGCCAGGTTTGCAAAGGGAAGAATAAGTGGCAATGGACACGAAAATTGGACACTTTTACGTTTACTACCTTTTATGATTGGGAGCAGTATACCAATACAGGAGCCGTAATGGGAAATATTGATGGACGTAAAGAGCTTCACTTTATAGGGCATTATGTACATCTCATTCGCTGCTTTGGACCTATAGTGGACTTATGGACTATTAGATTCAAGTCTAAGCAAAGCTTCTTCAAAAAAGTGGTGCGCAATATTGTTAATTTTAAGAATGTCCTCCTTACACTCTCTTCTAAGCATCAACAAATGATGGTGTACTACCTGATGGCAAAAATCTCTTCATGCCAAAAAAGCACATTGGTAATGTTGATTCAGACATCCTCATTATAGGAAAAACTGAGGACAGTTATTGAAAAGAAGTATCCACATCAAGAGGCTGTGTCCCTTGCCAAGGATGTTTATTTGTATGGGACCCAATATGCAAGGGTCATGACAGTTTCTGTGGGTAAATGCAGTGGACTACCAGAACTCTGTAAGATACTGAACATTGTGGTCAACCTTCATGGAGTGTCTTTTCTCACAGCAAAGCTCTCTTTGTGGTTCATGGGACATTATAGGTCTTATCAAGGTATTGAAAGTGACTACACAGATATAGAAATCCTTCATCGAAGGTTACATGCTGCACAACATCAGGAGAATACATCCCCTTCTCACTCAGAAGGCGGCGCAGGTTCTGGTCCAGGCTCTGGTCACCTCACACCTAAACTACTGCAACTCCCTCCTGGCTGGTCTGCCTGCTAGTGCCATCCGACCTCTGCAGCTCATCCAAAATGCAGCAACTCGACTGGTCTTTAACCTACGTAAGTTCACTCACTACGCCGCTCCTCCGCTCCCTTCACTGGTTACCAGTGGCTGTGAACGGATTGGGTCCATTCTACATCCAGGACATGGTCAAACCCTACACCCCAGCTCGTCCACCCTGCTCTGCATCTGCCAATCGGCTTGCTGCTCCCTCACTGCGAGGGACACCTAGCCACTCAACAAAATCACGACTGTATGCTCCCAAATGGTGGAACGAGCTCCCTATTGACATCAGGACAGCATATAGTCTACACTAGGGTTAAGCGGAATACTCGGATGAAACGAGTATCCGGTACGGATAATGTACTTTTCCAAGCACGAGTACCATCCGAGAAAAATGTGTCAATATCTTTACTCGTGATGAATGAAAATCCTTATTGGATAGCTGTGTCCACATCATTCCTTTATAGGCCAGCCACACACGGAGCTCTTCCCCTCCACAGAGCCAGCAGTGCCACACATTACAGTCATGTCATTGTCACAGCCACTCTGTCCACAGGGATACTAACGTGTAACATCGTTGTCTATGATCATATATTCTCAGCGTCCACTGGCGGAGTCAGAGTGCACCCCTCGCCGGCTAGCGAGCGCTCCTCTCTTTCACTCACACACACACCCACACCACATAATTAACATTGTGTTTTACTTTGTGTAGAAATAATAAATACAGCACCCACCCCCCCAAAAAACGTAGAGTATATAGAGAGGAATATAAATGTTTTTCTGATTCTGTTGTGTGTGTGCTGCTCCTAGGCCTCAGTCAGCTCCAGATCCTCAGCTGCGTCTCTGCAGTGGGTGGTGCCTCTGTACACCTGGAGCCCTATCAAGCTGTAACTAACACCCCACACATGAAGGAGCCACAGAGAGATCACTGACTGGTTTTGCAGATGTCAGGGCCAACAGTAGAGCTATTTTGACTGACAGAAATTTAAGTGAAACCTGATCCAATGGTTGAAAAAGGAACTTTAACCAGCGCGCGTAAAACCAGCAATAATCCCACTGAGGGGCTAAGGAGCGTGACACCGGCCTGTGTCTCTTTACGCCCCTCAGGAAACGTTTCATCGGCGGGCGACTGAACACTGATCTGTCACCGAAACCTGAATAGTGCGCACAACATCCTGAGAGAGTCCCAGCCTCTCAGCGTTCCCGTTCAGCGGCCAGACCCACAATCGCTGGCCTATTACTGCGTAATTCCTGATCACTCCCTCTGCCTGGGAGAGAGCGTCTCTGCACCACGGAATTTCCCACAGGCAGCCCGATAGCAGCTGTTGCAGACACGGAAACTGTGACGCGCCCACGCTCAGGAGCTACTAGGATGGCTGACAGCCGCTCCTCCTGCACTCGATCCAAGGACCTGGGTATCAAAGGGACGGGTTGGAATGCATAAAGACACATCCTGGGCCATGGCCGATGCGCTAACGCATCTACTTCCAGCGGAGGATCGTCCCGCACACTCAAAGATAACCATAGAGCGCATTGTGCGTTTCCGCGTGAGGCGAACAGATCCACTTCTGCCTTGACACACCTGTCATCTGTGTGGAATGGTTCATGCGTCTTATAACCAGCCAGGACTGTGTGTCATATCATCTTAAGAATCTGTAACTGATCCTATCATTCTATCTTTCTCTATCTTCAGAGAGGAGTGTAAAAGAACCCAGGATTGAGAGAGCAGTGGGAGCCGGGAAAAAGATTATGGCTGCGTTTGCTTACAGCTGGAAGCGGCAGTGGGCACTCCGGGATGCGCAGGTGGAAATAGGCCTACCTCAACACAAAATGGTTACAGAATCTCCCACATGATGGGGATCAAGACAAAAGATGATCCAGCGGCTGTTGGAACAAGAGAAGGCCATCACACAGGTCTTGGCTGCCGAAAGGTCAACCAGACACCTGGTGCTAACGTGTCAAGATGTAGAGGTTCTTGATTCTGTGAGCAAGGCCCTCGGTCCTCTCCTTGAATTTATTGACGCATTCTCTGCTGAAGACTACGTCACCATCTCATGTGTGGAGCCTGTTCTTCAGTTATTCAGTAATAACATCCTACAGGCAAATGAGAATGACACAGACCTCACAAAGATAATTAAGAAGTCAGTACTGGACTACATGAACAGCAAGTACGGAGACACCGACTGTGGAACTGATTAATCTGGCAACTCTGCTTGACCGACGCTTCCGCACTGAATACATGAGCCAAAGTGAGAGCGAAGCCATCCAAGCCAGAGCAGTTGGAGAAGTGGAATCCCTTCTATCAGAGCAGAGTCGCACAGCTGCATCTGAACCCCCTCTTGAAACAGCAGAAGACACCCAACTGACACAAGGTGCCTCCAAGATAACAAAGATGACCCTTGGAAGCTTTTTCAAGGGCAAAGCAACAGAGAAGACAGGTGTGTCAGAGAGAGAGAAGATCACAGCTGAACTACACAGCTACTTGAACTGTCCACCAGCAGACAGCAAGAGTGATTCCCTCACATGGTGGAAAACGCATCAGGTGAACTTTCCTCGTTTAGCCAAGAAATACCTATGCATCCCGGCTACCAGCGCTGCCTCCAAGAGGCTGTTCAGCACTGGAGGGAATGTAGTAACTTGTCAAAGATCCACTCTAAAGCCAACATCAGTGAATATGCTGGTCTTCCTGATAAAGAAGCTGAAGCTCTGACTGTTATATGTCTGCCAGCTGAATGGTTAACTCTAAAAGTGTTAACTTGTACAGTTCCAGCACTGATACTCCACCTCATTTGATGGGAATCCCCAAAACGTTGCAAGGCAACTGTTAAAGTTTTGACAGCATTTTTATTTTATTTGTATAAGCAGTGAGTGTTTACATTTTGACTGAAGGTTTGTTTGGATTGCTGCTGTTTGTTTACATTTTAACTTAAAATTTGAGGTAAATTTTATATTGTGCTAATATTGTGCTACTCTTGTACTTACATTTGATTTATGCTGTGTCACTGTATATAATGCTGTGTCACTACTACTATTATAGCACTAGCACTATAATGCTACTGCTGCCACATTGTGACAATAGATCCACACTTTGAATTAGATGCCATTCTAATTCATCCATGACAGTAGCTCATTGGAATATTGAAAAGGATGGAAAGTTCCCTATGTTTGCACTAATAAATGCTGCTGCCTGCAAGCACCAATAAAACGTTGTCGCAAATTTCCTCTAAATATTGTGATGTAATTTTGAGACTATATCGCCCACCCCTACTAACAGCACACTTTAATCTGATTGTACCTAAACAGATGCTTAAAAGACACCTGAAATCCTTGGTGTCACACAAATTGGTGGAGGAGGGATTGCTCTTCTCGTCTGGTTTGCCATGCTCTCTAGTTTCCCCTGACAACGAACTCCACAGATCCACTGAAATCTGCTGTGAGAAAGGGAGATTGAGAAGGAGAGGATGCTTCAAGTCCAGAAAAGGTCGTAAGAACACACACTTCTCCCATCTTTGATAGCCCTTCACTCACACCAGCATCTAAAGAAAGTGCAGCTGTAAAGGTACGCTTGTCTTGCTTAAAGGAGGCGGAGGATACAATTAAAGCTTGTGAAGCAGAGTATGAGCTTCGTAAATTGGAGTTAAAGGCTGAAACTGAGAAAGCTCTCAGACTTAGAGAGCCGGGGCTACGTATGTGAATAGAGAAAGAGGCAGTTAGACCGTCAGCTGGACAGCAGACAGTTTATTTTGTTTCCAACCCATCAGCTTCAGCGTCTGTGAAGACTTGTCGTATGAAGACTCGGAGTATAAAGACAAAGGAGTCTTTTGGGGGAGGCTGAGTATAACGCTGCTGTTTCCTGTTATTTGAATATGTGTTTACTTTCCGTGCCTGTGCGCATATCTACTCGTAGATACTATAGGCCTCGCACTCGTTTACACCATTACCGTAACCTTTCCTCTCTTATCTATCCAACCCGTTCCACACATACCCAACACCTGGGGTATGTGTCACAGGGGGCCTCTGGAACTGCCAGTCAGCTACCCGCAAGAAAGACTTCATCTCTGGCTTTGCTACCCAGCAATCACTTGACTTCCTTGCTCTCACTGAGACTTGGATCACACTGGACAACACATCCACCCCAGCTGCTCTCTCCTCTGCCTTCTCTTTCACCCACACACCCAGACCCACTGGTAGGGGTGGTGGTACAGGTTTACTCATCTCCCCCAAATGGAGTTTTTCTCTCTACCCGCTTCCACATTTTACCCCACTGTCTTTTGAATTTCATGCTGTGACAGTTTTCTCATCCAGTACAATTAACCATTGTTGTTCTCTACCGTCCACCAGCTTCTTGGGGAGATTTCTTGGAGGAATTAGACGTCCTCCTATCAAACTTCCCAGAAAATGGCCCACCACTTATCCTTCTGGGTGACTTTAACTTCCAGACAGAGAAGTCATCTGACCTATTACTTTTACTGTCTTCCTTTGCTCTCTCACTCAGTCCTACAACCTCCTACTCACAAAGCTGGTAATCAATCAATCAATCAAATTTT
Organism: Hippoglossus stenolepis; assembly: GCF_022539355.2. Lineage (NCBI taxonomy): Eukaryota > Metazoa > Chordata > Actinopteri > Pleuronectiformes > Pleuronectidae > Hippoglossus > Hippoglossus stenolepis. Next base: position 1,953,294 of record NC_061497.1, on the reverse strand, counting down.
ATTTGTATAGCCCATATTCCCAAATCACAGTTTGTCTCATAGGGCTTTAACAGGGTGTGACATCCTCTGCCCTTAACCCTCAACAAGAGTAAGGAAAAACTACTATAAACCCTTTTAACAGGGTAAAAAGAAGGTAGAAACCTCAGAGAGAGCCACATGTGAGGGATCCCTCTCCCAGGACGGACAGAATTGCAATAGATGTCAAGTGTAAAGGAGAACATCATCAAGATAAAGGTTTTAGCAGCATTGATAAGGGTAAACATTTTGAAGCATAACTGAAGGTCAATGAATTGACGGATTATTGTCAGTAATGGTCGAGTATCTGAGGAGAAATAGTATATATCAGGCAGTCCTGCTGCAATCATAGTCTATGGTCAGCTGCCACCACGATCATGATCCACCATCAAGATCGGATGCCACTATAGTCCACAGTCATTGTCCACTGCCGCCATTAGGATCCATCATCAGCTGCCACCTCGATTGTGGTCCACCACCATTATCAGATGCCAACACGATAAAGGATCCGCCATTATTATCACGGTCAGCCAGCACGATACAGAATCCGCTACACTGGATCCACCATTACGATCTCTGATACGCGATCCACAGATCATAATCCACGATGTGGCCACAGCTGGGGCCCTGGTTCTGCGGACGATAAGGCAAAGGGACTCCGGGGAAGAAGTCAAGTCAGTAACATGTATTGATGAGATATGAATTTCTTTGATATAATAACGATTGAGAAGAGGAAGGAGAAGCTGGAAAGAGAAGCTCCGAGTGTCATGTGTCCCCCGACCTTCTAGACCTATAGCAGCATAACTAAGAGCAGGTCTAAGACAAGCCTGTACCAGCTCTAACTATAAGCTTTATCAAAAAGGAAGGTTTTAAGTCTACTCTTAAACGTACAGCTGGTGTCTGCCTCCCGAACTAAAAGTGGGAGATGATTCCACAGGAGAGGGGCTTGATAGCTGAAAGCTCTGGCTCCTACTCTACTTTTAGAGACTTTAGGGACGACAAGTAAGCCTGAATTCTGGGAGCACAGTGCTCTAGTGGGTTGGTAAGGTACTATCAGCTCTTTAAGGTATAATGGTGCCATATTGTTAAGGGCCTTGAGGGTGAGGAGGATAATTTTAAATTCTATTCTAGATTTAACCGGAAGCCAGTGTAGCGAAGCTAATACTGGAGAAATGTGGTCTCTTTTCTTTGTTCTTGTCAGTACACATGCTGCGGCGTTTTGAACAAGCTGCAGAGTCTTTAACGACTTACTGCTGGAGCCTGATAATAATGAATTACAATAATCCAGTCTGGATGTAACAAATGCGTGGACTAGTTTTTCTGCATCTTTTTGAGTAAGGACATGTCAGATTTTTTAGATAATACGCAAGTGGAAAAAGGCGGTCCTAGAAATTTGTTTTAAGTGTGAATTAAAGGACAAATCAGGATCAAAGATCACTCCCAAGTTCCTGACTGTTTCATTGGAAGCAAGGGCAATGTCGTCTAGCGCAGCTATATCATTAGATAATGTAACTCTAAGGTGTTTAGGACCAAGTATTAGAAGCTCTGTTTTATCTGAGTTTAACAAGAGAAAATTGCGGCTCATCCAGGTTTTTATGCCCTTGAGACATGCTTGGAGTTTAGTTAATTGATTACATTGTTCAGGTTTTATTGACAAGTATAATTGGGTGTCATCCGCATAGCAGTGGAAATTTACCGAGTGTGTCCTGATAATGTTTCCTAGTGGAAGCATATATAATGAGAATAAAATTGGGCCGAGCACAGAGCCCTGTGGAACACCGTGGTTAACTTTGGTGCGCACAGATGACTCATCATTAATTTGCACGAATTGGAATCGATCTGAAAAATATGATTTAAACCAGTTCAGGGCGGTTCCTTTAATGCTAATTAACTGTTCTAGTCTCTGTAATAAAATTTGATGGTCAATTGTGTTGAATGCTGCACTAAGATCTAACAGAACGAGGACAGACACAAATCCCTGATCTGAAGCTATTAGAAGGTCATTGGTGACTTTTGCCAAGGCTGTCTCCATGCTGTGATTGGCTCTAAACCCCGACTGAAAGTCTTCATAGACATTATTTTCCTGTAGAAACTCGCACAGCTGATTGGCTATAACTTTTTCAAGGATTTTATACAGGAAGGGGAGGTTGGATATTGGTCTGTTGTTGGCTAAAACCTCCGGGTCTAGGGTGGGTTTTTTGAGAAGTGGTTTGATTACAGCTATTTTAAAGGACTGTGGTACATATCCTGATGATAATGACAGATTGATTGTGTTTAGTAACGTACTATTAATTAGGGGCAGAATTGCTTTAAGTAATTTTGTAGGAATGGGATCTAAAATACAAGTAGTTGGTTTAGAACATGAGATTATTTTGGTCAGCTGATCAAGGGTGATCAGAGAGAAGCTGTCTAAATAATTGGTAGGATTCTCAGCCGTTTCTGAGATTTCTATTCTTGATGGTGTATTAGTGCCAATTGAGGGCAGGAGATGGTTGATTTGATTTCTAATAGTTAGAATTGTATCATTAAAGAAGGTCATAAAGATATTGCTATTCAGGGATCTAGGAATACTGGGTTCAGTGGAGGTGTGACTCTCTGTCAGCCTGGCTACAGTGCTGAAGAGAAACCTGGGGTTGTTTTGATTCTCTTCTATTAGTTTTGAGTAGTAGGCAGCTCTTGCTTTGTGGAGGGCCTTCTTATGTGCTTTAACACTATTCTTCCAGTCTAGGAGATATTCAACACGGTTGCTGGAGCGCCACTTCCTTTCTAGTTTTCTTGATTCTTGTTTTAACTCATGTGTCTTGGAATTATACCACGGAGCTAATTTACTATGTTTTACATGTTTCTTTTTTAGAGGCACTATTGAGTCTAATGTTAATCGTAATGACCTTACAGAGCTATCGACGAGATGGTCAATCTCAGTGGAGCTAGGGTTTTTAAAGAATTTGTTGGGTGTATCTGCGGATAATACGGGTTTAAATGTAATCGGAATTATTTCCTTAAATTTAGCTACAGCACTATCAGGTAGACATCTAGAAAGAGTTTTTTATTAGTGGCATATATTCTGATAATGAAAAATTGAAGGTTATTAAATTATGGTCTGATAGAATTGGATTGCGCGGAAGTACTGTTTGATTTTCAATTTTGACACCGTATGATAATACAAGGTCAAGTGTGTGGTTACAACAATGAGTAGGTTGGTGTACATGTTACGCCCCTAGAAAAGGGGAAAGGACAGAAATGAAACGGACACGGTGTTTGCTGGCTTCAAGTCCAAAGTGTAATGAACGAGCCGCCCCCCCTACTGTCCAAACCAGGAACCCCAGTGTGATAACAACCCAAAGACCAAAGCAACAGACCGCAGACATCACCGATAATTCAGCCCCTGCAAACAACACTAGAAAATGACACATCCACCACATACACACTGACTGAAACCAATTGAGTCTAGTACTGAAATAAATGCTACGCTAAGGCTGTCATTATTATTGTCAACATGAATATTAAAGTCACCAACAATAATAATTTTATCTCAGGTAATTGCATTAAAAATTCAGAATACGCCCCAGGAGCATGGTAAACTACAGCAAATATGATTGGTTGTTGGTATTTCTTGGATTGGTGTGGAAGACTAAGAACAAGACATTCAAATGAGTTGTAGCTTAGTTTAGGTTTAGGATTAATTAATAGACTGGAGTTAAAAATAGCAGCAACTCCACCTCCTCGGCCGAATTCTCTGGGAACGTGTGAATTTACATGACTGGGGGGGTCATGTAAATTATAGTCAAGGTAACCACCCTGACTATATTTTCACCAGAAACTGCTCAACTTCTAACCTCACTGTAACCCCCCCATAACATTTTTACCAGCCCACAGACACATAGAGTATATCCTTACCCATGCTTTCCAGGAGGGTTATCATACGCATTCTATTTCCTCGCGGCAAGGAAATCTTTGCTTCCTTTGGAACTGAGAGGGACCTGACCGCCCTCCTCTTCAGTTCTGCACGAGAGGGTCCTGCGTGAGAGGGGCCTGCCTCCATCACAGCCTCCTGAAAAGACAAGTGCAATAAATTCAAAACACACATACAAAAAAAGAAAGAGAGACAGACAGACAAACAGGAAAAAGACAAGTACAAGTGCACAGACAAAGAGTCTCACCTCAGGTTCCTCTCCCCCACGTTCACCCTCACTGCTGCTGCTGCTCAGGACCAGGAGCCTCACCTCTGGCGACTTAGGTGTCAAGTCAACTGGTCTGTCGAGACCCGTTTTCCGCGACAGACTCCTCAAGCATTTGCAGTCGGGTTCGGAGCACCTTAATGTCATGCAGCAGCTCGTCCCTCTGGGTACGGAGTGTTTCCACTTCCTTGGCGAATGCCCACTTTTCAATTTGGCACCCAGGGATGCCGCAATCAGTGAGAGGACTGGGGGTGGGCTCCGTTGCAACTGTGATTTCCTCTTCCCCGACCTCCGCAAGAAGGTCGACAGCTCTGCTGACCTCTGTCTGGCAATGTCTGATATTAACCCGGCCCGAAGCCAGGTTTAGCAGGATTCTGCGTTCGGCCACATTGTTGACAGCATGCGCACTCACAAGGTGCTTTCAAAGCTGTTGATAAGTGCTCTGGCAGGTGGACGGCCTCCGGGCCGTCCACCCACCTGAGCCCCCGTGCTTCGTCCCTGACCGGCCTCCGGGCCGTCCACCTGAGCCCTCTTACTCTGTCCCTGATCGGCCACGGTGCCGTCCTCCCGAGCCTCTGTACTCTGCCCCTGAGCGGCCACGGTGCCGTCCGCCCGAGCCTTTGTTCTCTGCCCCTGAGTGGCCACGGTGCCGTCCGCCCGAGCCTTTGTTCTCTGCCCCTGACCGGCCTCCGTGCCGCCCGCCCGAGCCCTGTGCTCCGTCTCGGATTCCCTCCTCCGGATCCCCCTCCTCCCTCCCATCTCAGTTCGCGTTGTGGGCCGTCTAGAATCCGGCCCTTGAGGGGGGGGGGTTCTGTCATGGTTTTGTATTTTTCAGTGTTTTTCCGCGTCTTTATTAAGAGTGTTTTCTGTTTAATTATTACCTCGTGTTTCTTGTATATCCTTGTGTTTATGTTTGTATATGTGTTGTTTCAGTGTTGCATGTTTTCTGTTTCCTGTTTTATTTTGTAGTCTCTGTTCCTAGTGTGTTTTCCTTCTTCACTTTCTGTCTGTGATTGTCTGCACCAGTCCTTATGTGTTCCACCTGTGTCCAATTGCCCCTGCCTTCCCTTTGTGTGTATATAAGTCTCTGTGCTTCCCCTTTTCCTTGTCGGTTCGTTGTCTAAATGCCTGTCGTTATGTCCTGTCGTAATCTCCTGTGTTTTTTGTATCCCGTGTCTCCTGAGCTCCCGTCCTCTGCATCTCTTTGTGTAAGCCTCCAGTGTTTTCCCCTGTGTGCTTTTAGTTGTTTTTTCTGTTAAAGACTTTCTCCTATTAAAAGGACACCTTTTGTTTAAAACTCTGCATCCTGGGTCCAACTGCTTCCCCCATCCTGACACCCCAGCCCATTCACTCCGCTCTGCATCTGCCAATCGGCTTGTTGCTCCCTCACTGCGAGCCACTCAACAAAATCAAGACTGTTTGCTGTCCTGGCTCCTAAATGGTGGAATGAGCTCCCCAGTGACATCAGGACAGCAGAAAGTCTGCACATCTTCCGCCGCAAACTAAAAACACACCTTTTCGGACTATACCTTGAATAAAAGATTAAACTAACAATTTAGTAGCACTTAATGGAACTTACTTATAGCACTTTGTAGTTTGGGTTTCTTGAAGAAATAATACTTTCTTGATTCTTGTTGTTCTGGGTTTGTACCCTCATGGTTGAATGCACTTATTGTAAGTCGCTTTGGATAAAAGCGTTGGCTAAATGAAATGTAATGTAACCCAGTTCCGAACTGAAAGATGAGATTGTTGAAGTCGTCAATCTTAACTTCAGATTATCCTCACAATACTTTTATTAAAGGACCATTAAGTCACTTCACAGTGAATGATCAGAACGACTGCGATGAACACATCTCTTATCAAATTAGATTTAATGTGACTCACCCATGTTGCAATAACATTTTATGAAATGTCTTTTAACTTAGTCACTGCAGTGGAGGAAAAAAATCAAGTTAAGATCAAAGTGTGTTGCAGTAATTGTTTTCTCAGAAGAAAACGGAGAAAAGGAGACAGACGTCAACTTTACATCAAACTAAATCTATCTTCAGCTCTGTGCTTGCACTCGTTCCTCTCGTTTCTTTGGCTCTGTGCTTGCACTCGTTCCTCTCCTGATGATGATCAGCTGTGTTTTTGCAAATTTCCCCATTGTGGGACTGATAAAGCATTATCTCATCTGATATTTTTTTACTTCTAGAAATTGACTGATTCATTTAAGTCTATTTTGTCGATCTCTTTCTCACATATATACCTAAACACTTTCCACTTTGCACTGCTAAACACCCACTTCCCCAATACTTCCCTTTGCTACTTATGTAAAATTATCACTGCCCACTGTTGTTTCTTCTAATACATCCCACTAGCATACATGTATCCCCTCTAAATTCCTTGACACTGAGGTGTTTGCTGTGTTTACATCTAACCTAGTCCCTCTACCATCATTACCTTTTCCTTCTAGCAGTTCTTCAATAATCTCCCATTAGCATCTGTTCTTATCCCTCCCCACAATGTGCTTTTAAAGCCCCCACATACCAACACCCTGCTACCATCCAGCCCTTCAATTAGTGTTAGCTTATCCAACTCAAGATTTCTACAAGGGTTTACCATCCTCACACATTACATCTGTACACCATTAGCAGAATAGTGCCTCTCTAATTCCACACATACTCCCTTCTCTCCAAGCAATACCCAAGGTCAGGCTATAGATAAAGGGCCAACCAACAGCAGATTGTAGTGTCTACGCTCAATGACTTTCATATCTAATTCAGATACCCCAGACAGAGAGGCATCAACTCCAACTCTTTTGCAAATACTCAAATAACATCTTGTTTAATGCTTAAATATTTGATATATTTGAATTTTAATCCATTGGCCAATAAACTCCTAGCATTCCATTGTAGCAAGATAACCATTACTAATACTATTTAACCAATGCTATCCTCTGACTTGCTTGGACACTGAGGTCATTCCTTACCTCCTCCCATGTCACTCCACTGATATCAAGATGATGGGCAGCTGCCTTTACAATTATTTTAATTCTCTGTTTTAGATTTAACCTCTATTGTAGCATTTTCCACCCCTGCTGTGAAAGTGACTCGCTTCTGCAAGTCAACATTCACTCTCCCGACAGTGTCTTCTTCTGATTCCATTGTGACTTGCTTCCCTGGTCTGTTCCTCTCCTTGTTTACTCCTCATAGACTCACTCTTTTCACAGCTTCTGCATATGTCACTGCTCTGAACTCTCACCTGCTGTACATTTCTTTCCATTTTCATTAGGACACACCCCAAATAAGCCACAGTATGGTTTCCACCAAAGCTAAAAAAAATTGTTGTTCGTTGTTGCATTTCTCATACTCATGAATTTCCCCCGCATCTAGCACATCTTCTTCTCCCCTTGCATGCCTTTGCTGTATGGCCAGATCTTTGACAGTTATAGCACCTCATTGACTTGGGAATGTACTCTCTGACACTATAGCTTAAGAAACCAAGAGACACTTTCTGTGGGAGCACTTCCTCTTCAAACTCAAGCAGTACAGACTCAGTCTTTCCTCACTCCTTGTCGAGCTACCTGCAACTGCTTAACACCTTTTAGCTTAGATTTAATTTCCTCCATTGTAACTCCGACTGGCAACCCCCAAGTCACTCCTGTACTCTACTTGCTTCTTCTTTCATTGCGGCTTACACTTATTCCCTCTGCTCTTAATTCCAACAAACAATTGACCAATTACCATATCTTAAAACCTTAGCCATGTGGATATCCCCAACATTCATTAAATCCCTTCCTGTTTTGGCAACACGCCTTTAAACTTGGCAGTGTGGCATCATCTCAGACCCTCTTTAATGTCACATTCCTTTGATCTTGGCAGTGAGAATTCATCTCAGATCTTCTGTAATCTCATAATATGAGAGGCATATTATGCCTCTGATCTTGGCAGTATTATATAATCTCAATCCTCATTCTCGCATAGAATCAAGACTCAATACAGTCGCAAAACAAGAGCAGCCGATTTTTCTTTTTTCTGGTCATCTGGTCATGGCCTTCCTGACCCTGGGTTTCTTTGTAGGCACCACAGTCACTCTCTCTGTGAGGAGTCTATCTGACCATTTCCTCCCATCTGGAAAAAGGAATTTTGAAGATATTGATCCTGATTCAGAAGGCAGCAATAGCCCAAGGGCCACTGCCAAGCTTGCAGCTATATCAGAAGCCACAAAAGCAAAGTTAGACAAACGAAGGGCACTGGATACCAGGCTGCGGCACCTTTATTTGGAGCTGGAGATGCTGCGTTCAAAAATGAATGACATGATGGGGACAGTGCAGGATCTGGATTAGACACTACAATACTGTGTGAGGCCGTTCATGCTGCAACTTTCTTCAACAATGCAAATAATGTGGACAGCATTGGTACTTCTGTTTTTTTGTCATTCTTGGGGAATACAAACCCTGTAAGTCATACTCATCTTAGCATTGCTTTTGCAAAACTGGTAAGTATTGTAACTGTTTTGAACAGTACCACTAATCCTCGCAGCTCGTGAAGTGGAATGATCCAGATGGGAGGTCACTATTGGTCTTTGAAAAACAAAGCTGAATCATAAAAAACCTGTCTAACCTATGGTCCGCTCGCAGGCTCAACTCACGCCAGGCTCGGGGGGCCCTGTTCCTGGGTTGGTTCAACTTCAAAGCTCACCTACCGGCCAGGCTCCAGGAACATCAAGCCCGACGCCCTTTTACGTCAGTTTGCCCCTCCTGCAGAGGATTCGTCAGAGGAAACCATCCTGCCATCTTTCTGTGTGGTGGGAGCAGCCAGGTGGGAGATTGAGTGGTCCAGGAGGCCCAAAATGATTACCCAGCTGTTCGTTCCTATGTCTGACAGATCTCCAGTGCTCCAGTGGGGACACACTTCCAAGGTTGCATGCCATCCAGGTTTCCATTTTGACGATAGTAGACCATTTTTCTAAGGCTGTATACTTCATTCCCCTGCCTAAACTACCTTCTGCCCTCAAGACTGCTACTGTGCTTATCCAGCATGTTTTTAGACTGCATGTCCTCCCACAGGATATTGTTTCAGAAAGGGGTCCGCAGTTCTCCCAAGTATGGAAGGCCTTATGCCAGGCTTTGGGGGCGTTTTACTGGATGAAACCAGGCTACTGCACCTTTGTTCAGTGCTGGAGACTGTTGCAGGTATGGCCTGCCCCTTTAAGGGAAGTTTGGAGTGTGTGACGTAGTGCACCTGGGTATTGTGGGAAAGGCACTAAAATGTGGGTATAACGAGAAGTGAACGACCACCTAGAGGTGATGAGAGTGTTGCTCCTGCTGATAGTCAAGAAATAAAGTGGCCACGTTCCAAGTAAAGAAACGTCTCCTCCTGGATGGTTACGGGCCAGACAGCGAGCCAAATAACCAGTGAGCTCCCAACTACGGTTCGGAGCCGAGATACTGGCCGGAGAAGGTAACAAGACGCAGTGTATGACATGGGATGACAATGGGCCCACTGCAGCATCTGAATTAGACACTGTAGTGTCATACAATACTGTATGAGACTATTCTTGCAGTAGCTTTTTTCAATGCTGCAAATGATGTGGACAGCATTGGTACTCCTGTTTTCTCCCAATTAAAATGGAATCAGCTGTGGCACTTTGGAGAGGTAAAAATTCAAAAAACCTCTCTTGCACATCATGAGCTTGGTCAATATAGCGCATTACTCCAACTCTCTCTCGGCTCTGTCATTCACTCACATGGGTTTTCCTACCACAGCTATGCTAATGACACCCAACTAATCCTCTCTTTTCCCCAATCTGAAACACAGGTAGCAGCACTAATCTCTGCCTGTCTGACTGACACATCTCAGTCAATGTCTGCACACCACCTGAAAATCAACCTTGACAAGACCAAACTACTTTTCCTTCCAGGGAAAGGCTCTCCCACCCATGACCTTACTATTACCATTTATAACTCTGTGGTAGCCCCCACCCAGACTGCAAGGAACCTGGGTGTGACACTCGACAGTCAATTCTCCCTTACTGCCAACATTACTGCAACAACCTGCTCGTGTAGATACATGCTGCACAACATCAGGAGAATACGTCCCCTTCTCACTCAAAAGGCGGTGCAGGTTCTGGTCCAAGCTCTGGTCATCTCACGCCTAGACTACTGCAACTCCCTCCTGGCTGGTCTGAATGCTAGTGCCATCCGACCTCTGCAGCTCATCCAGAATGCAGCAGCTCAAATGGTCTTTAACCTACCTAAGTTCTATAACACTACTCCGCTCCTCCGCTCCATTCACTGGTTACCAGTGTGTCAGGGACCGAGCAGGAAGACCAGAGAGCCACAGATAGTTTCTTTGAACAAATGGTCTTTTAATTTTGTTTCCATTAACAAAAATGCAAAAACATAAACTTCACAACCCTTGGGCCAGTAAAAAGGTCAATTAATCAAACTAGCCTCCAGTAAGAGATGGAGACCAGTTAACAGCACCACAAAAAACTGTCCCTCAACTGACACAGGGGAACTGTCAGGGATAGGTGACCCAGATGCAGAGTTTGAACTAAAGAGTCTTTTTAATAAACAGTCTTTAACAGAAAAATAAGAATAAACGCAGGAATCTCAAAAGTAAAAACTGAAGAAACAAAAGCACACGGGAGAAAACACAGGAGATCAGGACGGGAGCTCAGGAGACACGGGATACAGAAACACAGGAGATCAGGACAGGACATAATGACAATAGACAACGACCCGACAAGGACAAAGGGGAGCACAGAGACTTATATCCACACACAGGGAAGGCAGGGGCAATTGGACACAGGTGAAACACATGAGGACTGGTGCAGACAATCACAGACAGGAAGTAAAACTAGACACTAGACACAAGAACCCAGACAACAAAATAAAACAGGAAGTGAAGAGAGAAAACACTATGAACAGAGACTACAAAATAAAACAGGAAACAGAACACAGGGACACCGAGGCAGAGGCTCGGGAGGAAGGCACCATGGCTGATCAGGGACAGAGTACAAGGGCTCAGGTGGACGGCCCGGAGGCCGGTCAGGGACGAAGCACTGGGACTCAGGTGGACGGCCCGGAGGCCGATCAGGGACGAAACACGGGGACTCAGGCGGACGGCCCGGAGGCCGATCAGGGACGAAACACGGGGACTCAGGCGGACGGCCCGGAGGCCGGACAGGGACGAAGCATGGGGACTCAGGCGCACGGCCCGGAGGCCGGTCAGGGACGATGCACGGGGACTCAGGCGGACGGCCCCGATGCCGGAACTGGAGTGGCGTCTGCCAGGACCCCCGACACCGGAACTGGAGTGGCGTCTGCCGAGACCCCCGACGCCGTAACAGGAGTGGTTGCTGCCGGGACCCTCCGGCGCGGAACAGGAACTGGAGTAGACGCTGTAAGGACCCCCGATGCCGGAACTGGCGTGAAGTCAGCCGGGACCCTCCGGCGCGGGACAGGAACTGGAGAGGTGCAAGCCTGGACCCTCTGGCGCGGGACATGAACTGGGGTGGCGCCTGCCGGAACCCTCTGGCGCGGCACAGGAACTGGGGTGGCGCCTGCCGGGACCCTCCGCGCGTGACAGGAACTGGAGTGGCGCCTGCATGGACTACCGGGACCCCCGATGCCGGAACAGGAGTGCCGTCGGCTGGGACCCCTGATGCCAAAACAGGAGATGGCTGCGGCCCAGCCAGGACTGGAGGTGGCTGCCTGTGAGCAGGCTGTAGAGGAGAGGGTTTTTTGCTGTGTGGAATGCCCCCTCTCCGACGTCTGCCACACACAGCAGAATCTTGACGGAGGCTGCTGGGTCCTCCAAAAGCCAGACGGGTGCCAAGGTAGGGTTAGTGGATGGGGCTAGACAGGTGAGGAAGTCTTTGAGCTTGTCCTGCACCTGCACAAGGTGCGGGACAAAATGGCTGACCCAGGGTCTGTCCTTCAGCCATGCCTGTAGTAAAGATATCCTTTCAAGAAGCACTGCTTGGTGCTGGGTGCATGAGGTGCTAAGCATGTACCATGGACTCTGCTGGGTCCATGTCCTGGTTGGTTCGTTCTGTCAGGGTTTGCGGAGCAGGTGTAGCCAAGATGCAGAGACAGAGACTTTTCAACAAAAAGTGTCCTTTTAATGGAGAGAATAACCTAAACAGAAATAACAACTAGAAGTAGATATCAATAGTCTAAACTGAAAAAACATAGAGCACACTGGGGAAAACTCACGAGAGATGGAGATGACGCAGAAGAATGACAAGCACGAATGACGAGGCATAAACAACGACGAACCAACAAGGACAAAGGGAAGCACAGACACTTATATATACAGTCCTGCTCACCATTATTGGCACCCAAGAAGTTTAAGTACATAATGTGGAATATCTCCTGAAAAAAATGAATCAAGTGAAACAACTTTTTTCTATAGAGAATTCGTGTTTGATACAAAAGAGCAAATAATAAACAACAATTTAAAACAAACAATGGGGGAATATAAAAACTTAAAGCTTGCTGCATCACTGATATTGGCACCCTTTGCTGTAAATCAGTATGGAAACACATTGACTCACCTGTGGTAAATCACAAATGAGAATCACCTGTGATAAATTGTCTGTGCCCATGTGACATTAATTAGCCAATGAATGATGACTTCCGTGTTTTAAAAAGCCACCTGTTATTCCCTGTTCCTTTGTCACAATGGTGAAGACAAAGGAGCTGTCTGAGGACATCAGAAGGGCTATTATTAGCATACACAAGACCTCTAAAGGGTATAAGCCCATCTCCAGAGAGAAGTCTTCGAAGGTTGGTGCGAATGGTGGAAAAAACACCACGTCAAACATCCAAAGACCTGAAGGCCAACCTGGAACAGTCTGGGGTCATGGTTTCAACAAGTACCATACGCTGCACACTTAACCAAACAGGGCTTTATGGGCGAAGGCCAAGGAAGACACCATTGCTGAGGAAAAGACATAAAAAGGAACGACTGATCTTTGCCAAAGAGTACCTGGACAAACCGCAGTCCTTCTGGGAAAATGTTCTGTGGACAGATGAAACAAAAATAGAGCTTTTTGGCAATGCACACCAACAGTTTGTTTACAGACGGCGCAATGAAGCCTACAAGGAAAAGAACACCCTACCAACAGTTAAGCATGGTGGAGGATCCATAATGCTGTGGGGCTGCTTTGCTGCATCTGGTACTGGAGGCCTTGACCGTATCACAGGAATCATGAAATCAGAGAATTATCAAGAGATTTTAGAGCGAAATGTCCTACCCAGTGTAAGAAAACTTGGTTTGAGTCGAAGATCATGGGTCCTCCAGCAAGACAAAGACCCAAAGCACACATCCAAAAGCACGCAGGAATGGTTGAAAAGGAAAAAATGGACTGTTTTAAAATGGCCAGCAATGAGTCCTGATCTCAATCCGATTGAAAATCTTTGGGGTGAGCTGAAATCTGCTATTGGGGAAAAGAACCCTGCAAACGTTCAAGAGCTTGAACAAATTGCAAAGGAAGAGTGGGAGAAAATACCAGCTGAGAAGTGCAAGAAGCTTATAGATGGCTACAAGAAACGTTTGGAGGCTGTCATCACTGCCAAAGGGTGTGCAACCAAATATTAAAGAGGGGTGCCGTTATTGCTGCACATGATGTTTTTTCTGTTTCTTCTTTGAAATTACAATATGCAAGTTGAAAAAACAATTTTCTTTGTTAAATTACTTTGGACCTCCAATTAAAAGATCCTGATATAAATTTGGTACATTTCCATTTATTTCTGAAGATATTGTACAGGTTATGCAAAAAATGAAGGGGTGCCAATAATGGTGAGCAGGACTGTACATGACAAAACTGTGATTTTTACAAATGCAAATCAGGATAGTTTCACTCAGTGGTGCAGAGGTTACACCTTTTTCTAAAAGGTACTAACTCCCTTTTAAGAAAATCTCTCCTATAAATACATCAGGCTTAGTATAATTATAGAATCATAAGTTGTAGCTTGAATAGATTTGCCTTATACAGGTGCATCTCAATAAATTTGAACATCATGGAAAAGTTCGTTTATTTCGATAATTCAATTCAAAAAGTGAAACTCATTATATAGATTCATTACACACAGAGTGAAATATTTCGAGCATTTATTTGTTTTAATTTTGAGGATTATGGCTTACAGCTAATGAAAACTCCAAATTCTGTATCTCAGAAAAATTTGAATATTGTGAAAAAGTTCAATATTGTAGACTCACGATGTCCCACTCTAATCAGCTAATTAACTAAAAACACCTGCAAAGGTTTCCTGAGCCTTTAAATGATCTCTAAGGCTGCTTCAGTAGGATACACAATCATGGGGAAGACTGCTGACTTGTCCAGAAGACAGTCACTGACACCCTCCACAAGGAGGGTAAGCCACAAAAGGCCATCGCTAAAGACACTGGCTGTTCACAGAGTGCTGTATCCAAGCATATTCATAGAAAGTTGAGTGGAAGGAAAAAGGTTTTGGTATAATAATTTGGTACATTTCCATTTATTTCTGAAGATATTGTACAGGTTATGCAAAAAATGAAGGGGTGCCAATAATGGTGAGCAGGACTGTACACAAGGAAGGCAGGGGCAATTGAACACAGGTGGAACACATGAGGACTGGTGCAGACAATCACAAGGGCTGGAAACAGGACAAAGACAGGAAGTGAAGATGGAAAACACAAGGAGCAGAAACTGCAAAATAAAACAGGAAACAGGGAGAAAACAAATCTAAACACAGAATGAAACACAGAAAGAAACAAAGTGGGGAACGGAGTGGGACAACATGAAACACAGGTACGAGTCGAATACAAACAAACACAGGGATAGACATGTAACACAAGGAGGTCATAATCAGAACTGAAAACACTTCTATAAAGAGGCGAAAATAAACAGTCCAGAGTCATAACCATGACAGCCCTGTCTCTAACACACTTTAAATCACTACTTAAAACACATCTGTTCTTCTTGGCTTTCTCCTCGAGTACGTTTTTATCTCAGCTGATTTTATTTATTTTATCGTATATCTTATATTCTCTTATTTGAATTATTTTACCTCTATTTTCCCTTTTCTACTTGCACTATGATGTATTACATGTTACTGTCCTCTTGTTGTACATTACACTTGTGAAAAACTTTGGTCAACCAAGTTGTTTTAAATGTGCTATATAAATAAAATTGACATTGACATATTGAATTTACTAACAGACAGTCTTTCAGTAGTATCCTATGGGAACAAGAGTGGGATAAACCAGATGTGCTCCGGACATCTGTGGCCAGGGCATATTGATTGTCCATAGGCTGCTGACAGTGTATTTACAAATATGAATCATTAGGTCAACCGACTCATTGAGTGGTGGACCGGCTTCACACCAACTATGTCAGTGTTTCTTTAGGTCGTCTGTCTCTCTGCGACCTGCGTGGCTGTGTGTCTGAAACTTCTGACTCCTGGTTGCTGGGAAGATCTGCAGACTGAACTGTTTGTGTCACCTCTTGAGTGTCATATCCATTAATGTCATTTCTGGTGGTGTCATTGTCCACAAGCATTTGCGCTGGAGTCTACATTCTGGACTCCTCTGCTTCAGCACTCAGTTCAGGCTGACTTTCTATTTCAGGAGTAATTGGAGGCGCAACATTTTGTTCTCCAGGCTGGTGGTTGTGGTGTCTCAGTCTATGAGCCCAGTTATATCTCTCCGCTCTGAGTCCTCTGATGTTTCCTTTGTTTTACTCTCCTTGTGTCCCTTTCTTTGTTGAATGGGAGGATTTTGTCCTCCCACAGTGCTTTGGGCTGGTTCCTCAAGTGGCAAAGCATTACATGGCATCAACATGTTATGATGGAGGATTGTGTCTCTCCCTGTGCCACGTTCAGGCTTGTTCTCATAAAATGGGCTGTGTTTCTCCTTTTAAGAGACCACAATGTGAATTTGCTCATATTCCTTACAAGGGCCCGGTCACCTGGAGAAACTATTGAACTTTGCCTCTTTGTTACGTGTTACGACCAAGCCCAGGAGAAAACCCAGTCGCAACATGATGAATGAGTCTTCCCTCTTCTCAGCTCCCAAGAACCACCAGCAACAAATTATTACAGACTCTTTTTGCTTCAGGGTGGTCTAACAGCAAAACAACAAACAAAAACAACCTTAAAGCGAACAACCTAAACGTACCTACTCAAATTAGAGAAACAAAAAGACATGCTACTAACCTAACTCCTCATCCAAAAACAGGAGAAAACAAGGGTTAAACAAAAAATGATACCCACCCCTACCAAACCGGGCTGGTACTTCAAACAACAGATCTTAAGACACTTTACAAGTCACAATTCTGGCTGGCAGTGGCAAGAGGTGAGACCACAGGAGCTGGGGGAAGTCGTCCTCTTATCCTGCAAGCTTGGAGGCTGAAACCAATCAGCTCCCTGGAAACAAACCTACGCACTCACAGTCAATCATCCACTCAGTCAGTCATTGAGCCAGACACGCCTGCAACAGAGAGAAAGAGAGGGAGAGAGATCCACAACACAGGCACAGTAGATAAAAGCACATACACCGGTGTATAATATATATATAATTATCTGCTCGTGGTGTATTTTCGCAGGAAAGCCAAATTTCAAAGCAAAATCGCTGAAAGATTTTTGCTGCCGTTTTGCCTGATTTGTTACTGGCTGGGTAGGCTTGAGCGAACTTAGTGAAGTTTGTCAATAATCACTAAGATATATTCATAGAGACTTAAAACAAAACCATAATAATGCTGGTGTCCCTCCAAATGAATATTTCAGTGTATCAAATAATTTGGTAGAAAATAACATGCTGTATTTTCAGTATGTGAAATGTGTTCAGTATCAACATATTTCTGACTTGCCAAATATGTTAATAGCATATTCTCATCAAGTTGTGTAGCGATTTCACTCAGTAGTATGTTTGACATAATGATTTTACAAAGAGATTTCAAACTTTCAATCAGTGTAAGACCTGCAGAGTAATCAAAAGCCTTTCAAAATGTCTGGCTGTCAGGACTCATCTATATCGGATTCATCTTACCTTTTAGCTGTGAGAAGGCTTATGATTGTGAGCAAGAGCAATTTTCTTTTGCATTACTAATGAGGCTGTCAATTGCAAATTAGAGAGGAGGACTGGGCAACTGTTTAACTCCACCGCTGCAGATCAATAGGCTGCAATTGTGCAAGTGAATAGCACTGATTATGACTCTGAAGTAAACAAAACCAGCATCAGTCTCCTATATCAAGCATAAGAACAAGTGACATAAACATACAACAGTTAGACTGGATATCAAGTTCAGACCTTAATGAAAATACTATGTATAAAAAGTAAGGTTATAGGTTATTTGGATTGTGGTCCTCATTGAAAAGGAAGAGGCTAAGATCAATATCTTCAGGTCATGGAAGAGAGATAAACCATAAATAAGGAATCAGTATAAACTAATGGTATGATTGAGAGGTTCAATCTGTCTCATTCCTGCTGTAGCAGAACTAAAAAGTGGACTTTTGCCAACACAATTTCAGGAGGAATATAATTAGATGAGCTACTTTTCGATGCATGATTATGATGTGATTGATGATAGACGTTTGCTGTAGCTCATTAACAAGCTACTGACTTAAGAAAATTTGGACTGCTTCCACATCAAATATATTATTCTGGGATCTAACTTTAATGTTCATACAGCTGTCATGACCGGATGTGACACTAATAATGCTTTTTGAGTTATTCGCATCTGCTATTCTCACTGGAAACGTTTGTCAGTTTAGTTTGTCCAGTCTCAGACATACAGTATCCTTTTTCAAAGTGGTTACTGACTGTGGTTACTGAGTGTGGTCAGATAAAAGATGGCTGTTTTAAAATGCTCTTTACAAATCTAATACTACTGAAACAACATGTTGGTTTGGTTGGTTTGATTTTAGTGTCACCTCATAGTGTTTTGTCTGTCAAAGTGAATTTGTGAACAAGTTTCACAAGTAGAACCTTCCTTTTTGTTAGGTCGGGTCACCAGCATATTGATTTTAATAAAGCCAAACCTGTGAGCTACTTCAAGAAGCCCGACTTGAGTCTACTGTGTCACGGTTTTGAACTTATCAATGTTTAGTTTCATAGGTTTCCAAAGTGTTTTCTGTTTATTAGTACATCCCTGTGTTTCATGTTTTCACACTCCGGGTTCTGTTTCCTGTCTTATTTTGTAGTCTGGGTTGTGGTGTCTCATATCTAGTTTTACTTCCTGTCTGTGATTGTCTGCACCAGTCCTCATGTGTTACACCTGTGTCGAATTGCCCCTGCCTTCCCTGTGTGTCTGTATTTAAGCCTCGGTTCTTCCCTTTGTCCTTGTCGGATCGTCGTCGTATGTCTCTTGTCGTATGTGTTCTCGTGTCTACCCGTCCTAATCTCCTGTCCTGTCCTCCTGTCCGGATCTCCTGCCCAGCTATCCCTGTATTTCTGTATCCCGTGTCTCCTGAGCCTCTGCACCTCTGCACCCCCCCCGTGTAAGCTTCCTGTATTTTCTCCCTTTGTGCTCCCAGTTTTGTTCGTTTAAAGACTCGTTTGGATTAAAATTATACCTTTTAACTTTAAACTCTGCATCTGGGTCCAACTGCCCCACACACCGTGACATACTGCTACACTTATTCGACAAAGTTGTTCAGGTCATTACACATTAACTCAGCAGGTAAAAGTAAATGTAAACTTTTGATTAAAAGTGCAAATTCACTGTGGTGCATATATCCACAGAAAATCTGCATGATCTTTGCATGGCCCCGGCTACACCAGCGTGGCCTGGGCTCCTGTGGCTAAGGAGGCTCTCAGAGACACCTCAGGGCCTCTTTGCTTCCATCACAGAGGACAAAATATCACTGGAGAGTGTTTAAGTTGTGGTGTGGGGGAACAGATGATGCAGACCCTTGTATGTGTTGACATCAGAAGATCTTTCTATTTCTGTAAAATAAGTTAGACAGTGGGAAGTCTTCAACAACCTTTAAAAGGTGTGGGGGAGTTGTGGGGGGATTTATTTGTCTTCATGCAAAATAAAGCTTAGAATGCATGTTTGAGCCACCGCAGTTCCTTCAGAGAGCCGGTGCTGGATGCTCTGTAACATGCCAGCTTTGAACCCACCACAATCATCCAGCAATAGCATGCATACAAAGTGGCACAAATAAAGCATATAGGTGGTAGAGCAATGGTGATAGCTTTGGAACTCTAATGCCTTGTCTACACTACTGCAGATATTTGTTTTATCTGATGTTTTCAGAAAAAAAATGCATCCACATGTCTTTTATTTTACAGATGAGAAAATAAATTGACAAATGTTCAAACATGCATTCCTGTCTACTGCCTGCTGGGGACATTCTTTGAACTTATGGAGTATGTACAGTAGCTAGCTGGAAAGAGTCTCTCCATTCAGAGGACCACGGTTACAATATCATCTTACTGTTTTATTATCTAACTTGCAGCTAAAGCGTGTGTGTATACAAACCAATACATAAAGAAACACTGTTGTAAGACTTGGATGGAGTAACAGGTGCAGCTGCCTCTCTGAAAATATGGAACACATTTGTCAATTTATTCATCAAAGTCTGTCATTCTGTTTTCAAATGTTGAACTGAAATGGAAATTCCAAACGTGTCCCCATTATTTCTCATTATCCATTTAATTGATCAATATGCTGAAGAGAGAGTTGTCTTGGAAAATTGTCTCTGGCATTAATAGAAAGTTATTTAGTCCGTCACAAAACAAATATGCTAAACTATTTTGCATATGAAAAACAAGTCAAAAACTTGTACCTTTGCAGCTGATTCTGGGTGATTTTCCAAACTTTGTTTAATAAAATGAAATTGACCAGGGATGAAAGTGCAGAAAGCTGGCTCCCATGGTGTGGGCTGGGACGCTTGAGGGGTCTGTGAGGGGATGCCAACAAAAAGGCACAAAGGAGATTTTATTTTATATTCACATAAAATGTTTTTTCAAGTTAGTTCATAAACAAAGAGAACTTCTGTTGACTTCTACAGCATTTTCTACTTGTAGTCAGCCGCATGGTTCCTGTAATTGACATGGATTCACTTTCTAACACAGAGCGTCACTGGAGGTTTCACACAATCTTTCAACTCCCCCGCACAAAAGCAATCAGTAGTGCAGCAACATGAACATGATACCTGACTGGCCTCCCAACTGCCAACAATGACAATTTGTGTTACTGAAGCACCTGTTCAGACTGGAACCTCAACCAACAAGAACTATATCCCAGTAGTGGCTTTTTACCCTGCGCCAGATTCATGCTCGTCCAACAATTTCTCATAATATGATAGCATGTCCAGATCAGGTAAAGTGGTATTATTTTTCCTCAAAATAGCACAAATTGATTAGATTTTACACTTTAGAGCAGGGATCGGCAACCTTTTTGACAATAAGTGCCAATGTGAAAATTTGTTGTTACTTAGTCTGCCATATCAACATTTTTTTTAATATTAAGTTTTATTATTGAACCACATTAATATTTCCAACAGACATGTCATTTTATTCCATCCATATTGGCTATATATAGAACAACAATTTAAAGAAACATGTTTATCTCATTATGATTGTAATAATAAGTTTGTCATTAACCCCACCAACCACACATTCAGATTTGCCAAAGCTTGCTTCAGTCGCATGGTTTTTGGCAGTGGCAAAGACTTTGAGAGAGTTGACTTGCTTCCCATACCTGGACACTGCACGTTTGATTGATTCTCCCTCGTCTGCCTGATCTTTGAAACTTCTTTCATGCCTTGTTTCCCATGAGGGCTGAAATGCCCGTACCTTCGGTTTTTTAACATGCCATCACCAATACACCTGAACGGTTGCACTTCACGGAGATTCATGTGGAAAAATGCGAGCAGCGCCGGTGCCGCATTACTGGCACCTAGTGGCTGGGAGGTGTTAACATCAATCAAGCTAAATAATACAGGCTGCGTGACGGCAAAACCTTTGAACATGTCTTTAAAAAGAAATTGCCTGTGTGCCAATGATTATGGCGTCGCGTGCCACTATTGGCACGCGGCGCCATAATCATTGGCGCCGCGTTGTCAGTGCCTAAGGTTGCTGACCCCTGCTTTAGTGAGTGTTGAGGGACCACTTCCTGATACTAACTGGAGCTCACTATTCAGTGGAGCATGAAGGATTTCATCAAAATGTGTAACTGTCACCTCATGCTTATTCCCAAATGAGAGATCTTGTGTTCAGGAGCTTGTGGTGATCAGAGTTCATTCTTCAACCAAGACCTTTCCTGATGTCAGATGCGAAATCCGTGTGAGCAAAGTAAATGGTTCCAATAAATGTCATAAGACACATATGCAGATCTGTTGGTTGAAAGTGGTATAAGAAAGTCTTCGAGGGCATCATAAATGTAGAAAATGTATCTTTTCATTCAGCTCAGTTACAGCCATTATATTCACTGACCATATGTTTCATTCAGTTTTCTCTACGCTAAGCCACGATGACTCGTTGCTGATTTTAGCTAAAAAATCGAATTTCCATTCTTCCACCCTGTTCTGTGTCCATTCAGATTCTCTTCATTTCAGTAGTTAGTCCAGTAGTTGTTGGACCAAACTGCTAAGTAATGGTTTATATATCAGATTATAATTTGTTGTGGCTTATGCTGTCTTTTAAGAAGCTGTAAAAAAGGAACTGATGTACTGCATGTCAGAGCTGAGCTGACAAGGTGCTCTCAGTAATCGGGGAGACGCTCCACTGCCCCTGATCTGGTCTGTGATAGTAATGTCTCAATATAGTTAGTTCAGGTTGATGATTGTGTGATTCATTTGTACATGTACCCAACACTACTTTTGTGGCGTCCTCTGGCGTTGCATTCTTGTGGGTTCGGCCTGATGGGGCTCATTGCCATGCCCCACTGCCAACGGCCACAGGGAGCAGCAGTGAGGCTATTCTACTCTGTGGTGGTTTTCAAATAGAGAATATGTCAAGAATGACGACTAATTGGTTGGCTTGGCAAATGTGCACTTCTTTGCATCTATTAAAGAACCGAGAGGAGCTCTTCCCTGTGCTTTATTCAAAGCATCTGAGTCTCCTGCCCAGTGGATGGATTGCAGCTACAAATGTATCAACATTGAATTATGGGTTGAACATTTCTAACCCTACCTTGAGAATTGTGTAGTTCTAAGCATAAGAAGATATTGCACATGCTCACAATAAGGAATTTCAACCTGCTTTTTACAATGAATCACTCAACATTGCCGCTGACTTTACTCAAAATAGCAGCAGTGAGTATTTAAGGGAGAATCTCATCACAAAGTGTCATCTCATTATGATTATTTCTATCCACCAATGTTTCAGTTCTCCACAAACAAACACATCTACTGTAGGTGCTTCCGCCGGAAAGAGCAGTCCAAGCTGTCACAACACTGCATCAAAATCCCTCATTAAACACCCACATACCCCCAAGATGTCAGGCAACACAAAAATCTAAAAATAATTATTTTTTGAAAATCACCTTTTCTATTAATTGGGAGGCTACTATTTATTTAGCCTTTATTAAATATCATCCCTTCATCATGTTTTTAATCCTGCTCTATTTCTGTCAGAGGACAGAGGAAGGAAAGCAGGGCTGAGGAGTCAAAGCAGCCAGACAAAAAAAAATAAAGGGGGAAAAACAGAGCAAGGACTGTTCATGGGTGATCGACAGCAGCGTCAACCAATGCCAGCTGAGCGGAGGCTGCCCTCTCCCCCCCACTCCAGTCTGGCAGAGTGCTGGTCCCCCTGTGCGCTGTAGTACGTGGAAGAGAGGGAGATCGAAGGCTGCGTGAGGAGCCAGTGTCTGTGTGTGCGTGTGTGTGCCACCAAATACTACTTTGCACTGGATTTAAAGCATCTTCAGTACAGCCTGCAAGTGGGAATGAAAAGCTATTCAAACTGACATTCAGGAACAAGACAGAGAGAAAAAACAACCAAGTGGGCAGCTCTTTGTAGCTCAGTTGTGGGAAGATAGAAAAAGAGCCTCCATAAAACAAACGGCACATCAGAATCAGCACTGCTTGGGAATCATGTATAATTCGGTATGCTTCATCATCCTGTCGTGGGTGTTTGCTGTGCTTGTGTTCCCAGGTAAGACTTCTTCTACTCTCCTGTCTAAGCTCTTTGTATTTCTGTGTTTACATTTGTCTGACTCTTCTGCTCCTTCTTCACACTGTGAAGTGGTGCACTGTTGAGACATACTCTTATACTCCCCTCTTTTCTTATGCTGTCCATATGCAAATCATCTTGTCAGTGTGGCCCTATGAGGGGTTTCTTGGGACAGCCAGAGAATGGAGGGGATATTAAGTTTGTGGAAAAGCTGTCTGTGTCTCTTGAGTCATGCCACCAATTCAGCCACACAGAGTGGGGAAAAGTTCCCTCCACCTCACACACTTGTCAACTTTAATCAAAGACGTCAGGCTTTACGGGTGTTGACACCAAGCCCTAATCTCAAGGGTTTCCTGGAGGGATAACTTCATCAATCAAAAATTCAATGACGCCTTCTGTTTTGTTTTTTTTTAAACAACCGGCCGTCAATGAAATCACTTTTTTTAGGCTTTTATGTTAAAATCAATTTTTACTAGCTGGCATTTGAAACGAATATTGATCAGTTAATCTCAACAATGTGTGCACATGTCAATATTATCGAAGGATTTTGTCCATGTTGAAGTGCTGAATGGAAGCAACCAAGATGTGTTGATCAGTAGAGAAGAGCGCTTTGCAGATTTATCAGCGATAGGCAAAAGTACTTATCTGAAAGCAGCTTGCATAGTGTGTTGCTGCATGTACAGTGACATATATGCCAGCATAGCCCTTTAACCTTTAGTTTCAGTGTCCTCACACAGAGCATGAGGAAAAGACATTGATGACAGGGACTCCCGAGCAAAAACTGCTTTCTGGTGAAGTCACAGAGGAGTGCACTGTCCTGAAATTACATTAAATGAGGCTGACGTCTGAAAATGCTAATATGTGCCCTGAGCACCTGAAGTGAGAGAAATGTGTTTTCTCCCCTCAAAGGGATTATGTGATGGGGTCTGACAGGAAAATAATGTGATGAATTTACATTTTATTTTACCGACTCAGGTTCCAAGTCCAGAAAACAAGTTGTTTGTCCTTTGTTAAGCCTTTCTTTAACCTTGAATGTGTGTTGTGACTTTGTGAACAGATAGATTACTGAAAAGTATGTGAGTCATATCATTATATAATTTAATTTGTTTCGGAGAAATGTAAAACTCCCCACAGAGTTCATCTAATTGCCAAAGTTTGCACTTGCATCACAAAACAACATTGGTTATATTAGTTAATTATATTCCATATATATAAGTGACTGAGCAGTCTTGTCCCACTATGGACAGAGACAGATTGATGATAGTTATGGCATTGCTGATGAATTTGACAGTTTTTATTGAACTTAAATTAGATTTGTTGACTTTCTTCACAGGGTCTATATTTTTGCAATGTCTCCATCATTGTTCAATGACAAGTGCGTATGGAGTTACTATCTTTCTGTATATTATTGCCTTGGAATTGACGTGATTAATTATCGACAGCATACACACCCCACACATGCTTATTTAATTTAATATGAAGCCCCGATCACATCCACAACAGATGGCATTATTGAAAGTCATTCTGCAAATTGTCTGCTCTGGAAGACAAACCATATTTTGTCATCTTAAATGGACATTAACCAATTGTAAATCTGTTGTAGCCTGGCCATAACTCAAACAGGAAATAGCATGAAACAGACAATTAAGACAAACACAAATGTAGCAGTTTGGAGCAGATCCACTGGGTATGAAATATTAGATATTGTATGTTTTGACATCAGCTCTCGTAGCCTCAGGTGTTACCTAGGGTGGACCTCCAACAGTGAAGCATACTTCACACTGCATGGCGCACAGCATTTCACTACACTATTTGCCAACTGTAGACGGCAGGGGTCCAAAGTTTGACACCACTTTTCCATTCACTTTGGTTGGGAATGCAAAATGTATTGCTGCACAGCCTCGAGCTGGTGTGCAACACACAGGCTGGAGCATGTTGTATGAAAATGAAGAAACACAATTCAAGTTCAGTGTTGATAACTATTTGTGGAGCATCCTTGTGGAAATCATCTTTGCAAGTCCAACATGCATCATTCATTTCTTATCTGGATCACCATTATATTTCAAGAACTCCTAGGAAAACAGGAAGTATTTTTTCAATTCATAGATTATGAAAACGTCTACAGGAACATCAATGGAACAGTGTGACTTACTCACTTCCTTGCATAGAGTAAGATTAAAAGACTGATATCACTATCATACTATACACTCAGTGAACATTTTATTAAGAACATCTGTAGTCCTGTTTATTCATACAGTAATTCAATCAGCCATTCATGTGGCCACTGTGTCGTGTGTAAAATCATGTAGATTTAGGTTGGGTGCTACGGTACATTGCCTCTGGGATCAATACAGTATCTAAAATCTATCTCAGTTTTCCTCTGCTGAGACAGCAAATGGAAGAGTCACAATCTGGAGTCAACAGTATGAATTCATGGAACCATCCAGCCTTGTGTCAACGGTCCAGGCTGCTGGTGATGGTGGTGTGATGATGTGGTGAAGGTTTCCTTGACACTGGCCCTTTAATACCACTCAGCCATGGTTTAAATACATCTGCTCAGTGCACATACAACTATTGTTGCTGACCACGTGCATCCCACAGTTTACCATCCTCTAAAGGTTACTGTCAGCAGGATAATGCTCCATGTCACAAATTCAAAGTCGTCTCTGACTGGTTCCTAGTTCAGTGAACTTGGGTGACCTCCCCAGTCACCAGATGTGAATCCAGTAGAACACCTTTGGGATGTAGCAGAAGGGGAGACTGGCAGCATGAATGTGCAGCTGACAAAACTGCAGAGATGATGTGATACAGTGTGACATCAAGACCCCAGGAAGTCACTGCACCCAGCTAGGAATCAGTGCTGCTCACAACCCCTGATAACACAGCAACGTTTTTTTTTACACAAAAGTTTGGTATGCATTAAATAAATGAGTAACATGTTCATTAGATAGCTTTGGATGTGTTGTTGTGGTTGTTGTTGTCTTTTGATCTTGAATGTGAGGAATTGTTGGTTCTTAATACTGCAAACACAATTATAAAGCTTTATCCTCCTCCCGAGTTCATCCAGAGAATTGTTTTGCTGAGTGTGCATGTTCTTTTTCAGTGCTGCGTGCCCTGCTTCACATTCATACTCATTCTGCACTACCTTCACACCTGGGAGAACTGCCCAGGACCACAGTTTATCACACATCTATTGATTGAGCAGCTGCTGCATACCTGCTGGTGTTGGGACGGACAGCCGCTCAGAAGATTTGAGGCGATATTCTTTTGGTCACAAGGTTGTTTACAGTCTTTGTGTTTGCTTGTGTTGGCGAGTTAAAGAGAAAGAGCTGACTGTCACATGAAACAATGGAAACATCTTTAGTGAGTTAAAGAACAGATGCTGGTTATGTATATTTCACGAGTAATAGGCCCTATGTTAAAACGTGCAGTACTCCCCGCTGTTGGCTGTTTACCTTTCATTCATTGGGATAAATTGGACTGTCAATATGACTGAATTTTTAGCATGTAAAAGCTCTGCCTTTGATTTTCAGTGTCTGCAAAAAGCGGAGGAAAATGACCCTGTGGAGACGGAGTTCAGACAGATGGAGCAAGATTAATTTGCATCAGCAAATTAAGCTGTCCAAGAATATATGTGGGAAAAAGTGAGAAAATATACTCAATTTATTGTTCAAATTAATTGACTTGGCTTGTACAAGGCAGCAATTATATTTTTATGGTCCACAGTATATTTTTCTGTATCCATCCATCTATACACCTATCCATCCATCAATCCTTTGCTTTCCAATTTTAATTTCTCTTTTCCCTTAGTGAGGGAAAATAGACATTTTGTGGATCATTGACGATCCCTGAGCAGTATCGTACTCTTCGCCACTTCAGTTTATAAAACCTGCAGAGTGTCATGTTTATTTAGACATGCTTTGATACCAAGTGCCTTCGAACAGCCACACATTTTTAAAGAATGTGACATGAAGCAACCTTATCGTCATTTTCTTTTAATTGAGCACAATTGCTTTCTGCCTCTAAGCAGCTTTAACGGTGAAGCCTGAATGCCTTTAGATTACGGTGGTGTAGTACCTGTGAAGAATAAAACTATGCACGGCTGATAAACTGTTTAGGAGAAGTGCAGGATACAATTAAGAGCCACATATAGATACAAAAAGCATTCTGCTCACACTTAGGTCATTTGTATGTGTCTGTACATTATTTAGTGTTTTTAGATTTATGTGACATTTAGAGATGAAACAACATAACCAACAGATATGTACAGTAGACACTTTGTACCAGAGGCAGTACAAAGCTGCTTCCAAGACTTAGTTCAGTTATCAGAGCGGAAAGTTGGGAACTGGACTCTTTACCGACCTCTGGATAGTTTTGTTTTCATTACTGTGAAAAAGACACAGCTTCTAATTGTGCTGATCATTTTTCTGTAAAAACTTAATTTGATGAGTTGAGTGAACTCTGGGCAGAGCTGTTATTCAAGTCATGACATGAAGTCAACATACTTCAAGTCAGAAGATGCCGTGTTTATAAGTTGTGAAGGTGTCTACACATAATTATTCACTCATTCAAACACCACTGCCATAATGCTGCACCTTTTCTATCACATACACCATTCACTCACTGCCAGCACAGCCATCAAAGCTTATTTTTCCCAATGAGACCTCATTATGTGGTCCGGAGGAGGCGGGGATCGAGCCACCAATCTCCTGGTGACTGGACAGCCTGCAATTCCATGTTTTGTCTATCTGTTCCTTTTCTTTGAAGGTCAGATGACCTTCTTCATCTCTGGTTACATACATACATTGGTCACAGTCAGAATATATTACTGTCATGTTCTTCAAGTCTGTCTGATCAATCCCAAGTCGTAGTGTCCCACTGTTTTGGAAGAAACAGCTTATGGAGACAAAACTGCTGCACAAGTGAACACACAAAATTTCAACTTTCCATTTCCTTTGTTCTTCACAGTCAAGCTGAGCAGAATGAAACATCTTTTTGCATTGTTGTGCCTATGCTGTTCAACATGAGGTATTACATGGGTCGGGGCTGTCTCTGTTAGCAGCTATGATTCAAGAGGGTTCTGGGAACAAAATTGTATTTGACTTTCCAGGGGTGAGGCATACATTTATTGAAACCAAAAATGGTATCATAGTAATAAATTGGTGAGTTCTCTCTGGGATTAATAGAAATGAAATAGGAGGAATGTGGCTCTGGAGGTAAAGTGAGGTAGAGAGAGGTAGAGTGGGTCGTCCACTACTCTGAAGGTCGGTGATTTGATCCCCAGTCCGCATGTCGACGTGTCCTTGGGCAACACAGAACCTAAAATTGCTCCTGACGGCTGTGCTGTCGGTGTGTGAATGGGATGTATGAGTGATGGAGAAGCCGCCATGTATGAAGTATTTTAGCGATCCTTAAGACGAGAAAAGCGTTTTATGAACAGAGTTCACTATTTTATTTAACACCAGTGTTATCCTTCAGACAACCTGCTGCTTGGGGACAAACTCTTCTCCACACTCTAATTCCTCCCCAATATATGATGCTTCCCTTGAGGCTGTGCATTTATCAAACTTACAGTGGCACAAGATAAAGTTCAGGTCAAATCTCGCTCAACTTTTCTGGTCTGTGTGTGACTCATAGGGTATAGCCTCCTCAGGTCCAGCTGATTGAGTCATTTATCATAATGACACACCTACAGCTGACTACAGACAACACCGCAGCTTGGTCCTGCCCATTGATTCCAAAGACTCAGAATGATGGATTGCAATTATCAGCGAGTCAAATTGCTTGTAAAAAACCAAGCTTTAGTTTATGTTCATGATCAGCGTATGCATCAGCTTTTATTTAATATTTATGTCGTCAAACGCCACTAAGCCTCAAGTGTGATTATAAATCATGGTAACCATAGATCCCTTTATCAAACAGAAGAACCAGTTTGGAAACAGCTGGAAGAGTCACACAGTTAAAGTTATTGTTATTGTTGTTTTCACTGAAATGTATGATATGTCAAATTTAATGGCCTCATATTACTCACAGTTGACACAGCTTATGTCTGTAAAGGAGATGGAGAGTGTGACAATTTATCACCATGTCACCCTTCCTGGAGATCACATCTTTCATGCAGCTCTATGACACATTTGGATTCTGTCACCATGAGTGAAGCAAGGCTTTCAAGACTCTGGAAGTATATCAAACGTGCTAAGCAGCTTTGGCGGCTAGCCCCAATGAAAGGGAAAGACGCCTGCACCATTTTTCACGTCAGTGTTCTTTCTTGAGATGAAGTGACGCGTATTTGCATGTCATCCCTAAAATTTTGAAATAATTAAATTTAAAGAAAGTGTGCTCCTCTATATTTCACTTCACACACTCCCATGATCATTTAAACAGTAAACCTAAATCCATTCATAGTTTATACTCCTACAGCCCCAAAAAATGTATTCAAAAGAGAGTCTTCAAATTTGACTCAAAAAATAGTAACCAAGTCAGATACATAATCGACTTTGGCTTTGGGACTTTGTGGTTTTGTCTAGAAAGCTTTACAATGGAACAATCATTGACAGTGAGTCACTTCTTACAAACAGTTATGGCATTGTAACAATAGTAAACACAGGCTAACATTGATTGGAGGGGATACATTTGTGAGAACGCTGTCTCTTGGCATCAGGGTACATTGGTGGCAAAATGAGAGCATCTTTGAATGGATGCAAGTAATAGATTGTCAGTGAATAGGCGGCGGATGGCACAAGCAAGAACAAGCATTCAAGTGTCATGAGGCTGCAAGGCTGTAATATGAGAAAGGGCTGCTAAACCAGAATCCAATTGGTTTGAAAGCTATTGGTACTACAGCATGGCGGTGTTCCTGTTGCATACAAATGTGCTCAGTTTCATCCAGGGCTTTTTTTCATTCAGAACAAGCCTTCATTGAGTCATTTATCAGTTATTTATTGAATCAAAATGGGCCATAGCACAGGGAGATCAGTGTGCCAACGCTTTGCCTTTACAGAAACAGTCCCTATGGATTTGCTGAATGGTAGCAGTTTTTTTTTTGCTTTAAATATGATTCTACCACTCACACTGGAAATATTTGTCGTTGTGCTGTGGAAATAACCCTGTTAATCAAATGTTAATGATGTTTTTCTCTTCCATGTTTGTTGTGATGATGCCATTGGGTCATTCAGGGATTTCATTTGTGTTTTAGTTTGATGTAAAAAAACGTCAAAATCAGTGATGCTGATGCAGGTTGTCAGAACAAGCTTGAAGTCTTTTTCTCATACAGTCAGTGCATGCTCAGTGCATGTAGGAGACTCATTACTGTAATGAGCCACTTGTACATGTTTGGCTATTGGCGAGTTCCAGCAGTTTGCTTTGATGGATCATTTGTGTTCAGTGATCCAATCCGTCGGGCAGCAGTGTAAAGACAGCCACAGGGACATGTGAATCAGTGTATTAAAGCATCACAGCTAATGAAGTCTCTAAATCCGCATTGATCAATTTTGACCAACTTAGCACTAGCACTCAGACTCCTTCAGCTCACTCTTTTTCCTTTTGTTGTTCCCATACGTTTTTAGTTGTGGTTCACTCTGCCCTCATCAGGGGTGTTTCCCTCTTGAAACTCACCATTCAGAACCAAGTGAAACATACCAGCTCATCTTGGTAATTATGCAAACATGTTGCTGTTTAATGACGCCTGTCTGGACATCCGCCCCAAGACGTCCCTTTTCATATATTAAAAGTTAATATCTGGGACAACGTGGCCATCACCTGGAAGTTCCAGAAACATCGAAATTTGTTGCCATTATCAATGAGCCTTTTAGCGAATGCACTCAGGTTTATAACTACAGTATATTGTGTATTCTGAAGGTTTATACATCATATACATTGAGACAAACAGCTTAATATACTACATATTGTCCAAATAGTCTAGTATAGTGTATATACTCGGCAAACATACCTTAGCTACAAAAATACATTTTGCTGTTTTTACAGTGGCACACTGAGTAATACTGACATACAATATATATTTTTTCAAGATAAATAGAAAAGGATCATCAAAACTACAGCTTACAGATAATTAATTTGAAACCTTAACCATTTTAATTACTTCTGAGGCACTTTGCTCTAGTTTCTATTGAGACGCTGCAGACGGCTAACTCCAGAACAGCCGCTGACAATCCCCCTCCCCCAGAGCGCTGCGAGGAAAACAGAGGGTTTAATTCATTGAAGTTTTCATTAACAGGAGCATTATAGAGCACACACAGTGACATAAAAGACAACTCTTTGAACAAACTTAATCAATAGTGTTTTTCCTGACCCATTTCTTTCCTTCCCTCTTGCATTTCAAAGTCAAGTGAGCGAGTGCAACTCTGCCCATGCGCAGCTTTCTTCTCTTTAGGTGAGCTAGGCTTATTCTCTTGTGGCCGGATGATGCTCCTCTAATATAAGACATCAATGTGGCAAATAAATCCTTAATATTTTTAGATAAAGCTTGCATCATTGAGCAACTGTTTAAAAACCTAATGCAAGATGATAATTATTTTACATGAATGTCTTCTTTCTAGAACATCCTCGCACAACCATTTCACCTCAAACATTCAGATGCCGCAGCTTTTGCTCTGCGGTCAGACCTGGGACACAACGTCACAATGTATCCAGTGTTTGATGAGACATTTTTGCTGTGGTTCAGTGGGAAAAGCAGGTCATCCACTAATCAGAAGGGCTGTGGTTCGATCCCCGACTCCTCCAATCTGTATTCCTGAAAACTCTGTACAAAATACTGGATCCCAAATTGCCCCTGTGGACTGTGCCATCAGTTTGTGAATGGTGTGAGATAGATCCCCCAAAAATTGCAGCATACAGTAGTATGAGTGTGTAAATGGGGGAGTTTGGAAATTTACTGTAAATCACTTTGAGTGGTAGTTGAGATGAGAAATGCCTGGTAAATACTGGCCATTCACCAGTCCATTTGTATCTGCAATATCAACTTTACAAAGCCACAATATGACAAATATGTACTGTGTTTGACTGTAGTTTATGTGAAATATAAAATTGACAAATAATTTTTATCTTACAAAACTGACAAATAATGTTTGAAACAGCAAGGTGAAGTTATGTTTTTTGGGTTGTTTCTTTTTTAGATTTCTTAGCCTCATTGTGATGCACCAAGCTGTGATAAAGGGGTAAGCTCCTTAGCCCTGAGGCCATTTAGCCAAAAAAAACACTGTTACTCGACTAACAGTGAGAGCAGAGGTTGTAGGATTCCTCTAACAACCACAAGGGAAATCAGTGAGCTGAATCCACACTTGAAAACAAACTAGTAAGTAACGCAAAAGTGCGATTTAAAGGGGACATAGCATGCAAATTCCACTTTGTTAGTGCTTCTACAGGTTAATGTGGGTATCTGGCATGTCTACCAACCCAAAAACTCTGGGGAAAAAACACTTGCGCGTTTTGTTATAGTTCCTCTAAGTCAGAAACGTCATGCTTGAGGCAACTCGATTGCGCTTCCTGGGTTTTGTCGTAACAAGGAACTGGAAGTCTCCCTACATGGTCTTGGCCCCCGTCCCCCCACACTCACTACGCCGGGTTTACACCGGAGGCAGCGAGGCTGCGAGGCAGCGCAAGCGCCGTTCCCAAGCACGCAGCAGGGCTGTTCACACGGGACGAGCATTTCTCCGCTGGTCAGCCCGCGATTCACTCACATGTGGCATTTGTCTGGATCGTTGGGACTGGGAGGCTGCAGCACTGTGCTCGGGCGCGACCTGCCGCTCTCCCATGCGTGAGCTGGAATTTGTGTCAGCGCCACACAGCCAGCAGTGTGGAAGACTTCTGCAGTGTTCAGCGCTACTGTACGCCGGGTTACAGTAGTTACGCCGGTTACAGTAGTTACGCAGGGTACACCGGACGGAAGCGCTCTGAGCAGCGCAGCGCCGTTCCCAAGCGCGCAGCCGCCTGGCTGTTCACACGGGACGTGCATTTCTCCGCTGGTCAG
Organism: Hippoglossus stenolepis; assembly: GCF_022539355.2. Lineage (NCBI taxonomy): Eukaryota > Metazoa > Chordata > Actinopteri > Pleuronectiformes > Pleuronectidae > Hippoglossus > Hippoglossus stenolepis. The sequence goes on along the minus strand of NC_061497.1, from coordinate 1,920,019 downwards.
CCCCATAGACTGTATATATAAGGTCAGCCCGCGATTCTGCTTTCTCCGCTTGTTGTTGTACCCGTTGAATGTCGGGGTTCGGGGTAAATGATGGTCTTCATAGCCCCCACCACCCCCTCTTTCTCTCTCTGTCTGTCTGCTTGTGTGCTTGTAGTGGATGGGCAGAGGGGACATTTAATTATGTGATTGGGAAAATTAAAACTCCAGGACAACAGAAGGGGAATACAAAGTATGGGATGCATATTTGATAATTTATATCATATAAAATATGTAATTTATATCGTTTAAAATCATGGGGGGAGAGGGGGGAGGGGGGAGCTGGCTCATTAGCATTTAAAGGAACAGGCACTCAAAACAGGTCACTCTGTGGAGGGCTGTTTTATACAGGGTAAAAAGGGTGCTGTTTTAAATGATCCTTGTGGTATTTTGACCAAAGTATGTTACAGACATTTCATTAAGACCCCAAGGAACCATATCAACTTGTGGTAAAATGGGCATACTATGTCCCCTTTAATACAGAAAGATGTCTTGGTGTTGCCGTATAATGACCATTGTTTTTCCTGCTTCTTGTTACAAGCCTGTGCATGTATCAACACTATAGCAACAGTGAAGCATGTACATCATCCAACTAAATTATAGGGCTAAAGGAACTACAGAGATACAATGAGGACATCACATGAACAGTGATTGGCCAGGTTTGGCTGCTGGTCTTTTTTCCTACAACTTTTCCAAATCATGGACATTTTCGACAGTAAAGACAACTGTTAGACTCACTTATATTTTTATTTTATTCTCTTCTCTGTTACTCACGTCTAGCAAAGCCATGTCCAGTTGAAACCTTATTTTTAGATGTAGCTAATAAAAATATATGGCCTGAGGACATATATCCATCCTGTGCTGCTTTATGGCAATAATCCAGTGCAAAAATGGTATGGTAACATACTGTAAGCATTGTTTGGCATGTCAAAATGTATCATAATACAAAGAATTTGTGGTCCTGATTTGTTGCAGAATATTTTGACAAACTATCTATTTAATCTGACAAAGCAGCTGCTCATTAGTGCTGCCTCTACAGCTGCTGCTACCTATGCTTGTCACGCCCCACCTCCACCCAGCATCCACCTCCGAGCTCTGATTCTTCATGGTGCCGCATGGGGAAATTCCATTGATCTGTCCATGCTCTCGTCTTTTAAGTTATGCTTCATAGAGAGACATACAAAAACCTGGCTCAGCACCAAATGTAAAAATATTTACCTAACATTACAAAATGAAAAGACTAACAGGAGGCTACACATGATTGATAGAAGAGTCTGCCCTGCTGAGGCCATCATTTCCATGAAAAGTATCCTACAAATTGACAGTAGAACACACGTTTGATACAGGATTAGGTTCATCCTTCACTCTAAAATAACAATCAACAATTATTGTACATATTGCATTGACATTTTTTAGACATTTATGAATTGGGGTTGAAATTTTGGTCAACAAACGAGGTTCTGAGACAAGTTGTTCTTTGTAAATTTATTTGTAAAAGCTTTCTGCAGAAAGGATCACACAGGCAAGGTGGAGGTTGCAAGTGAGATGAAATGTGAAGTGTCTGTGCTCATATTTAAGTGTCTCTGTGTGGGTTACCTTCTGACCCCAAAACACGCAGTGAATGTATTGTTCTATGTCTGGAACTTATCTTCTGTAAAGGTGTGACTGATAGGCTGCATTCTAAATGTGTTGGTATCATGTATGGTGAGGGTGTTGTGTCAGTCAGCTGAGTTCTTCAAATAAAGGACAAACACAGTTAAACCAGAGTAAAGCAAAGGGTCACATGATAAGGGGATCAACTTCTGCAAGACATGAATTGACAATGGGCTCACATGCTAGACAGTGGGTGCACCATAAAGTTTATGTTGAGCTGTACCCTCGATTAAAATGTCTGCTGTAAGCATAAACTAAGAAGTTATTAAGTAAATTTCCATTACAGAATTCACTTACAGACTTGAACCTTGAGACATTAAAATACTTGATACCTTAAACCAGACCCAAAGAATAAAAAGTACAGGTAAAAAATCTGTGCCAAGTAACACATTCCTACACTCCCCATGTCCGCAACAGCATTCCGTAATTTTGCAGTGGAAAACAATGAAGAACAAATGTTATAATGTTTACCGCCAGCTGGGAAAAAAGATACCAAAGATAATAGAATTTGCACACAAAACGGATGAGGTGGTCAATACAAATTTAAGTGTAATATGCCAAATGTGCCAGTCTGAAATTACATGGGACAACACAACAATGTTACATTTTTTATTGGACATTGCAGTTGAACAGTAAGTCAGGGCAAATATTAACATAGTTGGAAATGACACTGTAGCCACCACAAATAATTATGCTGATAATGAAATACATTTTTTTTATGAAGTAATTAAGAGTAGTTTCATTTGCAATTTATCAAGAGGAATAAGCATTAGTGGATAAGGTATTCAGATTAACTTTATGATAATTTACTAAAGTAACAAAACTAATAATGCACCCTAAAAACACTCCAGGCATAATCAGGAAAAAGTACTTAATACTTAAAGTGTCTGAAACTGACTTTTCAAAATTGTATCTTGACATTATCACTCATGCATTAATGGTCAGGTCTTCACTACTGCAGCTGGTTTAGACAGAGCTCTTTTACACTATTTTGTATCCAACTGCAACAAATAAATATTTCCTTTATTGATGAATATGCTCATTATTTTCTCCAATAAGCATTTGTTTGGTTTATAAAAACTAGGGTTTAATGCCATGACAATCATGCAAAGGCCAAAGTGACACCTGGTTGTTTTGTCCAAGAAAGTGTAATCCTCAAAATTATTAGAACCATAGTACAATTACTACCAATGTTTAAATGGTAAAGCAGCAAAGGGCAATAAACTTGCTCTAATACATAAGAAGTGTACTAATAAATATTCATGTATTGTATTAATTCACTATGTAATGAATTTGCTGTTTAAATTGTATATGATAAAGAGGGAAAATTTAAGTTTAGGGTTTAGGATTAGACTCTGAACTCGTCCTTCCTTCCTTAGGACTTGCATGGAAAGATTTGAGGCTTACTCTGCCAGGGTATGAATTTTAAGGACTTTTGGTTAGATTGTATCATCATCACTTCGGGAATTTCTTAATTTCCCATTAACTAACAAATTATCATTGATTAATGTTAATGGATGAAACCTAATTAAACTGTTGTATCACCAAAGTAGGACAATGGTGATGCGATTAAGTTTATGTAGAAGTTCACAAATGTCCTCTTCCATCCGCTTCCAAAAGGCAGAAATAATAAGATAACCCGCATATTAATGACTGTCAGACTTTTTCTGCTTCAGTGCTGTTTCACTTTTATTGCAAACTTCAGAATGGATTCACTTTTGTTGACTGCCAGGAGTGTGTTTCTGAATGGAGTCACAGTGAGGTCGTAGCACTGTTTCCCTGTTTACACTCCCCAAAAATATAGCAACAAATAGTGCCCCCAACAAGTTCCTGTATGGTGGCTCCCATCCACCCTCCCACCCACACTGTTAAGCACTGATAATAAAAAGCAATCAGTTTTTAATGAGGAAGTTAATATTTTACAATCCTATTACATTTGTTGCTGCAAAGATAACAGCTCAGCTCTAACAGTGTATGTTGGGAAATGGCACTGGCCTAAGAACTTCCTTTGGTGTATATCACCCTACTTCTTGGATTCCTGGATATCTTGGGCTGCTGTTGGTCTAGGGGTTACAAACTTTGCTCCAAATCCTTCCACATATGTCTACCTTAATTTCTAATCGTCTCTGTAATGTCTATTTCACAGGTTTTCAAAGTGTGTGACTGTCATCCTCAAGGGAGCTCCAAACAGTTTCAGGGGAGGCTCAGTGAAATAATTTAGCATTGGTTTTTAGATTATTCATCAAAATGTATCAGCTGTGGCTGAGGGGGTAGAGTGGTCATCATTTAATCAGAAGGTTGTTAGTTTGATTCCAGTCTTCCCCATCTTAATACCAAAGTTTCCTTGGGCAAGATGTGTGGTGTCTGAATGTTTAGTCAAGTTTTCTATACCCTATATAGTACACATATTTCCTGCAAAAAATCCCAAAAGTCACAAACATCAACCTTTTGTGAGTTTAACAGAAATGAGAAGGAAAATATTGTTGCTTTGAGATGTTACCACATAAGAGAAAAATCAGACACATTAAAACAGAGAAGTACTGAAGTTCAGTCAGTGTTGATGTCCGACTAAATGTAGTGGATGTGTATGAAATACGGGAAGCACTGCAAATTAAAAATAAGCTTAGCCTTAGAATTAGAACTATCACATCTAGAATTGTGAGGTTTAGAACAATCTTCTCATTAACAGCCATGATATTCAGACTGAAACAAGTCGCCTTATGGCAGCAAACAATACTTTTTAGAGAGCTACTGTAGCAAGGTTAATATTCAGGTCCACATAGGATGGGAGAAGAGAGGTGTAAACCGGCTGAGACAAGTCAGTGTCATCAACGGGTAGCAGTGAGCAAAGCGCAAACAAGGTGAGCCAGAATGTGATTGTTGAAAACTAGACCCTGCTTTGGTCCGGGGCAGTTAGCAGGAGAGCTGGGGCCGCTCAGAAGTTGTTCCTGAAGGGGAGGAGGGAGGTTTGGCAGGATGGGTATGTGGTGCAAATAGCATTGTAACTGAGAATCCCTAAACAAGAGAAATGAGTGCACCCAACGGTCCCAATTAGAGCAAGGATTAAACCAATATGATGACTTGTAAACATTGTGTCATTACGAGGCAATTCAACACTGTCCTCTTGAGACAAACAACTGCAAGTGCCTAAAAGCAACTTTTATTCAAGTGACAAAGCACTTTAGTTATGACTCTTGTCTGTGGGGAGCAAAGGGGGTGTAATTACAACATTTACCTAACAGTAACAGAGAAGTCATCTTAACCTTAACTATGATCTTTCTCAAGCTCTAACCAAGTGGCTTAGGAGCCCAAACCTGTTCATTTCATTTTATTGATGTTTTTGATACATTGTTTCATATGTTGTTGTGTTTTTTTATCTACAGTATAAGGTGACCTTTTGTGCTCTGAAAGGTGCCTATAAATAAAATGTATTATTATTATTATTATTATTAAATGATAAAAGGATTTTATTTTTGTGAAGAGATTGGCACTGGTTTTGGAAGGCAATGACATTATGTCATCCTGCCAATACTGGAATTAGACCAGGAAATGTGTTATTGTAGAGGAAAGTTCTGCATGCAAATTTTACTGCAACAACATCAGTGAAGAAATTAGTTTTCGACAACATTCTCTGCCAAAATGAATTAATCTCAAAATACCATTGGTGGAAGCAGGGTCGGAGTTGTTTGGGCTCCAGCCTCACCAAGAATTGTGTTAGCCCCACAGTAGCCATACCATGGAACAACCAAGAAAATTACAGAGCAGACTAAACCAATATGTTCTGTTTTCATTTGACCTGAATGCTGTCAGTGACAAATCTGCTGCACAACAGCGCCTCCTCATCCTAACAACAGGCATATTACACTGATCTGCATTAATAACATATTCACTGTTCATTCATTTTATTTTGCCACTGTCCAGAGATCAGTGCTGAAGATGTACTCTCTTACACATCAATCACATTCTCTCAAATGACCCTGCCTTGCCCTTATGGTAGATAACAGCTCGCAGAGCATTTTTTTCGCAAAGCTGCAATTTGGTTTGCGTGTGTTTAGTTAGCTAAAAGTTGGGACTATTTTACTATGGATCGCTTTATGTTCACCAGAGTGGGAGACAGCTGGCACAATTTGTTGTTGATGCCCTAATTGAATGCACACCTGTTACATCCCCACATGCACTGCACACACTTTGTTTCTACCTGGTAATTGTGGAGGGAAACAAAAGACGTGTCTCTGCCAAGGCTGGAGCTGTCCTCACCGGAGTCTCAGCACAAACACGTGTCTGTCCAGGACAACAAATGTCTGTAGCCAGGTGACTTTGAATTTATTTGAACGACAGGGTTGACTAAACTGTGCTGACTCTAACTTGCTCTCCCTCTTACTCTGTGTGTGTATGTGTGTGTGTGTGTGTGTGTGTGTGTGTGTATTGAAGAGTGTGACAGATGATATGCAGCAGTTTGTAGCAAACTAGTGTGCATGACCACACTCGAACGGTTTAAATAACTTGAATCCTCAAGAGTGAAATTGAAGTAAAGTAATGACTTGTTTTGAGTTGCATTTTATTTTACTGTCTTTAGTTGTCTGTATTTCGTTGCAGTTGTTGGCAAGCAGTGGAATTCCATTGCGAATGAAATTCACTGGGTAAGAGCCATTTATTCATTTGTCTATCCACTTGTTTATCCAGACATGTTTATCTTTAGGATTTTGGTTGCTGCACAAAGATTATCCATTGGGTTTCAATACCCCACAAAGGGGGCTACGTTTTAAACAAAGAGCCAGACTACAGCATAACTAAACTTTTACATGGTTACATTGCTTAGCAGTAGAGAAAGATTGTTTTCTGATTTAATTCAGGGAATTGAAGCATGAGACATTACAACCAAAGCAATGGCTGTTGACTAAACCACAGGAAGGACTGTGCATGCAAACCCTGGGCTCTGGTGTCCAGGTCCTGCTCCCACTATCCATCCCCAACCAAATTAAGAAAATACCAAAACATAGCATTTTGTCATTGCAGTTTCAATGACAAAATGTCAGTAATGGCCTTATAAATCCATCATCTATCAAAGCTATCCCTGTAGGGTTAATAAAGGAAGCCTTCAGGCTGTGTAGAGCCACCAGAATACAGTCCACCTTCTTAGCATGCTATCATGCAGTCATTTTTCAAAAAAGCGCGAGACTAATGCAGATGGTTACACAAGCTGGTACCCAAAAATGTCAGGAATGCATTAAAACAAAATGTCTGGAGATCAAAAACTGGAAGACCACCTGCCAGACAAATCCGTCCCCAAAGCGGTAAAGAAGAGGCAAATAGATTAACAGCAAACTACTCACATCAGAAAAGAAGATAGATAAAACATCTCAGGTGCTGAGAAGCCAGAGCAGTTCTCCTGACTGAGCCGAGAGAGCCAAGCAAAGCCAGGATATCATTCCTGACAAGAATTGGTTCAAGTCCTCACTTGGCTCCTGACGGTAGGGAAACTGTCTGGAAACCTGAAATCTAACCACAGGAAATAAGAGGCTTTGTGAGAACCTGTAGAAGCTTCAAAAGAGCTGGAAAAGCTAAAGTGGGGGAAGTATGATGGAGAAAAATTACTTTACTTTAAATTTTAAAGGCTTTGATGAATTTTTAAGTGTCAGACGTGTTCGATTTATTTTAGTGTCTGTTAGCACATGGGTCTCTCTGTGTTTGAGAGCGTGTGTTTTTGTTTTTCTGCGTGGCTGTTTTAGTAGTCTGCAAACTGGACAGTGTTTTCTTTTTGATCATAGATCAGAGGCAGTGCGTAGCCATCAGAGTTCTGTCGGCCATTATTTATTGATGAAACAACAATTTCAGCAAGACACCCCTCCCCCCTTTCAATCACCAGGACAGCTCAGATGTCTGCCTAACAGATGAGCCCTGAGCTGAATGTGAGACCAGATTTTACTTAAGAAAAACAAAGGAAGTTGTAATGGAAAATTCCACTGATCAATGTCTTACTGCTGTTTTGACTATTTTCTGTGCACTTAGCGGATGCAACCTCAAAGTTCATGCCCTTACTTGGTGATTTCACCTCCTGTTGACCTTTATCTGTGCAACTGGGTGCTGGGGTTGATTCCTCTTTCTGTAGCAAGTGATGCCAGATATCAGACGTTTCCTGTCTGCTTTCTGTCTTGTTTCCTGTTTATCACATTGTATAAAAACCTTCCTTTTTTACTACTCCTGGTTGCACTCTGAAGCCTTGTTGCTGACTGTGTAACCCTCTGCCGAGCTAATAATTAAAACTCAAAGACAACTCCGGTCTGAGAAACTCATTATTTCACATCTCGAGACAAATTTCCACTGCAAAGTCATTAAAGTTCAGCAATTGCTGGACACACAACAATCTGTCATGAGGACATTCTGTCTTTTTCAGAAGTCTCAGCCATAAGAGCAGTTAGCTCTGATATACACATACATTACACCATGGTTCCAGTCAGTTAACCTTCATCTTTATGCAATATAACTGTGCTTCTTTCACAATACATCAACATTTTTCATTATTTACTCTCAATGAGGCTACTGTGAACATTCTAAAGCACACGATACAAAGGAACTTCTGTTCTCATTTTAGACTCATCAGCTGGGCTTGTTTTCTCTTTCAGCTGTCACATCTCATTTGGTGATATCTTGCCGTTAGCAGTGTAGGCAGCGGCCCCTCAACGTTGTGTCACTGCTATTGGTGCTGCTCGGACTTCCACGAGGCAAAGATGAGGTCACATTTGTTAAAGAGGAACAACTTCCACTGGGCAAAGTCAGACAGGATGAACCAGTGGATTGGAGAGCTTTGGGACAAGTGGCTCTGGTCCTTGTGCACGTACGCACTCATGCTTAATTTAGACATGCTTCAGGTAGATCAGAGGTCATTGTTTGCAGCAGGGGAACATTGACGGTCATGGTAATTTATCCATTTATTTCTCTGCTCTTTTAAAGATATTGTTTCCATACAAGATACAGGTTCATATTAATTGATTTTATTGATGGTGTTCTGACAAAGTTTCCTGAACTGGAGCAGTGCATCATTGAAAAAAATCAAATGACTGGATTCAGTCAACAGAAATGCTGGAGTACTTTTATTTTGGAACGGATAGGCTACAGTAAGTGTTGCAAACATTTTGTTTGTGACATATTGGACAGATAAACATTTTTGAAAGATCATTTTCACTTTCTATTCAGCTGTGAACCGTGCGTGGAACAAAAAAATCTGCAAGACCTTGAATCTCTAGAAGAGCACCGGGGCTGAACAGTGACTGAACCGCAGCCGATGTGGCAGCTGTAATCTGTTAACAAGGGCGTGGGAATTTAAAGCAAGCAGCTCTACAGACGTAAAAACTGCATAAATAGGTTTTAAAAAGAACTTTCTTCCTAAGAATGGTTGGTGAATGAGGTCTATAGTTCTTACTGATGTTTCCATGCAGATTGTGTGCTGTCGTATATCTTTCCCCGTCCAATTATATGCATCAGTCAGTCACAGACTATTGAATAATGCTTCATGTTGACGTCTATTTTTCTCACTCAGTCATACAGATCTCCAATACTCATTATGTGAGGATATTGAATTTTTCGTGTTTGTTTAGGCTGGTTGTGGGCCCAAGAGAGAACACTGAGATTTGGCTTAGAGGCTGGGAAAGAGCAGATAGGAGAATAGAGCTTAGCTGAGGTTGGAGCCAGACCTGTGTGGAAACCAGGTGAGGTTGGAGGGGAAGCCGAACCAGAGCTAGGTGGGGCTCCAGTTGAGAGAGTGCAGTCCAGGGAGCAGGGATCCAGAACAGAGCCACATGAGACAGTGGAAGAGACAGGAGGGAGTACAGACTTCTGTTTGCAGAGGAGAAGAGGAATTTCCAACTAGAAAAATACAGTGGTGCAAAAATCTGCCACAGAGACATTAAATGTGACTCACAGAAAGCAGTCTATATGATCTGGTGGAGTGTTGAGGCAGGAAGTGGGTATGTGATGCAGAACAGGATGATGATGATGGTGGCTGGCAGCTGACTCCACTCCTGTAATTAAACACACACCCACACACAGAAAAGGAAAGAGAGGCTGCCAGTTAGACAGCAGTGGAGGGTCTGACAATGGTAGTTGTGCAAAGTCACTAAATAATGAAACTGTTTAAAAACCATCATAAATAATATACCAGCTGGCGATGAGCTCAGCCTTGACCCATGCTGCTGAAAAGGGTTCATCAAGACAAGATAACTTGTTTTCTGCATAATGATTAATGGACACTTATGCCTTGACCTTTTCATCTCTACATGAGCAAATGGACAGAAATCAATGTCCATGACAGGGGAGGACACAGTTAGTTCAAATTCTCCTTTGCTGTCCGTTCTCATAAGGCTGAGACACTCAAACACTGACACGTATGATCTGAGATGTCCCAGAGCATTCTGAGAAGCATTACATACCTTTACATCTGAAAAGCAATAAAAACATGTCTTTGGTATATTTGCATTAGTTACAGCCATAGATCTTCAGATGTCAAATTAAAATACAAATATAGAGGAATAGATGCATTTAAAATGGCGCATTGCATTTCTGTCCTAAAGATACACATGTCTTTAATACAAGTGATTGATGAGGGAGTGTATGTGTGTGTGTGTACATGGATGCAAATCATTACTGTAATAATTGGTCATGTATCGACAACTAAATACCAAGTTTTGACTGAATATAATTTTAACTTATCTTTAATATTTCATTAATGGCTCTGATTATGTGGGTTGCAACTTAACGTTTAACAGCTCTGGAGTTTCCCATCTTTATTCAAAAGTGTGGTCTTTCATTTTGAGAGCATTATTTTTTAATTTCACCTTCAGATTTTGTAAAGCTTCCCTTCGAACCCTTCCCTCTCTCTCAAATAGCCCCTGCTGGTGTGTAAATCTGCTCAAACCTGTTTGTCTATCAGACAAACTGTTGCTCCACAAATGTCTTGTGCGACTCCTTTTCTTGCTCAGGCAGCTTTTGTGCTGTGGTGAAACGACTGCTCTTATATTTTCTGCTTCATATTTTTGTGAGTTGACCCTTTAAAAATCCCCCAACTAACAGAATGTAGGGTATAACAGGTTCACCTTCAGTCCTGTCTCCTTTCTCTACACTTTGTCGACAAAGAAATATTCTTACAAATTTAATACAAATCGAATCTATATTTACCTGTTTGTTTGTAAGTTCTATCAAGTGGGAAGCCTATCAACTCAGTCATTGCCAACGGGTTTGTCTGTCTTGTCATGTCTCACCTCTTATGTCTCTTCTCATTAAAGAATTCCAAATCAACTACAAATACGGAACTGTAATTGTATACGATTCATGTTACTTCATCACTTACAGGCCAACACTGTCACACCAGGTTTACTCTCCAGTGTGGATTGCAATTTACTTTAATGATGATATTACTTTCTTCAAATTGAAATCGGACAGTTATGTTTCTTTATGTTGTTCCCCTGGCAGCTAACTTGTCGGGTCAGATGGCCGCCCACATTGAGTCTGGTTCTACCAGAGGTTTCCTCCTTTTAAAAAGGAGTTGGCTGTGAGGTACAAACCTTTTTTTCTCACCCCAGACACACTGTAAATATGCAGTCCAACCTGCGACATGCTGCCAGCAGTATAGTTATGTGAGAGTTGGGAATAATATCGTGTCTTGGTGCTTACCTCAAACCCACATCCTTTTCAGTGCCTCTTTTGCCTCCATCATCTCCTTCAACTTGATGGTGTGTGTGAAAATATAGTATATGTCCCCATGTCCCCATGCAATTTCACACCTGAAGCTTGTTCTTTCTTGTGGTTCTTCTAATGGTTACTACAATGGAGATGGCATTCAGAAGTGAGAAGTAGTCATTTCAAAATGATTTGTTGTTGAATGTGTGAACAAATATGGTAAAAAATAAAAAATACAATAAATTGAATAAGAAACCAGGGGTGCCTAAAATAGCTTGTCCCACCTCACCACTTTTTATCACTTAAATTTCAGTTGTCTCACAGGCAGACGTATCTGTGATCAATGCTGGTTAGAGCTTCAATGTGATTTAGAGCACATTTGCGTTCACACTGATAAAAGGCCACGAGCACCTCAAACCACATTTGAATGAGTTCTGAATGACTGGGTCTCTGGTGAACTTACAACTTTACTATGAACTGTCCATTTGGGATTGACTCATGTGACACTCGTGTTAAGGGTCTGCTGTGAGTTATGAGTTTTGATTGGTCATTAATTTACCCACAACCATGAAAAGAGCCAACCCTAGTTAGAGCACATTCTATGTCTTTGAACGAGGAACATAACACTGGGTTTATTGTAATGGGTCAAAAAGTTTGGTTTAGTTTGCCTTTGATATGAGTTTGTATTCAGGGATGAAATACGCTCAGTTATAAATTAACATCAACAAAGACATGGACAAATTTATCCCGTAAATAAAAAGGTTTGAGTTCCGAATAACAATATATATAATTTTCTGGATATGAAATGACCTGTGTCAAAATATTAGATTTTAGTCATATAGCACAGAACGACTGTACTCACTGCTGTTTATTTTGAGTCTGACCTAATTATTATTTTTTCCTTTTTCTTTTTACAAAATCCCAAATGTCACAGTTGTCAGTGGAGAGGTTGTAGCAAAAGCTCAGGATGATCAGGATTTGTGAATCTGTAATGATCAGTGTTAATGTAACAGTCACACAGAGAAATAAATGGGGACCTAAATGTGACCTTGATTACAAAATACCAATGTGTGCATGTGGAAATCCTCTGGTGAAATAATGAAATTGGGTTTCAAACTGTATGCAACCACTAATTTTTTCAATTGCTAACTAATGACATTCCTATCATTCTAAAATAGTGGACAATGCTCATCACATTTCATGTCAGGCACAAAGTGATGTGCCAACAAGATGATCTACAACAAAAGTATTAACAACTTACTACTAAACATTTGTTGGTTGCAATATAGATTCATAATTCAAAACATAAAATAATCATAAGAAGATTCAAAAGCATGTTTAAAGGAGATTTGGTCCTTCTATGATTTGTCTGTTGACCCATTGCACCCAAGCATCAGTATGTGTTGAAACTAAGATAACATGTATCACAGTCAAAAATGTTGGGTCGGTTGTATGACAACCATAGTACAAATATATAAAAAAACAATTTGATCTACAAAACAACACTTCATCTTGGCAATCAAGTTTAAAACTCCCTCTGAGCTACAGACTGAAACCCAATTAATAATTGAAGCCAAATTAGACAGCCTATATTTAGCACACTTATGTAATAGTATCCTCCTGGGAAGTTGACGCCTATTGCCCTTGTCTTGTGTGTACAAGTCTTATGAGTGATGGATGTATCTTAAGGGAGACATCAGCTGTCATTCAGGCCTGTCACATGTCAGGAGGTCGATTCATTAATCATGTTTGACTCAACATGGGATAGCAGCCTCCATTTGACTGAGGTCTACAACACCTGTAGCAGCGGGCAGAGCTGGAACCACATGTGGAAGCACTATATGTCAGCACTGTGCTTCAAAAGGGGGGCACATTAGACAGGACTGTTGCCCATCATCCTTCTTTAAAGTTTGATGAGATGGAACTTTCACAGAAGTCATATACGCTGAGGATGAAAAGGCTTTCTTCCAATTGAAAATAAAAATTGCTGAGGCTAGTGAGGTTTTAAAGGATGTTGAGGACATCTGGACAAAGTGACTGTGAATGGCATTTCTAGATGTGTCACATCTGCAGCACTGGTTTTACAGTTAATAATTGATCCGTTCATCAGTAACCACTATCCAAGACTAGTTAAAGCTATTACAGAGACAGCAAAGCATCTCTCTAGATAGCCTTTTAAAGTGACAAATGGACTTTTCCTTTTTTATTAGCCCCATGACATGACAGTGTATGGATATCAATAATGAAAAGTAATTTTCGTTAAAGCTTGATTTTCATTTGATATGCAGTCCTGTAGATCTGCAGATTTGAATGAAGTTTTTTAATTCCTTTAAAAAAATGCTTACAATTATATTTAGAAATGCTTTATGAGGATGGAAGAAAGACATGGCATGTTCACTGGTTTTGATCGTGACATTTTGAAGATGAGTGCAGTGCCCATTCGAACCCTGTGTTCTGAATGGGCTGTTTGCTTGGCCTGTGGTAATGCTGGTTGCCGCTTTCTTTCTGAATCTATGAACAACATAATAGTTTTTTTGCACTGATTTTATTGTCAATGTTTTTCATAAAATTCATTTCCTTTAATGCTGTTCACGTGTGTGGCTCATATGTAAGTTTGAATGATCTACTGAACTGGATTTATTTTGTCATACATTGCATTTCATCTATTTCAGAAGTCTGTTAAAGTTGCAGTGTGTAGAATTTAGTGACATCAAGTAGTGAAGTTGCATGTGGCAGCTGAACACCCCTCACCTCATCCTCCTCTTTCAAACATGAAAGAGAACCTGTGGTAACCTTCAGTATTCATTAAAACTCAAAGGGTGTTTAGTTTGTCCAGTCTGGGCTACTACAAGGAACATGGTGGCCTCCATGTAGAGGACCCCCCCTGATGTAAATATAAAGTATTTTAATATAAAGGCCCATTCTAGGGTAAATAAAACAACAATTTGTATAATTTAGATGAAACACACTTGTGAAAACATCACTAAGATTATTTTATATAACATTTCAATAGATCCCTTTCACCTAAATCTTAGACACTGGACCTTTTAAGTAATAAACACAATCCTCAGACCCACAATCACAACCTTTCAAGATAAATGCTCTGTAATTCCACTCAGTATAAAGCATTGCAGCAACAAAACTCATGTTGTGTTCTTACTTTTAAGACAATAATCAAATTATCAAAATGATCTGGCGGCGACTGACCCGTGGTTTGACCAGTTGTCGACGACTGCCACAGTTTAACAAGGTCGTAGAAGATTCGACTGTGTCTGCAGACTTACTGTCAATGCACGCTGCCCCCCCCCCCCTGTGTTTTTATGTTAACGGTTTTGTGGTTTAACCTAAGTCACAATAATCATATTGTGTCATTTCTTTCTTTTTCTTTCTCTTACATCCTCCCCGATTGTGAACAGACTGTCAAACAATAACCAGGGATGTATTAGTGGTATAATTTGTTTAAATAATTCATTTTACAGGCTGGGTTTGTTGGCGGGCAGAAGTCTCAGAGAGGATCGCTGGAACGCTCAGGAGGGATAGTGTTAATATTCTCTATGACGGCACAATCTGCATGATGAATAGAGTAGTAATGTTTCTGTCTCAGCAAAGGATCCAAGAAGACGACAACTTATTACCAAGATGACACTGATGAGCCTGTTACGTGTGCATTGTCATAGTAAATACACAATAATGATCAAATTAGATATACTTACACATGGGGGATATATTCTCCAATGGGCTTGAAATAAAATTACACATATCATAGCTATTTCTTAGATGTACACAAACATAGACACACACACATTTTCTTTTCTTTGTGTCCATCCTTCATTAATTCAGAATTAGAGCATGTGCACATTTAGCACAGAGGGTTCAGCTGCTAAGTACTGGCATCCTTTCTTAAGGTTGTCATTGGTGAAAATCTTTTTCTGAAATCTGACTATGCTTTGAGTTCCAACAAGGTTTGCAATATTAGAGTTGTGAGGGACAATGAGGGACAAGCATGTTGTCTCTCTAGCACAACTGTCCATTTGACCTTGTTTCTAAACAGGAGTGTTTCTGACAGCTTGGTTCCCAAGAGAAAGCCTGAGTGCTCAATTTAAGTGTGTGTGTGTGTGTGTGCGTGTGTGTAAAAACATCATGGTAGTGTGCCACAGAAGTGCTATGAGAGGTGAGATATTTTCTCCTTGCCAGTGATTGAGTTGTTTTAATCATGTCACAGTTGTTATTATTAGAGGATAAAAATGACACAGACATGAATATTACATTACATTTCATTTAGCTGACACTTTTATCCAAAGCGACTTACAATAAGATGTGAATATGAATACATTGATTCCCTAACTGTAGCAGCGCACAGGTGTCGTATTGAAAAAATATCTATACTATAACCAATGTGTTTTTAAGTGCTATAACAATGTGAGAGAACAGAACAGAAAGTATTCAGTCAACTGAAGAGGAAGGCCATCAAACAGTAAATGTTGTTGATAGGAGACAGTGTTCTGAAATAAATTGTAGCTAAAGCATTTTAACCTCATTCAGCCTTTTGTTATGATCATAAATCATTAAGAGGAAGAAGCAGGTTGAAGAGTCTACAGGCATGTCATCACCAAATGTACTGCACTTATACAGCACTTTTCATATCTTAATTACCACTCAGAGCACCTTACACTATAGGTACATTCATGGCCGTGTGGCGTTGTTTTAAAATGCGGGAGAAAACTTGCAAATATACATAATTGATGGGTGGTCAAAACAAATCTTAAATTCTTGGATTTACAGCCACCTGCACTGAAATAGATTAGTTAGATTGAGGCCACTGTACATATGACAATATTATTTGGATGAATTAATCTGGTCAAACAACATTGGGTAGCTATTTTTAATATTCATGAGGAAATCTTCAAAGTCCACAATTGCAAGACAGAACAAAATGTTAGGATGAATGACATCAGAGGACCATTCAAGGCAAAACAATTAGAGTGGGGAACATTGGGCTTGTTCCACAGGAAAAAAGGATAAAGCAATTTGACATTAATAAAAATGATGGACAGGTGACAGAAATTGTGTATTTGACAACCTTAAACTGCCGCGTCTTTACCTAACAGCTACACTTACCCAGGTTTCTAAGGACTTACATGCAAAACCTTTTTTGTAGCTGCAGATGATGCCTGAATAGTTTGAACCACCATCTTTGCTGAGCTGCATTCACCATGACCCTACCACATTGGATATGTCTCCAGTTTATATTCAACCCTTACTCAAAAGTCTGGAGCTCAGGACACAAACATCCTGACTGATATATGTAAAATGCAGGCAATTGAAAGAGACACAACAAAATCAGGAAGTGCAAAAGGAAAGTACCATTAAAAACAGGCAAAGTTGAAGAGGTAGCCAACCAAGATGAAAATAGGAGTGTACAGTTGCTCTGAGGAAAATGATGTTATCATCCCATTTGACACTTAATGTCGAGAGGATGTCTCTGTTTTTTGGTGACTTTTACATAATAGAATTCTAAGTACAGGAGCTGCAGACACAGTACAAAGTAAAGGAAGAGCCAACATAGACGTCTTAGTAATGGGTTGGGCCAAAATGTGTGCACTGGGGTTGATTTTAGTCTCTGGACTCTAGTGGAGGAATGAACACCATTCTTTATTTAATTTATTCAGTGTTTTGATGACGTGATGAAATGAGCTTTAAAACATCTCTGTCCAAAATATACCATAGTTATTTATTTGGATTGAGGACTGATAAAAGCCATAGTACATGTTATCATGTCCATGAAGGACATTGTTTTCAGTTTAGCATCTCAAATTTTGATATTGTAATAGCCTACAGTATATAGCATATTTTGTAATGGTCATAATACCCGATTATCATTACATGTAGCCTTTTAAAATACATTCACATGAAACAATATCATAACCTGAACATGGCATATTGCTAGTCTTGACTGATGTGGATGTTTTTATTTATATGATTTAGCTCCACCATTCTTTTTAAGAGAAGTAAATAAGACTTAAATTGAACATGAGACACATCATACTGACTCACTTTGTGCCTTTGGGAGAAGTTTATAGTGTGTGTGCATACACACATAGTTACTGGGTGAGGTTGGGATCAGAAATACAAGCAGTTTGTATTACTCAAGGGACTTTGAACCAATTTCACCTTATGTAATATGACTCTGGGGAAATCAGCGCTGTCACACAGTGTTTATGGAAAAGATATCATTGTGGATACATTTGCAAAAGTGAGGAAAAAAATAATGCAGAAGGCAGCAAACATGCCAGTTTTTGAGTGGCTGCCATCGTCAAAGGTGTCTAGGGAGTTGGGTTGAAAATATTTTAAAGAAATGTTAACATGGAGCTGTAAATGGAATGTGTCTCTCAATCCAATAAATATTGTGTATATTACTCTCCGAAGAACTCAGATGTATGAGTAGTCAGCGTGTCCGTGGGGAAAAAAAACTCAACTGGACCACAGGGTTTTACTTTCAAAGAGAAGAGCTTTTTGACAAGGTCAATATGACTTCAACTTGTCGCGTTCATGTGAAGCAGCCGGTCAGTGACTTTGTTGAAGAACAGTGGAAACAAACATTGAAAACAGAGTTTGATATGATCCACAGCTGCTCAATGATCAGAAGGCCCCAACATTTATATTTGACTCGAAACGAGTTAATTTACACCTTGTTTCCGACAAGGTGCATTCAGGGAAATGCTAACGTCTGCTAGCTTAGCCACTTCCTGTGGACTTTTGTGAATACGTTGAAAGCCTGAGGTAGGAAGAGCACACCTTCCTACCCTGCCATTAGTCTTCATGAAAAGAGTGTTGAGTATGGTTTCACAAGATTCTCTCTGGGTCTGGAGGCAGTTTAGGGGAGCACCTCAAGCTGTGCCATGGGGATGATTAGCACGGCGGATTGCTGTTATCTAATCACTCCCCTGTTTAAAGGTGGCAGCATTTCAGAGCTGCCACAGAGACAAGCCATACACAATCTGTAATGGTGGACCCACAGTGATCACATGTAAGACAAAAACATCGGAAAATAATGAGGACAGCCAGCCACCAAGGTGCATGGTGGCACAGACTTGTATGGCTTTATTATGTGTGTGGCAATAACATAGCTGTAATCAAAGCTGTCCTTTGTGTACAGTACTGAGACAACCCACTGTGGTAACCTCCAGTGTTGCACATTAATAACATTAAATCACTGAAGACATAGGGGATGTTTCCCTTGAATCTAGGGGAGACCAGGATCTGCTGTTAGATTAAAGGGATTCCAGTACTTACCAATATCAATGGGTTGTGTTACCATCCATCCAATCACATCAGATGCATGATCATTTCAATCATTCAATCATTTTAAAAGCCTCGCCCTCTTCACCATGACATACTGACAGCTTGGTGAGGTCCAGTATAGTCTCTCCGACAAGCAGAGTCCAACTCTTCCAACTCTTTTTTTTTCTTGTCACCATAGTTTGACAAATTCATTTATTTCCTTTCTGTCTTCCAGTTAAGTTCCATTCAGGGTAGCAAGTAGTGATTTGTGGAGTAAGATCTATTTGAGCCTTATGACCATGACTTGGTGATGTCTGAAGACAATTACAGGGATATGTCCCTTGCTATATTTAAAGCGGTTTTTGAGATTATGAATTATTTTGTCTCTCTTAAAGAGACATGAAAAGTTAAGATTTCCCAGTAGGGCCTTCTTGCCCCCACACACTCTGCAGCTCCAAGCCTTAGTGTATAAGACATTCAGTCAGAGTAGTGTAGCACACAGAAAAACAAGTGGTTGCTTCTGCCTCCCACGTTTGTATGAAAACCAGCTAGAATGTTATTGTAATAATATATTCAGCAATTTCTGATCCTTTAAATAGTTCAGCCGTTGTGATGTAAATAAACTACTATTCTTCACAGACATATATATAACAATGGTAGTATACTGCATCTCAAGGCTAGGGCTTGTTGGAAAATATATCGTCATCATTCAAATGAATTTAAATAAATTTCAAACAAGTCTACACAGATCAAATCTACTGTATTGACCGGATTCCAGGCAATGACATTTGTGGTACACAGGCAGGGGGTAGAAATCGTCCCAAAATGAAAAGGGCACTTATGAGGAACCTAAAAAAATAATGGGTGGAAAATGTTAATTATACCAAGAATGCTGGGTTTTATGTGGATGGTTTTACACTAGAACCAGTTTTACATCACATAGCTCCCACTGTTACTGTGCATTTTAGGCTGAACGATGTCATTCATATGTTCCCCGAACTGATTATGTAGCATCAGTTAGGTCTGTGTTTATGGGTTCAGTATTTTGCTTGAGGACACTTGAACACACTGAAGGGGATTGAGCCAGATCTCATCACAAGATGACCACTCTACCTCCCGAGCCATGCCGTTCATGCTACAAGTGCACAGTCATCGCACCAGGGCTCTTAGCAGGGGAACATTATGTTATTTTTGTCATGCTAACGTTGTCCTTTTAGTTTGCTGTCAGTGGATATTTTTGGACACAGAGGTCAGATCACTCTGCCTGTGGAGATATCTCTATGAATATCAGTGCTGCTTGCTGCTGTCTCACTGGAATATGCATTCTCTGCCCTAATGCTTTGAGTGGACATTGTGAAGTCCACATTTGTTGGCTGTGTCTCAGCGGGTTGTCCCGCATCAGTAGCTCTGCACTTACAAAAATATTTAGACCTAATATTTGAGATTTATGTATTTTAATTGCACATAAAATCTCCATCCTTTTGGATTATACAGATTTAACATAAATAAACTATCAGCTAAATATAGTGTATATTTGTCAGTCAAACTTAAATGAAACAAGAAAGAGACATTTATGTAAAAGTTCTAATAAACCCAATGTGTTCTAAAGACAATGCTTAATGACCAGGTTTATGCAATAAACCCTTATATATTTAAAATGTATCAAATTAATGTACTGGAAGTTTGTCATGTACAAACAGTGTCTTATTTTGCTACTACCTACATCTGATCTGATAAATGCAGATGCATGGAATAAAAAAACATTTAAACTCTAATCTAACGGAACTCTGTTCTGCTATGATTTCAGAGGGTTTCCAATTTAAATTGGGATCCAAAACATCACAAGGCTTGGGTGTGTAGCTGTTCCCTATTGGCTGCAACATTTAATGCTTGTTATATTGCAGAAAGAATTGTGAACAGACCTTTATGCATCAATAAGAAATTTCCTTAGTGCTTAACAGCTGTGTGGAACTTAAGGTAGACATGTAAATTACTTACAGAAAAAAAAAACATTCCAAACATTGCCAGAAGGCTCAGCGTTTGCACCACTACATTCATGTATATTAAGTTATGAGTGCAGGAATATTATTAATTATAAGTATTGTGCAGCATAAATACAAGTTCACTCAAGTAAAATGTATAGCAGATATAATGCTTTTTCCAGAAGGAAGTGCATCAGACCAAAACACAAATACTCAATCATTGGAACATTTGAATTTTCAACTTTAGGACTTTTGGTAAAAGCTTAATTGTTTCCACTTATTTTAAGATTTTGAGGTCCACTTCAGTGTAGCACATAAAGTAGCCCATAAAGCATCACACATCCAATGGTGACACTGTGGGTTTGTTATAGCCTCCACTCTTTCAAGTAAAATACATACATCTGCAGTCATCTTATCTCCAGGACTGGCACCCTCCACCTAAAATCATGTTGATACCTGCCGCTGCCTGGGCAATCCCTGACTCAGCCTCAACACATTATCTTTTGTAATTTTAAATGTTTTAACATTTCTGCAGCGTTAAGAAACTAAGAAACTCCCTCAACTGTATGAAAATTGAGGTATAAAGGTAAATCAACGCTGAGAAGTGTGAAAAACAAAACAATTTACAAAGACAAAGACAACACAAACAAGTATTGATATTTGCAGAAGGTCAACCACTTTGTTTACCTATTTTAGAGGGAAACACCAGTGCATCAGGCCCACGACTCACAATCACTGGAGCATCTTCATTTTCAGGGCTTGTTGATGAAAGCTTGGTTGTGTCCAGTTCCAGTTGGATTTTCTGAAACACTTCAAATGGCACCAGAGTTTCTTAGGGTAGCTTAAGTTAGGCACAGAAATGTGTTATTTACTTATGTGACTGGTGGGAAACCTGAAATTGCACAGGCCTGCTGCATCGTGTAAGGCTGCACAGCTGTGCGTGGGTACTTCTTGACTGTGGCTGGAAAACTTCAGTCTCCTTGTGTTTGTTCATTGTCCAAATGTGGTTAGATGGATATTAAATAATGGTCTGGGGAGCTGTATTTGAACAACAAAACAGATTATGAAGACAACAGTATTACCAGAAAAGTCCAGCCTACTGCTGTGTTATGTTTAGCACCAACTGACTCCTAACCCGAGACCTGACAACTTAGTGGCATACAACTTCAGTGAAGAAGAGCCTGTGCAGGTGTGTCTGCTGTTAACAACTTCCTCTAGCTCTATTTCAGCATAATCTACTCATCTGGGACCACACTGGGGATCATGACACACAATTTTTCATTGCTATGGTTGGTGTTCTTCTATATTTAACCCAACCATAAATCATGTTAATTAAAATCTAGTTTCCAATAGGTGTCCTTAATAAAGATATTAGACATGTACACATAAAAAATAAACAGTATTTCCTATAACCATGTCAATGTGTTGCTGATTAAGTGAACCACTTATTAAACTGATTAAACTGGAAACCCTTCTTCGACCTGTATTATTCTGTTACAAGAAGCAAAGTTTTAGAAAGACAAACTTTGCTATATGGACACAGAGTCTTACATAGGAGCACGTTATGACTGTTCGATCTCGATAAAAGCTGCTGTAGACGTATCTAAATGATAACATCTTCCTCTACATATCCGCCCTTGGGCACCCCCGACCAATATCTAATTTACCCTATGTCATTTTGTTCTGGAACCATATCTGCACAAGGTTTTAAGTGAAGTGATCAGCTGACATAACCAAAGGCTAGCACATGTTTAGCAGGTATGAAATCATGTTCACCTTCTTAGTTTAGCATGCTAATAAGGACAAATCAGAGCCGAAGCCTATGGGAATGTCATTAGTTTTCCAAGTAATTGTTTTGAACAAACAAATTTTAATCTGATAGTTTGACAGTAGATGAAAGGTTTTTTTGACAATCAATGCAGTTTTTGTTGTGATATTTCACTAAAGACCTCTAAGAAATGATTGAGGGATTCCTAAAGTCATTTCGTACTTCTTTCAATTTGGACCAAAGACATGGACTGACGGACAGACTGACATCCATGGAGCGAGCCTGGCAAAAACCAACTCAATTATGAGTTAAAATATCTGCATGAATTTTTTTTTTTTGTGAGAGTGGCGCACTGGAGGAACTGACTCGGTCAGCTTTAGAACAAAGTAAGGATATTTTAAAATATAATTTTGAAAGCATCATAAAATGGTGTAAATTTATGACAACTGAATGATTTCAGGGTAACGATCAGGAGTTTTTGCAAATGTATTGTATTAATTCTATACATTTTTTGGTACACATTTATTCACCACTGCATAAATGTTTATACTCTACTGCTCTGAATGCAGAACAACACAGTTTTACCCTTCACCAGTCACCACATTGTGTGTTTTGCAGCACTTCCCATGATAAATGTCTTCATCTGAAAACAATCACTGGAAACATTCTGGGCTTTAATAAATGTGGATACAATAGCCTAAGCATTGAATTTAGGCGAGTTGATCTGCAGTCATCCATCACTGCCAGTTTTATCATATTTTTAAAAATAGACCTTCTAAATAAGACATTTTCCGAGGCTGCTGTGTGATACGTTTTTACATTTCTGTCCATCATAAACAGAAATCCTTTTTTTTTCTAATTAGACTTAAGAACGAGTTACAACAAAGGCAGATGATTTCCCCCTCCGAGTTGTTCCTCTCTGAGCAAAGGACAAAATATATAAATGACTAAAATTCTTCAATCGGTTAAACCTTTCCTGCAGCATCTTGTATGAGTGTGTCACTGTGGCATGTAAGGCTGGGATTGAGTAATGCTCGGAGTTAGACAGAGACAATAAGCAGCCTTAAGAGAATACAAGTGACACCTTGGATTGTTAACCCTTACATTTGTTCATAGAAAACAGAGCCGTTCGAGGACACACAGCAGTGTCACTTCATCTGTGTTATTGATGTATCTATTAAAGCCAATACTGACAACATCATCAACATCTGGCATCATATTGTCATTGTGATTTATTTGTGTATCGTGGATAAAACTGACATTGTAAATGTAGGACAAGTGAAAGTAGGCTGACTAATTTTTTCATACTGTATGTATAATTAAGTGGATCCGAGTTGGAAAGCAAACTCCCAAGAAACACAACACAAGATTTGTGGACTACTGTCTGTGATGTTTCCATTTTCTGGAGCTGTAATTCTACTTCGGCTGGTTGCTGGCTGGCCTAAAGCTACAGTATTTGTATGTTAATGACTGGCCATTGGGATAAACTGTCACTGAAAAGCCTATTGTCAAAACTGGTCCAATGCTGTGCAAACAGATTATAAAGAGTAAATTCACAAACATGACTTGAATCTTAGGTTGAAAATGCTTTAGGACCTTGTGGGAAATATCAGTTACAGCAGTGGTGACGTTTGGCTAAACAATGCAAACAGTGCTTGACCTGTTAAAGCAAAAATTTAGACGATGCCTAAGTGGAAGCAATATCTTTCAGAACTTCCTGAACTTAGAATGGTGTTCTGTCACATAAAGGATGTGACTTTGTATACTTTATTCTACGTGGCAGCAGGCTATTGTCTCTAGAAGCTTGCTTTATTAGCAGCCGATTTTACTTGTTTCTGACATTTTCATGGGTGTGACCATTTCCTGTTGACAGAAACCATGTTTTAGAATTTGACAATGTGAAGATAATACCTGGGCTCTGTGACGGATGAGTATCGCTAACTACATACAAGTGTGCTTGTCAAGTAACAGGGAGTGCTAGTTAATCATAGTGCATCATGGAGGCATGTAACAGTAAATAATGAAGAAAGGGTATGTTTTGGTAATTATTCAATAAGATTAAGATTAGGTTTGGGCAATTCATTCAGGGTGTTAGGAGAAGATTGTCTGCTGTAACCACTCCTGTACCACATTTGGGTTTTGAATGCTGAAGACTGAACAGTTTGAGGGAATCTTGTATTATTTACATTTTGAATAATTAAATATAGTATAAAGTGTTATCTGTATAAGATTTAGTCTGGCATAAATCCCTAATTCATTTGTTTTAGCAGTTTCTTTATACAGTGAGTTTAATGACCTGTCAATCGTCTTGCCCAATGTCAGATGGGATTAGCTCCAGAAACTTCCTTGATATAAGAGTTGAAATCACAGAGGTATAATGGCTGAATGAGTGAAGATCCAGTACCCAGAAAAAGAATTGGAGCAGCAGAAAAGTGAGAAAATGTTTTATGCTCAATCACAAAAACACCAGAGAAAAGGCTTTGATCAGCAGCTATCCTGGAATGCAATGAATTTCCAGCTTGGCACTTATCCTAAGGCAGCATCTGTGAGGCCCAGTTTCGGTATTGCTGATCCTTTCTCATAAACAATTTATAAATTATTTGTGACACTAGAAAACCTAAATCAAAACAGTGGATTCAGTGAAGTGCTGCATGAATTGCTGTCAGTCAACAACATTTGATCCCTCCAGCCGGGTCTGTGTGACCAGATGATGATGCAGGTCGACATCACAACAACTGTCCAATCAATAAGTCTTAGGTCCGTCTGTAGGACTTCATGCGTTACAGCTCTTGGCTCATTTGTAGCATGCCAGCTGGAACATGTAACTGACCAGAACGAAACGGCAACAATGGTTGTTTTTCATCCCTTGGTCTGGATCAAATACAACCAACCACAGGTGTTAAAGTGACCTGAAATTATTTCTTTTTTTTAACTTTTACCTGTAAATCTCTTCTCTATTTGAATTGAAGACATTGCATTGTGTGTTAGTGCGTGTGTGAGTGTTTTCTGAAAGTTTCTGAGCTGGTTTGCCTAATTAGAGCTTTAGGGCATTCTTGAAGAATGCAGTACAAATAGGGTACCAGTATTTCTAGATTTGTGCGGGTAAATGTGTTCAGAGAAAGAACCACAGATCGGTTTTAACGTACAAATAAGGAGAGATATTTTTAGGCTGCACAGACACGAGTGATGACGTAATCTTGAAACAAATCCTGGAGCTGCTCTATCGACAGTAAATAAAGAGACTATGACAGCACGCATGATGACTACACAAGAATAAAAGCACATTTTCTGAATCCCAGCCCAAAGCTTTAAGCAACTTAGCCAAACGCACCCTGAGCTGGAGTTAGTAATTCAATTCCACTGGACTGGAGGACTCCAACAAGTAGTTTCTAATTATATAAGAGTCTATTCTGATTTCTTTATTTTAAAATAATTGCTTGTCTTTGACGATATGACTTGTCTGTTAAAAATCAGTGGCATAGCAGGCTAGACACTCAGTTTAACAGAATAAGCTTAAAGTTCTGTGCTGCAACGGTCTTTATCTCCTTGATAGAGTGATGTTTCTGTTCTCTCTGACGAAGCGGGTCACAAAGAGCACGCTCTGCTCCAAACCATCTGTGTGTCGGTAGGGAGGCAGACGGCCGGGCAGGTGGGCACCAGTGCTCAGGGACCCAGGTGCCCTTGGAGCCAGGATCCTAGAGTGAGTGCAGATTACAGCTGCTAATTAGTCAGCAGGCCAGAGTGCAAGCAAACTCCAGCGCCAAGCTCCACACACACACACACACACAGGTTGCACAGCTATCCTTGGCATTGACTTCCATTTATCGTGGACAGTCCAACCAAAAACGTACCCTTCACCATGACCAATTGTTTCCTCGCCCTAACCTTAACCTAACCACAACTCGCATCTTACCCCTAAACCTTAGCCAGAGCATGAGCAATTAAGTTTTGCCTCATTAGGACTGGGTTTTAATGGTCCACATGAGGAGTACTGGTCCTGACAATGTAAGTGTCTACACTGGAAAAGGTCCTGAAGAGGTCACACACACACACACACACACACACAGAAGAGAGAGAGAGAGTCAGACAATTAAAAGTGCATGCATACCTTGCAACACATGAAAGACACAGTGACCTATTTAATTTGCTCATTTTGTTTATGCACATATGTTTTATTTCAATAATGTTATATTAAAGTAAAATTAATTAATTTAGTCTTTTACTTTTGCAATGATAAAACATAATGACAGTTATACAGGTGTTATTGAGTCTATTTATCTTTCACTAAATTACAGAATATCTGAGATAAATTTGGTGTGAAATTTCTATTTTGTAATTTGAACAAATGTATATATATATATTTGCACATTATGTTATATTAAACAGATAAATAAATATCGCTGTGAGATTTTAATAGACTTCAATATATAGCACTTACATGACAAACAATTTCCTTCATCCTACACATTTTTGTTGATGTAAACAACTGTATACAAATGTTACGCAACATTACAGCTTTTCAGTTTGGCTATGGTTACTTGTCAGGGGACCACAACAGGCTCTAACATAGACATCACTCAAGTTGAGATCTGGAAGGCAGATATACAGTGAAGATTATAATATATATGAAGTAATTCTGTACAAAAAAATAGGAATACATCTGTGTTTCCTTATCAATGAATAAAAACAAATATATTATTCATAGGCTCACCTGTAAAATCTGTACATATGAGAAAAGCACTCCATCACTTACTTACTTTTACATTTTTTCCAAGAGCATTTGTCGTTGTAACTTATCCAGCTCAGCTTCATGTTTCCAGCTGTTATGATGGTGACATTAGATTTTTTTCACTGTGACCACATCCACATGAAGTACTCACACTGGTTTGATTTACCTTCTTTAACTACAATATATTTGTCTGAATTTCTCTTGGAAAGTAAACATTCCAAATCTTTTATTTTTCTTGACAGTCACGATGTTGGTCAGCAATGACACATAACAGCTACATGTCAGTGTGTCCTGCAACCTGACCCTGACCGGCAAGCACTTAGCCAAGAGGGATTCACTCTGAAGGACATGTTGATGTGTACCTTTTCTGTTATTTTCTCTTATAGCAGACAAAGATAATTGCTGTCTGAGGTGCTTTTTTGTATTTATGAATGGTCTTATGGGCTATACATTTGAGGTAACAATAACAGTTTATTGACTTCAATGGACTATCAGACACCAGAAATCTGCATAACAATAATACTGACAGACAGAGGTACAACTGGGAATGCAACTTGAGTCTTTCCTCTAAATGAATGGGTGGCAAACAATGAAAAAGCAGTTTTCACATTTTATGTCACTAGTGCAGTGCCCATTCTAAACCTACCTGTTTGCTTTGCCTGTGGTAATGTTCTGCAATCTACTTCAGAAGTATTTCCTGTCATTAGCCAGTCTTTCTTAAACAGTTCTACAATAAACTGTCACTTTTTTACCAAATTATACAAATTATCTGAGCTTGATTTTGACCCAGTTACTGACAACTGCTGTAGTTGTCAGAGGATGAAGAAGATTCAACTGGGTCAGCTGAGTGACCGTTAATGCTGCCCCCTCCACCCCCACGCTTACACCCCCACGCTTACACACACACACACACACACACACAGAGCTAGTCACGTGTCCAAATCGCACCAAACTCTACAATTCTCTTCCCATGACATTTAAGAATACACAATGCAAGTCAAATCGACTGTCCACAGCTCTATAGCAAAAAATGTACTGATTGAAATAGTAAAAAGAAATAGAAAATCAATATGTGGTGGTCAGTGCTGATTTTGTGGCGGGCTGCCACAAATAAATCAATGTACAGGAAACACTGCAGCTGGGCCTGTTATACCTGGTGCTTTTTCACATTTTTCTGGGCCAGAAATTCGCCCTTTGCCTTTCTGGGGGCCTCATTTATAACCGTTGCGTTCACACAAAACGGGGCCTGAAACGTGCGTACGCCACTTCTCACGCAAACGATGTGATTTAAAAAAACAAACTTGGCAGGAAAGTTTGCGCATTTTCACGGTAACTCTGACCCATGCGTACAAACATTTTGGAGATGGGAAAATGACGATGCAGATGTGAGGTGATGAACTGAAGCCAGATTATTGATCCACTTCATTATTAACATTAAAACCAACAGCTTTAGTTGTGCTCGCGCAACATAACTGTTCCATAAGACCCTTTTAATTGCAAAATATATAACAATTTACAGGAGATTACCTTTAGATTACATTAAACAGCGGAGTTACAGACCCGAGTCATTAAACATTTTTTATAATATCTTCTAACACTGTGCGTCTATCATCAAGTCAGGGTGTGTGTAATAACAGGTGCACAGAGCGCACTGGAGATCATTCACAAAAATAAAGAAAAACTATTCACTTTCAAGCTTCTATTTCCAAATAATATCCCAGACCCACTGTGTGAAGCAATCGGTCCGATTGCTCTAAATATATAAATACTGCGGTGGCAGCGTAGTGGTGTGTGATGTGTGCACGGGAATGAAAGGAGGAAATGAGGGTTCAGCGAAGACTGATCAGCTCATATAGATCTTTGTGCTGAACTGAGTCCAGTATTAGATCGACTGACAGAACCGAGCCATGCCAGTACAAACAAGCATATAAATATAATTCTGTTAAAGTGTATAGATTGAGGACATCACAGCTGTCTCTGAATTAAATAATCCTGCAGTTTCGGATGATTAAAATACAAAGAGGCGATACAACATGTTCCCCCACATTCTGACATTGTGAAGCGATTATTTTTTTGCCTCCACCTTTGAATTATATATATTTTTTATTTCATGCTCCATTCTTTCTATCGTCTTCACTCTCACTCACTGTATTATCCACAGCAGCAGCACTGTATCAGTGTATTTTCCTTATTATTGACATCACTGATGTCCCATAAAATCGCTCTTCTCCTCCACCTCACTAACAAACACCTCGATGTCAGTGTCAGTAAGTTTCGCTTCCTCTTCTCATCGCTTCATGTTGTGACTCTGTCATGACTCATGGTGGAAACCCATTGGTCAGCAGCATAATTTAATATTCATGAGGTGCTCTGCATTGACCACTCATGGTTGAAAGTGGGTGTGTAGAGGGCGGACTTTGAGGCAGATCCAAGTACAAACGTTTCCAGGTGGAGTGTGATTTATAAAGTGAACATTGCATTCAGGTGTGTTTTTTTTTGTTGGTGTACGGCATTTTCTGCTTTTGTGCGCACGTACACTTTTAGTATGAATCTCATGCACTGTTTAAGAAATGAGGCCCCTGGTCTTTTAATTTTTTCATCCTCTCTTTTTCTCAGCACCTAGTTGTTGGTGACTCAGCATTTTGACTCAGCCAGTCGGTTCATTACAAATCTGACTGAACGCATTCTCATAATAAGAGCGGGGGGTTGCATATCTGATGATTTGAAATGTGTTTTTCAACAAATATGTAAATACATAGATCAGTTTTATAAGTTAAAGTTCGATCATAAACCTTTGTGTGACCTTGACATTGGCCTCCCTGGGCCTTTGAGCCAGGGTCAGCTGTACCTATTAACCTATGTGGATGACCACAGCTATTTATTTTTAATGCATATTAGTTCAGAAATTATTGGTTCCCCATGCTGGATACCATAAATCTGTCAGGAAAGCCTTGTGGAGCAGCTCTGTGACCAAAATATTCAATCTGCATCATTGTGGACTTGAGGCACATTTATTAAATTTAGCTGGCCTCAGTTACAGAAGAAACTCCTCTCGGTAATTGAAAATGGGCTCCTCATCAGAATATTAATTCACACACAGTAAATACCCCCAAATAATAGATGCAGAGAGCAGGAGCAGACTTGAGTTGGGGTTGTACTCTCATTTACATTCCTTTACAGTTCAGCAGGTCTGGTTAAAAGTAGTTTTTAATGCCCAAAGAAAAAAAAAATGGGATGTTGATTGTTGGAGGAATTTGCAGGTGACAGCCCTTGACCACCAGTTTACTCACTGGTTGTGCTAATACATACAAGTGATTGTGGAGCAGCTGTATCTGCAGTTTAGCTATTTTACTATTAGAATTCTGGCAAGCGGGCGGCTGGAAATAACAGCTCGAAGCATAACACAGAGCAGGAGGCTCCGAGAGATGTGCCTGACTGTGATGAGCGTGATCAGTATGCAAAGAATCTCTCAGAAGACAGAAGGTGCTCAAATATTTGTACTGACATCAACTGTGAAAATAAATAATAAATTAATTTGTGTCTGTTCTAATCATCTTCATAAACAGAATTCATATTATACAAATATTACTTAATCTAATTATTGATACTGGATGATCGAACTTTTGGTCTTTTCAATTTCTACGTTAGTCAAGCCAAAGCATAGATTTACTGTCACAGTATCATGATTTGAAACACACCTACATCTTCTTTTCTGGCTATTTTCTTTTCGTTTTCGTCCTCTTTGAAATCTCAATTTTCAAGTTTCTAAAGTTCACTGGACAGACTGAAAAGGACAGAGCTGAATAAAGGAAAGAGGGACATTATTACAATATGAAAAGAAAAATCTGTTGTAAGGTGTAATGATGGAAATGCAGTATCATGTCTTCCTAAATCAAATCTTCCTAAATAAGCAATTGTGTCTATACTGTGTATAACCAGAAAACACTTTATTTGGCTTACATCTCTCTTAACTGTATTTTACAGTGAATTATATTTATATTTTTACATTACATAATAAGTAATATCTTACATTTTGTAAAACTGCAGGATTTTATTTTACTCTGATATTATCACTGCGCTTCTGAGTCCCAAAGGCTAAACTGTACATCCATAATGATAACATCTTATACTTGCAGTTTAACACAGTGCTATAAATTTTTTATGTTTTGGTTCAGGGCCAGGCCATTTGAAAACTCCCTCCTTGATTACAGAAAGTCATCTGCAGGTAATGAAGGAAACCAGGCCATATGAGTGACTTAAACTAATGATCAGAAAGCTCTTATGATTCAAGCTCTTATTTGAATCAGTTGAATAAATACCAGTGGTAATATGCAAGTTTCTGGCCCAAACATAAAAACTGAGCTGACTGCCTCAGTGGCCTGGAGGTAGTCACAGACCAGGAAAATGTGTCTGTGAAAGCAGTACGCACACTATATGAAAGATTCTTGTCAGGTTAGTCCACAGAATGTTTTGTTTGTGCTAGTGTAGTCTTTGTTAAATATTTTTGGTTACAATTCATGATCTCACGACACTCTGGGTGGATACAGTCTACAGTGAGCTTTGAACCCTCATTGAATCATTATAAATTTTATGATCAGAAACCATATTAGAAGAAAACCACAACCCCTTGGACCTGATATATAAAATTACAGAGTTATCTCCCAAATGTTTATTTCGTATACATTTTTCTGTCTTTGAATTTTACAAAGTCATCCTTGGTGTATGACAGTATTAATAAGCATACAATACTGGCAGCAACTCCAGCATTGAACATGAAAATCAAATTGTAAATATTATTTTGCATTATTTGTATTCTGCCTTCGTTTTATCAACAATGTTGTTCATGACTTCATGCTGCCTTATCCGTCTGCTGCACTTTCTCCACAAATTCTCCAAGCCATTCAAATTCCAGGGTTCAATTCTCACAACCATTATTTTAGCTTTATTTGTACATATGCACTACTTAAACATGTGATGAGGAACCTTTAGGATTATAAAGATGTTACTCCCTTAACAACTGACTCATTATACTTTTTAATAAGCACAAATTAGATCCTAAACATATATGCTGAAAGCTGAATATGCTTTAGTATTTATTATTGACCTAACTCCTGTGCTGCTGACTATGTCTTTCATAGGCTTTAGTACACTTAGATTGACATTGTGTAACAGGAGATGTTTAATAATGTGAGATGAAGTACAACTTTGAAATTTATAAGTGCAGAATTAAAAAGTAGGATAGTCACAATAATCAGAACTAAAAGTTGACAGTTTTATAATGTCACCAGACTTCCATCTCAGTAGAGTGGAATTTTACTAAATCAAACAACCACATTATTTAAAATTGAGAACTACCTTAAGATCACATTTGGGCAGGCAAGGCCAACTCAGCCACAGAAGCCACAGTAGTTCTACCAAATGTAGCTCAGTATGGTTTTATGAAATTATAAAATTCAATTTTGTTGACAAAATGGATAGGTTTAATGGTTAAATAAGTATCAGAATTTACCGCGGCAGGGGGCGAAGGAGAAAGTCGTAATGTCCGTTTTACAGAGCTATGTGCAGGCTCACTGGTCGCTCGTGTTACAGAAGCGAAGGGAAAATTACCAAAACTAACGTCATGATATTATATAATCGATTAGGTAAGGAATAGTTCATCAAAGAAAATGTTATCATTGTAAGCTATTTCATTTAGTTGCTTTAATGTGGAAGGTTGGTGTGTGTTTCCTGTTACAAGCAATGTGTCTGTTGGGACTTTTGTTGTGAAGGGTTTCCAACAGAAGTGGTTCTGTACTGCGGAGCGAGGAATTGACAAGGGGATGAAAATAAACAGGCATTTTGTCCTGATTTAAAACACATCTTTCGTGTCCTTCTTCTTCTGATGCCTTGCAGTATATGGAAAGATATTAACGGTGGCAATTTACAAAGTACTTCCAGTCTGAAGGCAAGGAGCGACAAAAGCGGCCATAGCAACCACCTTAGATACGACAGAAACGTGAAAAATCTTCGTAATAACTCACAAACCAAACACTGAATGAAAATGCTGAAGCTGAAACACACATTTCTCACCATAAATATCATCAAAACGCATGTTTCTTCTTTCTTTCTTAAAATATAACATTTTCCACCAAGAATAAAGCACTCTCCACCATCTTGCTTGACAATATCGCTGCAGAGGTCTGCGCAGGCGCACTGGTCGTTTGTAGCGCTGTTAATTTTCGTAGGATTCTCTACTAAGATTTGTCCATAGCTTTTCATAAGATATCTTAAGAACCGTTTCATGAGACCACGTGGGTATAATGTGGGGTTTCAATACAATCTATCTTTTGTTAAGTCACTTGTGTGAGATGATTTAATCAAGTCATGTTTACAATATCTGTCAGACAGTACAACACTGATTTCAAGGCATGGTAAACTGTGCAATTATACCTGGTGGATTATAGTGTTATGATGTAAATAGAACAAAATACAAAAAACTAAAATGTCACCAACACAGATCATCCACCTCAAACCATTCTTCAGTTTGCCAATGTAGCAGAACAAAAAGCAAGAAAAGATTTCACTGTGTTACTGTCAAACCCTAAAAAGGAGAAGAGGCGCTGGCGTAAAGCCAGGGGAATGCAGACTCTGCAAAATGAGTTTATAGCAAATATGATTTTATCTAGAGAATTCTACATTGCATTTTAATTGGTTGGTTTGTAGTCATAGATCATAGCAGCAGTCACATTGTTGAGAGTTCATCTTGACTTTGTGAGGATGCCTGTCTTAGGACATCTGACAGTACAATCTATTATTTTTTTTATCAACAAAGAGTTTGCCACCTTTCTCTGAAAAGTCAGCGTTTTTTATCTTCAAAATGGTAAAGTCCAAAGGGCTCTTCCCAGTTTGTGTGGAAAGCTGTGACATCGTAAGTCAGGACATTACCAGTCTCTGCAGTGTCACTAATATTTGCGGTGCTGTTTCTGTTACTCCATGCAAACATTGCTTTTTGTGACATCACCACTTTTCTATTTTATTGTAATCGTCCAGCCTCTCTTTTCAGAAAACAAGCTGTCTGTTCTGACCTATTTGTTGTATCTCTTTGATGTTGCACCAACAATTCAGCTGAATAAATATAACAATATACAGTAACACATTTTAACAGCTAATCAGCTTAAATATGCTGCTGCACTACTTGTAGCAGCATATGTACTTGGAGTTGGGTATCTAGTAAGAATAATTAGTATGGCATATCTGAACGAATGAATCACAAGTAGGGCAATGCTAGTTTTTGCCTGCTAATAATGCAGTTAATCCAGCCTAACTCTTTGTGTTTGTATTTGTGAGCTCAAATGGATGAGGTCCAAAAGCTTATTCCTTCTTCTCCATCTAGAACTCCATAGATATCACATGATGTACTTGAAATGTATCAGCAATATGGCTATGTGGGGTTGCAGACCACAAGAACTGAGTTAAAGGGGACATAGCATGCCCATTTTACCACAAGTTGATATGGTTCCTTGGGGTCTTAATGAAATGTCTGTAACATACTTTGGTCAAAATACCACAAGGATCATTTAAAACAGCACCCTTTTTACCCTGTATAAAACAGCCCTCCACAGAGCGACCTGTTTTGACTGCCTGTTCCTTTAAATGCTAATGAGCCAGCTCCCCCCTCCCCCCTCTCCCCCCATGATTTTAAACGATATAAATTACATATTTTATATGATATAAATTATCAAATATGCATCCCATACTTTGTATTCCCCTTGTCCTGGAGTTTTAATTTTCCCAATCACATAATTAAATGTCCCCCTCTGCCCATCCACTACAAGCACACAAGCAGCAGACAGAGAGAGAGAAAGAGGTGGGGGGGCTATGAAGACCATCATTTACCCCGAACCCTGACATTCAACGGGTACAACAACAAGCGGAGAAAGCAGAATCGCGGGCTGACTTTATATGTACAGTCTATGGGGCTGACCAGCGCGAGAAAGTCAGGCGGTTGGGCGTTGAGGACGGCGCTGCGCTGGCTCGCAGAGGCACTTCTCCGCCTCCGGTGTACCGGCGGAACTACTAAACCGGCGGAACTACTGTAACCCGGCGGAACTACTGTAACCCGGACAGTAGAGCTGAACACTGCGGAAGTCTTCCACACAGCTGGCAGTGTGGAAGACCGCTAGGCAGCGCAGCGCTGCTTCAAGCGCGCAGCCGCCTGGCTGTTCAACGGACTGAGCATTCGCGCTGGTCAGCCCCATAGACTGTACATATAAGGTCAGCCCGCGATTCTGCTTTCTCCGCTTGTTGTTGTACCCGTTGAATGTCGGGGTTCGGGGGTTACAGTAGCGCTGAACACTGCGGAAGTCCTCCACACTGTTGGCTGTGTGGCGCTGACACAAATTCCAGCTCACGCACGGGAGAGCGAGCGGTCGCTCCCGAGCAGCTGCTGCAGCCTCCCAGTCCCAACGATCCAGACAAATGCCACATGTGAGTGAATCGCGGGCTGACCAGCGGAGAAATGCTCGTCCCGTGTGAACAGCCCGGCTGCGTGCTTGGGAACGGCGCTGCGCTGCCTCGCAGCCTCCGGTGTAAACCCGGAAGTAACGAGTGTGGGGGGACGGGACGGGACGGGACGGGACGGGGGTGGGCCAAGACCATGTAGGGAGACTTCCAGTGTATTGTTACGACACAATACCCAGGAAGCGCAATCGAGTCGCTCAAGCATGACGTTTCTGACTTAGAGGAACTATAACAAAACGCGCGAGTGTTTTTTCCCCAGAGTTTTTGGGTTGGTAGACATGCCAGATACCCACATTAACCTGTAGAAGCACTAACAAAGTGGAATTTGCATGCTATGTCCCCTTTAAGATATACCCAGATGAAGGGTTTACAGTCCCAGTCCAGGATGGAGTCACTCATTATCAGATATAGGGCTATACAAAGTCTGACCTTAAACTTAAACAACTGCACAGTGCAAACTTTAGAAGATATAAATTGTTGATCTAACATTTTTTTGCCGCATTGACAATAAGGTGTTATGCAGCCTATGAAATGGCACATCTTATATACCATTAGCTCCATGATCAAAATACTGGAGGTCCTAAAACTATTAAGATGATAAAATATGCAGGTGGCTAAAACTCAATAATCCCTCTGTTGTTGACCTTTAGATGATTACAAATGCTGCAGGGGCCACACACACCAGATTGCATCCGTCTACATGTGTTACTTTAACCTGTCAAACACAGGATAAAAATGAGAAGCTGCGACCTGAATATTTTGTTGACTGCTCTTTGCTAACAGGAGAGATTAAGCTTATAATAACAGATTTCTTTGTAGAGACCCACAACAACCTTTTGTCTGCTCTGTCTAAATCACTCATCTTTTGAACATACTGACAGAAGGTTCCACACCGCTTGGGTTTTTTCAAAGGAAATCCTTACATGGATCTGTTCACTTGTTGGCCTGAATCAGAAGAGTCAAAGATCATCTTAACTAAAGCTAACGAATATCTCCACTCAAACTTTTCAAGCAAGCCAACAGAAGTAAAAACATTATTTTTTATAAAATTTTTCTGATGCTGGCTGCATTCCTACTGGAGCTTACAATTTTCAGGAAAATGACATGGGAAATGTATCAGTATATTTGATGAGTGGCATCAACTGATTTTGTCTGACACGGTTTGATACTCATCGCCCTCCTGATGATAGCATTTCATTCATAGAATGTTCATTATGAATTTTGGTTTGTGATTGGCAGAGTGTGCTGAAACAGTTTAAAGTGTCTATTTGGAAGTTTTCTCTGCAACAGAATGATGGTGTCTATTAATACATTCACACCAGAATCACATGCTAACTTCAACAGAAGCTAAAAGTTCTAATTGGTGCTCTTTTTCTGGAGACAACTCTGCATAAGGAAAGGAATTTATATAGGAATAGGAAAAAATGTAATGGGTCCAATGTTCGGCACACAGTTGATATTGCTGGTTATATCTAGATTCCCAAACGGTTTTGCGTGCATGACCAAAAAAATCAAATCTAGTCGAACCTAACAAAGAAAATTCCCCAAATCTTATCCCTGTCCATAGGGTTCCAGAAGGAGGCTTGAACAAAGAAACGCCAGCCCACTCAATGAGAAAGACATTTATCAGACTGAAAAATCCCTTTGTATTGAAAACTGCATACCATTTTTACATAATCACAACACCACTGTTTGTTCCAGATTGGACAGATTATAGTTATTGTTATTTAACATAATTTAATTTTAACATTATTTCTTTTAGTACACTACACTCTATATACTTGTAGATGATGACGTATATTAATATTGCTGGCAGTGGTAACTATGAGGGAATCTTTTTAAAGTAGAAAAATGTCTGTTTTGTTCCTCTGGTCTATTCTCTTTCGTCCAGTTCAGGATGCCTCTGCACTTACTTGTCACTCACTATAAACAACAGCCCACAATTTTTTTCTAGAATAGAATAAAGGCAATGATAATTCAGATAGCCATGACAAACAGCCATTGTGTCTGTGTCAAATGGTTAGTTAGTCTCTCTTTGAGGGACAGAGGTAACTGTGATCTTCAATGTGCAAATATTTGATGTATATAGATGTGGTGCAGTCCATGAGTAATAACCTATAAGTTGGAGATATCTTATCAATTAGAAATCTCAGTGGCAATTTTCTGCTTCATCCGTCTAGTTTTTTTAAAATTATGCCAAATAAGGCCCAGTGACACCAGTTGGAATATTACAGTTTGAATAAATATAGGGAGAGGGTCAATCGTATCCATTGAACAGAGGTGGGAAGTAACGAAGTACAAATACTTCGTTCCGTTACTTAAGTAGATTTTTCAGGTATCTGTACTTGACTTGAGTATTTATTTTCCTGACGACTTTTTACTTTTACTCTCCTTACCTTACATTCTCAAAGCTGGCTCGTTACTTGAGCAGTGGAGGTTGGTGCACCGCACGCTTTTACGCACAGCGCACCTCTCCCTTTGCCCCCTGCCTCGG
The DNA here is from genome assembly GCF_022539355.2 of Hippoglossus stenolepis. Taxonomy (NCBI): domain Eukaryota; kingdom Metazoa; phylum Chordata; class Actinopteri; order Pleuronectiformes; family Pleuronectidae; genus Hippoglossus; species Hippoglossus stenolepis. Next base: position 1,881,905 of record NC_061497.1, on the reverse strand, counting down.
GAAACTTGCAGGCCCGGCGACGTGTGTGCCGTTGGGGGGGCAATGACCGGTAATGATCCTTCCGCAGGTTCACCTACGGAAACCTTCTTACGACTTTTACTTCGTCTAGATAGTCAAGTTTGATCATCTTCTCGGTGCTCCGCCAGGGCCGTTACCGACTCCGGCGGGGCCGATACGAGGAGGTCACTAAAACATCCAATTGGTAGTAGCGATGTGTGTACAAAGGGCAGGGAGTTAATCAACATGAGCACATTCGCCATTCCATTTATTCCCTGTAAAAAAGTACCCAGGTGCTAATGCAGAACCTCGGTTCAGTTCAGTCTGTATTATTCTGTCTGAAATTTGGCAGCAAAACTAGTCATTGTCCAGTGATTTTTTTTCTCTGTACCAACACTGTGCAGGTTGTTAACAAAAGAGGAAAAAAACTTTTTTTAAATTCATTTTTACATTTGTACTTTTTTTTACACAAGTATCTGTACTTGTACTTCTACTAAACTAAAGAATGTAAGTACTTTTGCCACCTCTGCCATTGAATAAAGTGTATGACAAACTAACAAATTATCAAAGCAAATCAAGGCAGCCATGTTGCAAATCCTTTTAGATGCCCTTGGTCAGTCTGCGACCTGCACCTACTAACTACATGGAAAAGAAAAATGGAAGCACCCTGTCAGAGCCTGCTGGCACTCACTCTGTTATCAGTAAGTTGTCTTCGGGAAACTACCATCACTGACATAAGACAGGTTTCGGTAACAGGGGCAAATCTGGAATAAATCACTGTAAATTGTAGAATGTTGCACAATTTTATTAACACCTTTAATTAAACTGTCAAATCAGCAGCAGATACTGAAGCATTGGGACTTAATTGGAGTATCAGCCTTCAGTAAATATCCACATTGACAAGTGGTGCTCTCTGCTATTGCAATTACACGGCGAATCAAGAGTCCATCAACAATCAGCAATCATTGCTGTGTAGCCTTGTGCTTGTTTCTGATTGTTGGAGAGACGTCTCGGGTAATTTACATTTTATGGTGCATATAGATGCCAGATTTCTCAAATTTTACTTCGATTGAGATGTTGCATCCAATCAGTGTCGGAAACAGCTGTGTTAGGAGAGGAGGGAGGTGCCAAACAATCTGCACTCAGGGTTTGTTTGACTTCTGTTAAAGTAAAAACTTTTCTCTGTTTATATTCTTTAACAAACTATGTGTAAACGATGTTGTTACTGAATGCTGGTAAATTACAACTCTTGACATCCCCTGACAGCAACTGTTGTGAGAAATCTCTGAAAAAATAAAGTGAAAGAAGTGAAATCTCTGTTAAGTGCATTTAATACATGATTTCCAGACCTTTTTAAAGAGCAAAAACGTTTACGTGTGTTGCATATATATATATTTCCGTCAGGACCACTCTCGTCAAAGAAATAGTCATTTGCATCTGCATAAGGTACGGTATGGCTTTGCTCGGGGACCTCGCGTGCATACGTGGAAAGCCTAAGACAGAGAGAGCAGCAGCAAGACCCCCAAAGGGAACAGAACAGAACGGGCATCAATGACAACAGAAATGACACTGAATAAATCAAACACTCTATGAAAAAAAAGGTGGAACTGCGGTGGAGGTGGGTTAAAAAACGACTCGTAGAGGAAGCAGCAGCTGAAGCAGCTTCGATAAGGAGCCTTGTTTGAGCTTAGCCAATGAATGCATGGTAGGGAGTGAGCTGAGCCATCAGCTGATGTGGGCTGGCTTTAAGATCAGCTGCTGTAGCTGTCAGGTGAGGTGAGCTTGACTTCGTGGCCTGCCTGAACTAACGATATGCTCAACGTGTTGGAATGATGTACTAACTGCTGTTATTTTTCAAACATTGCATGTCGGCTATTTCAGAGTTCTGTTAAGCAATCCACACAATCTTCACACCCAGGTTCACGACGTTTCAAAATAAAGGCTCACTGTAAAGCATTGCAGCAGCAAAACAAACATTGTGTGTTTACTCTGAAGTGAGTAAATTAATGATGCTACCCTGAAGGAGATCAGCATTAGTGACAACAGTGAATGTGAAAATAGATAGTTTTTTTGGGCCAGATGTCATTGCCAGGTCAGTTATCTAATATGCGCTTGGTAATCGACAATATTTATTTTTATTAACTTTACAATAAAGGATTAAATGATCACAGGATAATTCTTCCCTTAAATTCATGATGAGCCAATAACTTAGTTAAAATAGTTACAGCATGGGGACATTAGGGATTTTAGTAATATTTTTCACTTATGACTTAGGCTGAAACACCATGTTATCCACAGCCTACATGTCAAATAATTTAACACCATGCAATTGCAAAAATAAATCAGTAAAATAAAAAAGTCAGAATAATAATAATAACTTCCTTTGTACAGCACTTATCTAAACGAGGTTACAAAGTGCTTCACACAAAAGTTCATGGCAAAAAAGAATCGATTGTAATAAAAGATATTCTGTTCAGTCCAATTTAAGAGTCAAATCATGACATAATAAGGTCGAGGTCTTAAGTTTGTAGAGAAAACCCAACAGTTCCCACAATGAGCAAGCACTTTGGCGTCTGTGGAGAGAAAAAACTCCCTCAATAACATCAGCCATGCCGTCAGAAATCATCAGACTAAATGATAAATTTAGGAGTCAGTTGTCATAATTAGGGACATGGAATAATTTGAAAATATTAATAGTGCAGCTGCCTGTGTCACCATAGCAGCACAGTACTGTCAGAAAAAAACGAGTGCCTGACATGAAGCTAGATACTGAAAAAAACATGTTACTGAAGCAAAGTGGTCCATGACTAATTTGTGAGGCGGTCAAGGGCAAACAGAGAATATTATAGCCTACAGTAGGTGATGTAACACTGTCATGTGCATCAGAGGATGATGTGCTGTGCCAAAATATGCCAGTAGAATTATAAAATTCACAAAATCCTCTCAGTAATATGCAAGCCATGATATAGACATGATGAACAGAATAATCATTTTGTCTTACTTAAATATTTAAACTCTAAATTAATTAAGATTACTGCATTATGCTTTCAGGTCTTTTTTTTTTTCTTTATGGAGAAACTGTTGGTTGAAGACTGCTATGACAGGTCTGAACACGTGAATTTTGTTCAGACACTATTACCACTTCGTTTGGTGAACGCCACAAAATCTCTTGAATGACTCTCTTGTGGCTCTTAAGAGCTCTGAGATCTTGCATGAGACCCTCTGTGTTCAGGTCATCTGATTACTGGCTGGACAAGAGAGTTGGTTCCCATAACCAATCCATAGTGACTAACACATCCATACACCATACACATAATTTTCTGTTGACAAGTTGTGGTTGGAAGGTGCAAGGAAGAGTTAAACATATATATTTTTTTATCCTTTTGTTTTACAACATTTGATCAAAGTAGATTCCATGTGGTTCTTCGATATCAGCAGGCCATCAGGCTTCTAAACTTATAGTTCAATTCATGTCCAACAAAATATGTTCCTATACAGTAAACAACTTATGTCACATGGCTTTTGCACTTGATTCCTTTAATGTATAATGTATTAGACTTCTCTTTTATATTGGCATTTTGTTCAGCTTTTTCTATATATTAAGCTTTACTTTATTTTAATACAATTTTTTTTAAATTACATATGACAAACAAAACTTAAACTGAAAAGAGACAACAAATATGTCATGTTCAACACAAGAACTGAATCCAAACGCTAAACTCAGACATGGAGGCAGAGTGAAAGTTTAACAGAGATTTAATTAATATTAATATGTGTAACATGATAATCCAAATGATCCAATAGTTTTTAGTTGAATGGGCTGACACGGACAGGCAAGTGATGAATCCAATGCAGATGGAACACAAAATGGCAGTAACAGAAGTCTAAGTAGTTACCACTGGGTTAAACGAACGATTTGATGGATATTGAGTGCATAGCTATAAATATGGTTGCACCATGCGTGTCTTGATTGAATAACGATTGGCTACAGGACTGATAAGGTGAGGAGGAGGCAGGATGGAGCAGACCTGTCAGCCACGCCCTGTAGCAGCACACACTCACAGACAGGGGGAGAGACAGACACAGAAGGGAGGAGAACTGCAGATCCTAACAAAGTATGGAACAACATACATGTTGGCATTCCCCTCCTTTCATAGCAGTGAATTAGATCAGTTGCTTAGGAAACATCATCGTCACACATCGCCACTTATTGTATCTAGCTGTTGTGCTTTGTGGCAAATAACCATGGTTCTCTCCTACACACAGCCAGAGACGGTTCTGTTACTTTGCAGCATACCTTATTAATTTAAATTGGTAAACATAAATACAGAAGTCCAACTTAAACTGCACGAGCTTTGGAGCTCAGTTTCTGTCACTCATGTCCTTTGTGTCTCTGCCCTGAGTGTCTCCTTCAATCATGTCCTGTGTGTCTCTGTCCTGAGTGTCTCCTTCAATCATGTCCTGTGTGTCTCTGTCCTGAGTGTCTCCTTCACTCCTGTCCTGTGTGTCTCTGTCCTGTGGTCCTGTGTGTCTCCTGCATTCATGTCCTGAGTGTCTCCTTCACTCCTGTCCTGTGTGTCCCTGTCCTGTGTGTCTCCTTCACTCATGTCCTGTGTGTCTCTGTCCTGTGTGTCTCCTTCACTCATGTCCTGTGTGTCTCTGTCGTGTGTCTCCTTCACTCATGTCCTGTGTGTCTCCTTCACTCATGTCCTGTGTCTCTCTCCTGTGTGTCTCCTTCACTCATGTCCTGTGTGTCTCTGTCCTGAGTGTCTCCTTCCCTCATGTCCTGTGTGTCTCCTTCACTCATGTCCTGTGTGTCTCTGTCCTGTGTGTCTCCTTCACTCATGTCCTGTGTCTCTCTCCTGTGTGTCTCCTTCACTCATGTCCTGTGTGTCTCTGTCCTGTGTGTCTCCTTCACTCATGTCCTGTGTCTCTGTCCTGTGTGTCTCCTTCACTCATGTCCTGTGTCTCTGTCCTGTGTGTCTCCTTCCCTCATGTCCTGTGTGTCTCTGTCCTGTGTGTCTCCTTCACTCATGTCCTGTGTGTCTCCTTCACTCTGTGTCTCTGTCCTGTGTGTCTCCTTCACTCATGTCCTGTGTGTCTCCTTCACTCTGTGTGTCTCTGTCCTGTGTGTCTCCTTCACTCATGTCCTGTGTGTCTCTCTCCTGTGTGTCTCCTTCACTCATGTCCTGTGTGTCTCCTTCCCTCATGTCCTGTGTCTCTCTCCTGTGTGTCTACTTCACTCATGTCCTGTGTGTCTCCTTCACTCATGTCCTGTGTCTCTGTCCTGTGTGTCTCCTTCACTCATGTCCTGTGTCTCTCTCCTGTGTGTCTCCTTCACTCATGTCCTGTGTGTCTCCTTCACTCATGTCCTGTGTGTCTCCTTCACTCATGTCCTGTGTCTCTCTCCTGTGTGTCTCCTTCACTCATGTCCTGTGTCTCTCTCCTGTGTGTCTCCTTCACTCATGTCCTGTGTGTCTCTGTCCTGTGTGTCTCCTTCCCTCATGTCCTGTGTGTCTCTGTCCTGTGTGTCTCCTTCACTCATGTCCTGTGTGTCTCCTTCCCTCATGTCCTGTGTCTCTCTCCTGTGTGTCTCCTTCACTCATGTCCTGTGTGTCTCTGTCCTGTGTGTCTCCTTCACTCATGTCCTGTGTCTCTGTCCTGTGTGTCTCCTTCACTCATGTCCTGTGTCTCTGTCCTGTGTGTCTCCTTCACTCATGTCCTGTGTCTCTCCCTGAGTCAGATCAGCTGCTGCCTTTCAACCCAGAGGACCAATCAGCTAACAGCTCTCACCTGCACTGATTGCTCCTCTGGTGCAGGTGGGGCTGCTCTCCCAGCCCCCTCCACCTGTTGTTTATTAAAACCAAGATATTATTCATTCCGAACTAGGGATAGTTAGAGAAACATTTTGTCGGATGGGAAAACAGTGCTGTATAAATGTTTAATTTGTTATTTGTCAACCATAAATCAACTTTGAATTGGTTAGCCTGTCTGTCTGTGTTGTCTCTGACATAAGCTCTATGCCTGTAGGCAATCTTCTCTGATAAAGTGGTAGCCAGAACAAAACAGCCACAGAATATAGTTCACTGCTATGCATCTGACTAGATAGATCGATAGATAGATAGATAATCTTCATTGTCTGTCCCATCAGTCACTGAAATTCTTCTTCGGGAGGGCTCAACATACACAATTCACATTTAAAACACCACATAACAACCACATGGTACTGACACATGAGAAGGACGGTCAAAGAACAAATATAATAGATACATACACACAAACAGGTTAGCACACTGTGGCTATATCTGTTTGTTCAGGATGGTTATCGCGGATGGAATGAATGTTTTTTCAGGCCAGAGGGACTTTTTAGCATCTGCCTGCTAAAAGCAACGTGGAGGGGGTGAGAGGGGTCCTCAGTGATCAGGAAAGCCACCCTGTGCGGCAATACAGATCAGACAGTGGAGCTTGAGGTTCAGGGATGTTGCCATAGCACAAGTCCAGTATATTCTGCATTCTAGTGGGAGTAATGCCATATTGCTCCAGATTGGGCAGATGTGTGCTGATGTCACACCTGTTCAAATCCCCCAGTAACAATACTGGCTGCTCTCCAGTCTGATTGTCAGCTCAGTTATAACTGTCACTTATGTGCTCAGCAGCTAGATCAAAATCAGGCCCTGGTACATACACTAAAATCCCAGTGATCTGGGTGAACTCTCTGGGCAGATAACGTGGTCTGAAGGACACAGTCATTAGTTCATAGTGCTAACAACCCTCAGTCTCCCTCACTGTGTCGTCTGTTGCTCACTTGCTGTTGACAGCCATGCAGAGCCCGCCCCCAATCGACTTCCACGTTTTAGCAGCAACTCTGTCAAAGCGAATGACGCTGAAACCATCCAAATTAAAGTCTGAGTCCCCAGAAAGCCACGTCTCTGTGAAGCCGAAGGGACTGGTTTGGCGATAGTCCTGATCGAACCTGACGAGTGTGGAAAGTTCCTCAGTCTTATTCCTGTAATGATCTCAGGTTTGACAGCGTCATGGCAGGTTACGGTAGCTGGGTGCCTCTCCTCCTGAGTCTGTTCCGTATCCTTCCTCTGGAGCCTCGCTTCCTTCGAATACGAGACACTGAACCCTAAATTACCAGTGACAGCTGTGCCATCAGTGCGTGAAAGTTGGTGTTGGAAAAGGGCATCATATAGAAGGGCTTTATGAATGTGTGCATGTATGTGTGAATGTGAAGTGGAATGAAAATAGAAAATATATATATAAATGAAATACATTTACAATTTACCATCCTCCATTTTCAACAGCACCGGGCAGTGTTTATTCCCAGCTCTCATAAACCCACTATATGTTATCAGGCCAACATCAGTCAGTAGAGTGTCCCATTATGTCAGAAGGTTGTGATACTGGTTTGGGGTTTTTCTCGCCACGTGTACCCAAAACATCAATTTCTAGATCTTATGGCAGAGGGAAATGCTGATAGTTCAAACAGACATTCTCAGATTACCACCTTCCTGATTCATGTTTTATACCCTTAACTGACAAAGTGTACTGAAGTGTAAAATGCCAACACAGTCAATAACCTCCTTATAAGACAAAAAAAGTAAGAAAATTCTCTCTCTAAGTAGTGAGTAGCTCAGTGTGAATCTTCAGTTCAGTGTGAGGAAGTACACGTTTTCAAGTATCACTCTTAACATTGCTCATTCTGCGCCCAAACCCAGTACCTCTCTGACACTTTGAAGCAAGCTCTTTTAATGAACACCTCCTACATACAGTATCACTTTCATGCCTGGGTGGTAATTACCTTCATCTCAACCCCAAAAATTAATTACATACCCATAAATTGGCAATTTACCCACTGAGGCAATGCTTACACCCGTTATAATACGATTCCCTGTCAAAAGATGGATGGCACCTCGAGTGTCTGCCAAACCATGTTCATTCCTCTGCTTTCCCTGAAGGTCAGGCTGCCGACTGGCTGCCAGCGCGGCTCAGCGCAGAATCTCCTGGTCATTGCTTGTTGGTCTCAGGTGTTCCCAGGAGCTGCAATCTGTTCTCACTAGCTTGGATGACACAGAGAAACAAACACTGGAACAAGCTCTCCATGAAAACAATTACATACATGTCATCCTTCTTCCTTTGACATTGTTCTGCAGAGGACAGAAGACAGCTGGGTGACAGCTGCTTGTCAGCTGCCTCAGTCATTTTTCCTGGTTGTTACTGACGTTTGTCAGCGGTGTGTGATGATGCTTGTCATGGTAGTTTATTTAAAGGAACATTTCACCAATCTTTCACATCAGAATCAGTTTTCAGTTGTTTGATTTCAGGTATTGTCTACTTTTACGGCTTTGTTAAGTCCTACAAAAATAAATCTGAGAAATGCACCTGACTGGAACTTGAGGACTAAAAACAACAATAATTGCCTCCAGTTTCTGTCTCTTGTGAGTTCCCTAACTGGATTTTCAGTTTCTTTCTTCTCGGTTTCATCTTCTTTTTTTTTGTCAGATTGAAAAAGCTCTGTTGGTTGTTTTTTTGTGAAACTAGGTGCTTGTGCACAATTCCATTTCCACTTGCACATTTAGCCGTAAACTGATGGTGATCTGCCCTTGAACATCCATTTGCTTGTGAAAACTGCACCACTTGTTGTATCTGCCAGTATTCAGAATGAGAATATCACAGATTGTGTTCTCTTATAACAGCAGAGTGGCTGTCTCAACACCAAGCTGTGGCCTTTTGTTGTAGCTGTTCCACTAATTCATCACATGAACCTGTATCGCTGCAGTTAGACCTCAGTCATCACTGTTTCATGTCACAACAATATACTGCTGGAAACAAATGAACAACTTTCTTCTACTGACTCTAATGCGAGATTGGTACAAATTAGTTTTACACGGTTTATAGTGCTTCCAAAAAAGCAGTGCTACAAATCCAGCATGACAAATGCTCTCGCCTCCTCCCACCTAAAGGTCTTTTTTTTTACTAGACTGTTTTAGCTAGACGTGGATGCTGCTGACACTGCTCTCATACAGTATAGATTTGTTGCCCTCAACAATTCCCGTACATGCTGAATTGTTGAATAAGAATGCCAAAGAGCTCTGGGGCTTAAATTTCTATTCCTACGGATATTATCAACACCTGCTTGTGTTGATAATTGTTTAGCATTTTGATTTAAATACATTTTTATTGTCCCCAGCTTATTTTTTTATTTCTAATAATTTCACGATATAACTGACATGATCTGCAACCCCTGTCTCAGTGTTCTCATTCCCACACCTGCTCCCACTTATCATCAGCCCTGCAATCACCTTCCAAGCTTCTCCGTCCACACACACACACACACACACACACACACACATTCCAAGATTGTCATTTGCTCTGCCAGTACACGTACCGATCCTTTTTCCACAATCTGTGTCCGATCATCCGTCTTTGTTCGTGGTTATGCACCTTGTGTTCTTTGTTTGATCCTCTCTGTTGTTGCCTGTTTGCCTGCCTGGTTATCCGTCACTTCATGAATTATCATATGACGTTAGATACTGGTATGGTGAGTGAAAAAGATCTGCTTATGAATCAATCAATATATTTGTATAGCAAAACATAATTTGTCTCATAGGGCTGAACAAGGTGCAACATCCTCTGTCCTCAACACTCAACGTGAGTGAGGAAAAACTACCAGGAAAATACTTTATTAACAGGGGGGAAAAGAACTAAAAACCTCAGAGAGAGCCACATGTCCCAGGATGGACAGAAGTGCAATATATGTTGCGTGTAACTGAATGAATTATAAGGAGTCCATGGAGAACGCTATCCTTTCTTATAGGATAATACATTTCCGAACAACTGTGATTATTGTGTTAATTGCATTAATGAGACAGTACTGATGTCATTTAACACCTCATCTATTAGCATCTCAGAACAAAAGGAAATGAAAATCCATGTTACAGCATGCAACTTAACTGCCATGCCCATGCCAGATATTGTCTATTTTGAATGGGTCTGTGATAGTTAATTGTAATTTATTATGCTGATGGTTATTTGAATGCACAGAATATAATGTAGAAGATTGTTTTATGTATGTAAATGGTCAGGTAGCTGAGATCAAGATTACTAACACTGTAGAATCTAAGTTCTACAAAATTACAGAAAAATATCAACACGTTTTGTGGTTACTTTCTAATGGACCCATATTGGAAACTACATTTGCTAATGTTGCTTCTTTCAAGACTGAATTATTAAATGAAGAATCTTATTAAAGGTTATTTGAATGCAGTTTGCTGATGTTTGGTTAAAGTGGTCATTCTTGTTCTAATACGACTGAAATGTTGTTGTTTTTTTGACTAAGATGGAAATGAAATTTACTGAAAACAAATGGGCCTAGTTTCAGTTGTAGCTTGGGTTTGTGAGCGTGCAGCCTTCCTGTCCTGACCTGGCTTTGCTCTGAACAGATCCAGCATTCACTGTTCCAGGGGACATGCCTGTCTATTTACCTGACATAACTCAGAGTTGAAACCCCTAATGGGGTTGTAGGGAGAGTGGATCCTTGAGATGTCGATGCCACAGGCTGCCCATCTTCACAGAGCATCCACTGCCCATCGATTGATGTCTAGCTTTAATCTAACCCTTCCCCGCTGACACCCTGCCTCTTCTCGAGTGTGTTCCTGAGTCGGCGTTCCATACCGATGCCAAACCTGCTACTGAGTCCGTTGCTGCGTCGGCTGTTCCAGCTGCTCCGCTTTCATCAGCTAATTGTGACATAACACATGAGATTTTTGTATACACACAAGCATTTGCATTTGTATCAAGTTCAGTAGAAACATACATTTTAATAAATTAGCTTTACCTGTAGCTTGACTTCTTGGGAAGATAATGATGCATGTTATACTACTTTTCACTCAACACTTTTCACATATCATATCATGTTGACGTTCACTAAGAAACTTGAAATGCCCTCTTCATGTAAAGATCCAGGCCTGCTACAAACAGAGGAAAGGTGACATACAAACCTGTTGGTAGTAGAGGTATAACTACAGCGCTCATATTTAAGGAGTTCAGACAGGACTCCACCATCAGGAATCTTTAACACATACAGTGCCTTGCATAAGTATTCACCCCCTTTGGACTTTTCTACATTTTGTCATGGTATAACCACAGATTAAAATTTATTTCATCGTGAGTTTATGTAATGGACCAACACAAAATAGTGCATCATTTGGAAGTGGGGGGAAATATTACATGGATTTCACAATTATTTACAAATAAAAATCTGAAAAGTGTTGAGTGCATATGTATTCACCCCTTTACTGTGAAACCCTAACAAAGATCTGGTGCTACCAATTGCATTCACAAGTCACATTTGCAAGTCACATAATTAGTAAATAGGGTCCACCTGTCTGCAATTTAATCTCAGTATAAATACACCTGTTCTGTGACGGACTCAGAGTTTGTTGGAGATCATTACTGAACAAACAGCATCATGAAGACCAAGGAGCTCACCAAACAGGTCAGGGATAAAGTTGTGGAGAAATATGAAGCAGGGTTAGGTTATAAAAAAATATCCAGAGCTTTGAACATCTCTCTGAGCACCATAAAATCCATCATAAGAAAATGGAAAGAATATGGCACAACCGCAAACCTACCAAGAGGAGGCCGTCCACCCAAACTGAAGAGTCGGACAAGGAGAAAATTAATCAGAGAAGCAACCAGGAGGCCCATGGTTACTCTGGAGGAGTTGCAGAGATCCACAGCTGAGGTGGGAGAATCTGTCCACAGGACAACTATTAGTCGTCTACTCCACAAATCTGGCCTTTATGGAAGAGTGGCAAGAAGAAAGCCATTGTTGAAAGGGATCCATAAAAAATCCCGTTTGGAGTTTGCCAGAAGCCATGTGGGAGACACAGCAAACATGTGGAAGAAGGTGCTCTGGTCAGATGAGACCAAAATTGAACTTTTTGGCCTCAATGCAAAACGCTATGTGTGGCGAAAACCCAACACTGCCCATCACCCTGAGCACACCATCCCAACAGTGAAACATGGTGGTGGTAGCATCATGCTGTGGGGATGCTTCTCTTCAGCAGGTACAGGGAAACTGGTCAGAATAGAGGGAAAGATGGATGGAGCCAAATACAGGGAAATCCTTGAAGAAAATCTGATGCAGTCTGCAAAAGACTTGAGACTGGGGCGGAGGTTCATCTTCCAGCAGGACAATGACCCTAAACATACAGCCAGAGCTACAAAGGAATGGTTTGGATTAAAGAATGTTAATGTCTTAAAATGGCCCAGTCAAAGCCCAGACCTCAATCCAATAGAGAATCTATGGCAAGACTTGAAGATTGCGGTTCACAGACGGTCTCCATCCAATCTGACTGAGCTTCATCTTTTTTGCCAAGAAGAATGGACAAACCTTTCCATCTCTAGATGTGCAAAGCTGGTAGAGACATACCCCAAAAGACTTGCAGCTGTAATTGCAGCGAAAGGGGGTTCTACCAAGTATTGACACGGGGGTGAATACTTATGCACCCAACAGATGTCAACTTTTTTGTTCTCATTATTGTTTGTGTCACAATAAAATTTATTTTGCACCTCCAAAGTACTATGCATGTTTTGTTGATCAAACGGGAAAAAGTTTATTTAAGTCTATTTGAATTCCAGTTAGTAACAGTACATAATGGGAAAAAGTCCAAGGGGGGTGAATACTTATGCAAGGCACTGTAGATCATTAACACAGGTAAATTATGGTTCAAATGTAAATAAAAAAGATGAGATCTATCACTTAAAATTCAACATTTAGTTAACTTTTGTATTTCTGTTTTGGTATTTCTGTGTGCACTACAGAAATAATAGCAACAGAGAAACTGCTAAACAATCTAAATAATCAATGCCTTACAGTGATAAGAGCCGAAGCTGGTGTTTATGTGCTTTAAGCAAACACACATGATCCCTGCAGCTGAATTAATATATTTCCACTTATTGCCTCTGCCTGTAGCACTGCCCCTCACCTGAACAGAGTTTTCTATGTTGTCCTGAAAATGTCTGTCTGGAAAATCTTCTGCTGCGTTGTGCACATGTGAAAGGCAACGCCAAGGGAGAAAGTCTGAACCACGTTCTTTGGACATCGTCCAGAGGTCCTGTCTGAAAACGGCTTATGTTTCTACTATAATGTAAATGGAAAGTAGTTTAATAGTATATGAAGCTAATATCTCTGATATCTGAAGGGGCTGCATTTACTAACTCACTTAAGTCCACCCTGTTTGCATTCTTGAAAAGATACTGCAGACACACAAACCTCAGTTGTTCACACCATCCCCCACGGAATACTGTGTAGGTGTTATGCATCTTTGTTGGAAAAAACATTCATACAGTTGAATAATGTTACTGTCAAATGCTTCAGCGCTGCTTAAGAAATGCATTTTTTTTATGAAATTGGCCCGCTGGGAGGCTAAATGATCAACACGTCACTGATAAATCATTTGCCCCATTGCCCCCTGCTTGCTGACATTGTATATGATTTGTAATAGGCTTCTATAGCTGTGACGGCCCCTGCCTTATTTAACTTGATTTTCTCTGATGTGATGCAGCAGGTAACTGGTGGGCGGAGAGTCCCCTAGTTGGAATCACCTGGGCCCGGTGTTCCTCCTATAAAAGCCTGTCCTCCTGGCTGAGACTGTCCCTCTCACACCCGCTCATTAACCTGAACTTCATGCAGTCTTGATTTACTCGTATCCATCCAACATCATCACCGCAGCACACACACGCTTCACTCATGCATCCACGCACACTCACTACTGATTTAACTGATAACCACATCTCATTGCTTCCTTAGTTGTGTTTCGTTCATGGTCAGATAATTGTATTTATATAAATTACTTTTTTTTGGCTTTCAACCAGTGTCACAGGTTATCTTATAAAAATGAGGTGGAGCAGCATTTGAGAGCAGTTTTGCTGACAGAGGTATCTCCCAGAAGTGAGACCAGTGTGACCGTGTTAGATTAGAGATTAGAAACGGAAGCACGATTGAGTAAATATTATTAAACTGTAATTGATCATGTTGTCATAGCTAATTCTGACAGCAGTTATTGATGATGGACCTGAACATGTGACATATGACGGCAGAGGACTTCAGGTTTTCAGGAGTCATTTATTTTCTGGCAAGTTCTCTAAACTGCACAAATATTTCACTGCTAGTTCACACCTATACTGCAGACTTCTAACACTGCTCCAGTCACCAGACTCACTGTCACACACCCACTCTCTCTCTGTTGCCCACTCACTACACAAACTGAACTATCAGCACGACTTGTGTCTTAAACTTCTCAAACTTCCTGCAGACCTTACAGAGAGAGAGAGAATAAATCAGTGCTTCTTAACACTTAGAAAGAAAAGACTGTTGAATTTTCTTTATTGCATTGTGCAAGTCATTCCCACATGGCGTATGTGTATAACAATGCCAGCAATATATCTGAACTCAGAATGGTGACAGCAGTATCAAGGGCACAGCTTGACACGCATTTCACTGTAGCTATAGTAAGTCACCTCTCCGAGACCCCAAGTTTGATCCTCAAAGTGCAAAACATGCTGCTCTCCCCTCTGCCAAAACTTTGTCAACAGTATATGGTCACACCCTCGAAAAAGACAGAAACAATAGATGTGACGTCAGAGGGCCAAAAAAGCTTCCAGAGTCAAAAGCCTGCAGCTTCCACAAGAAGGCACAAATTGCTAAATTAATGCAAACAAGCGTGGCAAGTTGTTGGGATGGAGTTAGGCATGCTTCAACCAGTGGAACCTAGAAAACCCGACAACGTGACCTGGGGTGTCTCCCAAGGAAAAATATTATCTCAGACCAATAATAATAATGATCCAAGACGTTTGTTACACTAAGAAACAGGAGAAGTCGGTTCCATCTGTATATCTCTTTATTTAACAATAGCCAACGATTATTTTAAGAGCCATTACTTCAGAGGCTTACCGGTGATGACTAGGGCTAACGAGGGAGAAGAGCTATCTCAAACAGTCACCTGATCAAATGTGCACACAAAACCACACACACACACACACACACAAACCAGGGTATACAGAAGACAGCAGACAGGCAGGAGACACCACCACCCGAAGACACCAGCCTCCACCAGCTTAGGATCCAAGCCTCTGAAAGACGGGGAGAATATTTATACAAATAGCAGGGTGTTATGATCTGATTTAAGCGGACCCAAAAGTGCAGAGCACGAACACAGCAGGTAGATGGTAGTAAACAGGTTTATTTGTTTAAAGCTGGAGCTGGGGTGGTGGCGGCAGGCAGTGGGGATCCGAAGTCCAGGGAGGGTGAAGCCAGAGTGGATTGAGTGGAACAAACGGAAGGTGCGCAGCTGAATCTGAGGCAAAAGGGAGCACGGGGTTAACAGGTATCATTAGACAAGAAAGAAGTAGTCACAGGAGCCAGGATAAGTACCACACTGGTGAACGGACGATCTGGCAACGACAGGGGAGATGAGCTGAGGTCTTATAGACTGAGGTGGAGTTGATGACGAGATGAAGGTCAGCTGCGCCGGTGTCCCACAGGAGGCCCCTCCCAGCTCCAGTGTGGGAAGGGAAAACAGCAGGAAGGGAAAACAAGGAGCACAAAAGGAGGTGGCAACCCTGGTCCTAACACAGGGCTCACTCACAAAAAAACTACACAAAACAATAATATTAAGGAATCTATAGGACAGAGCATCCCAGTAGAAAAATTAAGCATGCAAGGTACAAATGAGAGATTAGGTGAAGGCCTGTGTAAATAGTGGAAGGCAATGGAGCAGGAGATGGGGTGTGCATACGACATGCGTAGGCCACTCTGCTACACATCAGATCGTTTAAGGAGAGATACCGTCTCCAATTCCGTTTGGTCTAATTGATGTATATTTGTGACTTAAACAGGTCACACTTGGCTCTGATGGCGCAGCACTGGATTTAACATATTCCCTCCAACATGTAAGAGCCAACTGAGAGCATATGTGGGCAGAGGGCAGGTATTGTGGCAGTTTTACCATGTTCCAAGTTCTTAAGCCATGCAGCCAGCAGCAGAGTATATTGTTCTGACTCCAATGAAAACTCAGCCTTCTTACAAATGTCACACTTCAGGCAGGTAGCTGCACGGTGGCTTATTTATACATCTATTCCAGGGTGAACCATGTGATACATATTTGCACTTAGTCCTGGACTATCTTCATATAACACAGTTTGAAATGTGTGTCAAAGCAAAGCCCTACTGAATTCACAGCATATTATTAGTACCAAACTGTGGCACATCACCTGTCTTAAATGGCTTTTACACGTCTAATCAAATAGAAGAAGGCATGGGGCACCGTTGAAGATCATGAAACATGGTGTGTGGGTGTGTGTGTGTTCGTACATTGTATCAACAGCAGAGGTGTTAAGATCTTGAAACATTGGGGACAGCCCAGAGATTGCACCATTTTCATGTTATTGCAGAATAAAATCAATTTAAGACATGAGACCCTGTGCCACACCAAAATGTGTCAGTCAGCTGTGTAGGCTTGCACAGCATGAAATCACACTAGACAAAACAATCTGACAAACCAAAGTTACACATATTCATACATGTTACATACATTTTATATGCATTTTATGAATGTGTAACTTGATTTAATCAAATGAATTTCAAGTTATTTGATTTATTCATATCACCTCAACATGATTGAAAACTCATGTAATTAGCATTTTTGTGAATGCTGCCCTGCTCATAAAAAGGACGCAGTCAGCAAATGCAGACCAAAATCTAACTAAATCCATCACACACCGGTTTGTCTTGTTTATGATGATTTACAAAGCATGTAGGGGTGTGCTTTCATTGGACATGCTTGTTTTTATGATTGTGACCATAACACCAAACCACAGACTGAGTAGTGAGTTGAAAAGTCCTCTTCTTCACCACCTTGAGCTTGTTCTCACATCGTCACTCATCTGCTGCTACAACACGAGGATAAAACTCTTCTTCCACTTCCTTCTCCTGCACCTCGTTGTCATCATCCTGTTTCCTTTATAAAAAGCTTCTGATATCTACAGCCTTCAAGTCTTGCCTTTGTTAATTCTTGATCAAGGATATAATTTTGAAGGTGTTATTGCATGATCAGAATGACAGATGAACAAATTAAGGGATTGAATTAATCCTGTTATTGTGAAAGAAAAAGATAGAGACAGAGAGAGAGGCTGTGACGACCAGGGCTAACAACGCCACTTGGCAACAGGGAGGAGACATCTCAGAGTTACACTGAATGGTTGTTTAAATCTATGTTCCATGTTGTCATGGCTGGTTGGAACACACAGCGTTAATGTTGTGCATCACTGGGATGCAAGAACACGTGTAAAATTGGTTGGATAGAAAAATAATTTTTCCTGTTAATCATGATTTTTTTTATTGTCCATTCATAATATTCCATGATCGATCTTTGAATCCGTGCGGAATACGTGCTGTGGTCACTTATGGGGCTGAATTACATGTATAATATCTGTGATATTACAACATGCACAAAAAGGAAAACAACAAAGTTGAATATGACGATTTTTCCCCAATATAATACCAATACATTGAATTCAATTTAAGGCTAATGCTGTTATTTTAATTTCAACAATTCTACTTACACATTTTTTTGTATAGGCAGATTTTGATAATCAATATGACACACGTTGGGTACTGCTGTTGCTGTCTCTGTATTTCCTCTGATTTCACTTCTGGCTTCATTGTTGTCTCCTGTCACAACTAGTGGCTTTGTTCTCCAACTTTCTGGTCATCACAGAAACTTGTATTGTTGTAAAAAACCCAACATCTGCTGCGAGTACCCACAGCTCTGCTCCATAAAATGCTCCCCTTTACATCCGTATCATTGTGTGTGTGCTGCTGGAACATCATCCATCTATTTACTTCCCGACAACACAGTTGTTGGAAGTCATTACCAGTCTCCCTGGAGTCTCTTCAGGACAGTTGCCACAGTTTGCAGATCCTGTGCTAAATACATCAAAGACAAATGTCGTAGTTCAGAAGAGAAACAGTTGCCTGCTTTTCTGCTGCAGGCCAGTGGAATGAGTTGCAACACTAGTCTGCCTTTGTGGGCCTCTTCATAGACATGAGTAAACGAAATCCCCTCCAGTAGCTCAGTTCTAATTTTAATAATGAATGATGAGTGTAATTAAGTTTCACATGTATCCTTGTTCCAGTTGTGTTCACTGTGTTTGTGTGGCTGTTTCACCCTGTCACTGTCCTGTGTTGTTTTAGAACTGCTTCAAGATGATTCTTCCTCTTGTTCCCACATTATTCATTATGTTGACCAGGATGATGAAACTATATTTAAAGTAGTCTTGAGTCTGACTTCATAAAATGGCAAGATTGTGTTTTCTCTTTTTTTTTAATGAGCAGAAAAAGTTTTGGTGTCTGTTCTCCACTTTCTGTTTATTTCAAACCTATCTTATCAACGTGTAGAAACTTGGCCCTTATCTAAAAGACGACATTCTGCATTCTGTGTGGACAAACCAAGTTGAATCCACAGACTGTGAATAAAGATAAATGATGTGCCTCCTCCACCTCCCATTGTATATTGTAATTCTTCATTAAAACCAAACTTATCTGAACTAATGAGCTCTTGAACAGACGTCAGTTTAAGAACCCTAAACACAGTGATATTTGAAAATTATATCATTAAAATCTGCTTTGACTTTTTATTTTCGTCAATGCTTCATCTGCAGCAGGGTTTATGACTGTTTTTTCAGCCAGCCACTAGGGGGCGATCCAGATGATTTGGCTTTACTTCTGGGAGATGTCATGTCACCCATCTTTATATACACTCTATGGTTGACGCTGTGATCTTGATTTCCAGCCTGACACTGTGCTTTTTACCTTTTATCCAATAACAATCCCTTCACAATGCATGATGGAGTGAATCACAGATGGCATTTAATGTTTATTTCATTCTGGAAAACACACACACACACACATGATCATATTTCCTCTACTATCTCAGGACAGCCTATTTCCTGCTGACTTCTAATCTTAACCATAACAATTACTTTTCTAAAACCATCCCTAACGCCAAACAAATCTTACATAACATTAACATTTTCCCTTTAAAGTTTAATATTTTACTTTAAGACTCATTTGTATTCCCATATGAAGGACCAGTCCCCACAATGACACAGTTTTAAAAGATTGAGGTCCCCACAACATGATTAATACTTTGACCACACACACACAAACAAGAAAACAAACACAGTGACTGAAATAACAGCATAGACTTATTAAATCAAACCTTGTGTAATTGGCTTACCCTGCTTCTTTGAAAAGGATAGGAATCTGGAGCATGCTTCAGGCGACTGCCTCTAATACTGCAGTTGTGCTGCTTGTTCCTCCTCCTCACCTTCATCTTCTCTTGTCTTTATGATGTTTGCTCATCAAGCACTTGTGGAGATACATAGCATGCAGACATTTTTAGTGTATGTGTCTACAATTTGAAGGTTTTTTCTTGCTGTGGAAATGGTTTTGGTAAATGAGTCAAAAGAAGTGTTGCCGCCTTTGCTGAGCTGTGCACAGAGTTGGACTTTTTCAATAGCTTGAGTAACACTGACATCTGCTGGGACAGAATGCTGTAACTGGTCAGAGAGGGGCCACAGTTTGAAACCTGCAAGCTGTGGGCAAGCACTGATGTGTGAGCCGCACCTCCCAATGATCTGTCCTTGACATGAAGTCAGCAGAACATTTCAGAGGAGATGCATGAAGCACAATGAGCTGCCTGGAAGTGACGGTGTTGATTTCCGACATGTGCCATGTCAGTGTGATGTGACACAGCGTGGCGTGATGCTTCATCAATCAGCATTACATCGTCTCTGGCAGGGATTTACATCACCACACTTTAAATAGCGACAACGGCATTACGGCAGTAATGTCCTGGAACATATAGAAAGCATCCAGGGACTGTATGCACTGAATACTCTGCACTGTGTATATGCACCCTATGTTTCCCATTGCTCCACGACTAATTGTGCTCTCTCTATCTTTCTTTGTAGGTAAGAAATCTCTGTGTCTTCATCACTACAGGACAACCATTGTCTCTAAAGAGAACTGTAAGATAAACTCTCTGATTGGCATTAATGCAAATTAGTCCATCTCTCTTGTGTGTGTGCGAGTGTGTTTTTACGTAGAAGAGGGATGTGTGTGTGCGTGTTTGCATGTTTGCCCCATCTTATTCTACTTCGTCTGTGTCTGTTGATATTCACCTTGCTAATTTATAATTCAGTCACTCCTGCAAAGACTCTTAATTTGTCCTGACCTTAGTTGTTGCTCAGAGACCTCGGACAGAATGAGATTATATTCATGCTTTGAGTCTCAGAAATAGATACACCATTTTGTGTGTGTGTGTGTGTGTGTGTGTGTGTGTGTGTGTGTGTGTGTGTGTGTGTGTGTGTGTGTGTGTGTGTGTGTGTGTGTGTGTGTGTGTGTGTGTGTGTGTGTGTGTGTGTGTGTGTGTGTGTGTGTCTGCACGCTTGCCTTTGCATCTTTGTGTATGTGAGTGATCAGGTGCCATTAAATCCTAATTAGGTCCAAATGGCTGTTTGTTACTTTCTGAATACTAATGACCCCCCTCCGCTAAAACATCTCGACTGCTCAGAAGGCGTGACATGCCGCTCGATTAGCCGAGCCTGAATGATCACAGCTGAAGATCGACCTCGGTGAGACGTTCAGCGAGCTCATACAGTGAATACTACTCAGCGAGTGTGAGGTACAGACTGAATCCTGCTGTCACATTGGCAAAGACCATGTCACACAATCTTCTTTCGAACAAGCCAATTCATTTTTTTTCTTTCTCACTGGGCCCCTGAAAAGAACAGCAGATGAATCCTGCCTCCCTCTCCGTGATGGTATTTTGATTTCAGTTTCCCATTTCCACTTTATCACAGTTTGATAAGGTCACCTCACGCCGTCACCTGCACTATCCAACTCCATTTACTCAAGCGCCCTGAAATGCTATTATCAATATGAAATGCTGTCCAGACAGACTGCGGCTCTTCCAGCGAGGAAAACATCAGTGTTTACTGTTTAGAAATCAAGCCCTTGCTCCCGGCGCCAGCCACTATCTGTCTTCTCTGGGGGTGTGAAAAATCCAACAGGGATTACTAATCCCCTGCTTGTTTGTAGTGCTGCTGCGATTTAGCAAAACAAGATTATCCTAGTCGCTGCGTACAATTTAGGCCCCCAGATGAAACGATAAATGCCAGGAAATATTTATTTAGCTGAATTAACCCCCTAATCCATTCCAATAGAGTGCACTTGTTTTAGTAATTGCATAGAAATGGCTTGTCTCAATGCAAACCGCCCAGACTGTCAATACTTGAATGGGAGTACGACTTGTCAGCTGTGAGACATTATGATCAGGATGACCCAGATTCCCTCCTCCTTCCTCTTATGAGGTGCTCCGTCATGTTGTGGCATAGTTTTGCATTTATGCATGTTTTCTTCTATTCATGTCCGTGCATAAAGGCTGCCTTAATGCAGTGTAAATTAGATGTAATACTCACGAAAACAGGCGGGCATATAAGGGGTTTACAGCTTAGTTCAGTTTGGTGAAATGCAAATTTCATGAATGAGCAAATGTGTTTTGAGTGATTAATTCTTTGAACAGAATTCTTTAAGGATAGGTGCAACCAGCCTTACTGAGATGCAGGATTAAGCCCGAACAAAAGCCATTTCAGGATGACAAAGGGAAATTAAAATACTTACCATTTTACATGCATGGCAGTCTGTGAAAATTGCACATGGGGCCACGTCCAAGTCTCACAAGGCTGACAAGAAAAAAAAGAGCAACATGAACTCATGCCGATCATCTCACGTATAAGCCAGCCTGCCTTGTCTCTACAAATGCAAAAATGGCTGCTGAAAAGTTCCTGCTACCATACAGTTCATTTGTTGGGAGACTGCTGCTAAACACTAGAGTAATGCACTCTAGTCCCATTCTTTGCTAACTTACTGGTCCCAGGTTCAGCCTTAAATAGCCACCTGGCATTAAGCAGGTGTAGAGTCACAATTTATCTGTATGTATTTGATGTTATCACTTTGCTGCTTTCTATTTAATGATAATGGAGCTAAAATATCAGTACAGGGGGGATGGATGCCTGATAAGTGATACTAGTTGATACATGTCTACACATGCAGACAATGCACACATATAATATTATAGTTTCATGATAGATATTTGTTTTATCCAAACTAAATGTGACAACATTTAAATTGAAGTGGCTGTTTCAACTAAAAATAATTTGAAACCTGGCTGCCATGTGGAGTGAGCTAAGATGCCTCACCTGTTCGCACATGTATCTGACGTACTTCAAGCAAATAGTTTGGGTAACAAAGGTGAAGCTGATACTCTCATTAACTTTATACTACTTTTGTGATATCAACAAAACATTTGCTGTAAAGGTTGTTAAAACCTAAATCCTACTTTGGACAACATAAAATGATTGATAAAACAAACAAACTTATATTGATGTCTTGAGTTGGAGAAACCTGAAAATAAAAGTTGGCTCAACTGAGCATCTTGTTGGATTAACTTCCTCTCTATCTTTAAGGCAGCTGGGTTGCTTAGTCAGCATACAAAAAGTATAACAGTCTAAGTTGTGTTTGTGGAACAGGACAAAAAAAATTGATGTACACATGTTTATGTGTATGCATGAGCCCTGAATACATGAACAAAGTCAAGGCCAAATCCCCACATGGTATCGATGGTACACCTACATACAGTCCAGATGTCACTGAGCTTGCAGTGTTGCAGCTCCAGGCTGTGTGCATGCCTGATGCAACAGCGAGTCTCAGCTTTGACATTGTGTATTCTCTGAGTGCACATGCACAAGATATGTGCACAAGTGAGAAAGACAGTGTGAGGAAGTAATTAGACAGTGTAAGTGTGTGTGAGAGAAAGAGAGAGTGAGCGTGTGCTGGGTTGCAAGACTTGTCTCCTTCCTCTTCTTCATCGCCTGCGGAGATCACAAAGACGATCAGTGTGACAGCCAGTACAATAGGGGACCAGATACAGGCCGAACCAGCTGAGCTTTTACAGCAGAGCAGAGGCAAAGTTGCTTGTCACAATATAACAATGAGCACGGCAGCAAATTTCCATAATACATTACTGCGTGTTTGAACACAGCAAGATCCTTCTAACGGCTCCTGCATTCATATATTCATCAAATGAATACAGATCTCTGAGGTCACTTCTTTTCATGCACCTCATTATTAAGGAATTATTTGGAGAGCAGTGCAAGAATATGGTTGGTAGTATAGGATCTCATTAAAACAAAAACAAAGCGTGGTTCGGGGGAATTATATCTCCAAATATCTTAAGTGAATTATCAAGTGTGTGTGTGTCTGGTGTTAGGCTCCAGCGTTTGTTTAAACATCCAGATCCTTTAGTGTTGTGCTTCTGCAGGCTTCAGGCTACAATTAGCTGAGGAAGTGATAGACGGGGAAGTTGTTTCCATCAGGATTTCATACCGATGAGGCAAATATCAAGCCATTTCATTGACACACTCAAAGTAACTAATCAATTCCTATTGTCGCTGAAAAAGCCTGTTGAATTTTGGGCAGAGTGTGTGGATAATTTGCCACGTTCTGCTCTGCGGGATATAATTTACATTTACAGCGTGCAATCCCAGCCTGATTTCAATTCCGTGAAGTAAATAACCACTCATCACTTTATGAAACATAAATCTGTTTTGGTTTGTCTTTTAAACAAAGCCTGGTTACCGGGGAGGATGCAGTATAAATATGAATTTGAAGTGATGAATGAAATTATAATAACTTCAAAGCAGTCTGTGAGAGGGGACACCATGCAAATTTAACACCAGTACATCCATCACAGTAGTTTGAAAAATGAGAAGAGAGGAAAACATAAATTGTATTATTTTATTAAATTACAACTACACGTCTGCAGTCAAATGGTGCAGGACACATCTGATGTATATCATAGAGATGCTTGTAGAGTATTAAACCCACATATTTTAACAGAGCATATACAGAGCCTATCTGTATCCCAGCGACTCTGTGGAAGAAAGTCAACAGCCTGAAGGTTGCAATGAAATGCTCTGTCTGCACTGAGTCTGTGTGCCACTGGGGGGCAAAGTAGCACTATCAACATTTAGCAGCAGTGACCCATTTTCCAAATGTTGTGCTCCTCTCACGCATTTGTTGTTGCTCCTTTTGAAATGAAAATATGTATGTGAGCATAAACATATAAGGCATTAGCATATCAATCGGCGCCGCTGAATGATGTGTCACTGCAGCAAAGGCCAGGCATATCATTAACAAGTCGTGGACATCGGCTGACGACACCTCGTTTTTTCCCCCCCTCTCCTGTCATTAGCAGAGACACAGAGAGGTAGAAAGAGAAAGGGAGACATGCGAGGCAGAAACATCACTGCAGCTTTAAAGGGGGTTCATGCCTGATTATTATCCTCAGTGAAGTGTCATGTGTGGAGCAGGGTGACATGCCACTGCATCACACTTTTATTTATTTACCAATCCCCCAACAATACAGTGAGGGTTTCTTGGCAGATTTAACAGGATTTAAGACTACAGCTATGTGGCCATAAATAATCCATCTCAAGTATTCTCTAACACTTCAAAGAGATTCTGGCTGTAGATTAGCATTTTGCCTTCACTGTGGGGGAGAGTGGCTAAAAATAGTTGCTTTCTAAGGGAATAGCATTATTTGGTTTGGGGGACTGGGTGGTTGTTCTTGTCTGGATGTTAGCAAGTGCATCAAGGGGGAGATCATTGAGCGTTCCCCCCCAGCCTGCTGTCGATTTACTGTACATCCAATAACTGCTGGTGTCCTTGGGTGAAGTGCTGATGAGACCCCAGCACCCCCGGGAGATTAATTGAAACGGTTTCCTGTTTTGTAGGAATCACAATGAGGAAACCAGCGGTTTTAAGTAGATAAACAAAAAGTATTAGTTTAAAAAAGTGGAGCTCTGTGAGAGAGCTTTCTCTACACAAACCCTTCTCCTCAAATTGAACCCACAACATTCATAACTTTTTGAATTCTTTTCATATTACCTACAATATCTTCAAGTTGTCACAGTACACATACTGTTAGTTTACCTAGACTGTGCCGCTTCAGGGAAGGATTGTTCTGCTTATCACAGTTTTGTAGGCACTCAAGACTGCAGCATCTTTTGCTTGTTTTTAGAAAAAGCACTGGAAAGGGATACAAATCTTACCTGAATATATTTATATCATATATTTTCAAGAACAAAACCACATAGCCACACAAATAGAGAACAGAATACAAGGATAAATAAACACATTTTGCATCAACAATCATTTTAAAAATAAGCATATTTATGACCTATTGCCTCCATTAATTATGTTGACAAACGAATGTGTTTTGCAATGTCTATTTTTTTTCCATTCTGTTTATAGCTGACATAACTTGTTATATATTTGTTTCTTTCTCTGTAAATTGCTTCAAGTGTTGAAATGTTTTTTTTTTCTCAGGATGTCTCTTGAGCTGAGCTTACTTGGCATCAGAGCCACATATTTCAGTTTCCCCTGCCAATATGGCAACCCAGTGTGGGACAGCTAACTTCCTGTTTTTACAAAAAGCTGTGAACCATTAAGCTCAGTTCTCTGGTTTTAATTTCCCTTTTAAATATTTAAACATTTTTATGTGGTGAAACATTGTTAGAGATGTACAGTAAAAAAAGAAATGTATTTTGCAGAATCTTTAATGATCTCATCCATCAGGGATAATTTTCAATGAATGTATAGTACAGTTAAAATACATTTTCTAATGGCATGGCGTGCATTCGTCAATCCTTTCTGTTTCGTTTGGGGTACAAGGGTTTGGATGAGGGAAAGTTACTGGGATAAAAAACTTTTAAAATTTCCTTTTAACAAGTGGTGGGTTCATTACTGTACTTAAGTAAATATTCTATGAATCAGTTCTAAGGTAAATTTATTTTTAGGTACTTTTCAATTTTACTCAACCCCATATCAGCAAATATCTGTACTTTCTACACCAGTGCATTTTTACAATGTATAGCATTACATGTTCACATTGTTTTCACATTTTTCAAAGTAATCCATAATTAGAGTGGAATTGGTTCACTGATCCAATCAGAGCAGGCAGGCAACTTTAGACCCCGCCTCCTGCAGCAGCCACTTCACTGATGAAGAAACAGCTGAATTTGAAGAGGCCAAAACACAACTGATGATGTAGTGGACTGTTGCCTTAAGAAAAAAAGGCTTCCCTCTAATAGTTTACCTATATTTAAAAGGATGTACTTATTAACTCTTACTAAAGTAGTGAAGTTAGTGGTACTCTCACTTGAGTAAATTTTGTCTATTTATTTGTACTCTTACTTAAGTGAATATTTCCTAAAACCAATGCTCTTAACTGCACTAAAGCATGATGTTATGGTCAAAATATCAACTCAAACACTGCTCTCTTGCAGCTTGTGCAACTTCACTTTTTACCAATAAAGTGTCTAGCTATCCATCTGATCCACCCACCTTCTCCAAATAAACCAAAATCACATTACAGAATGAAAACAAAGCAACATGCTATTGCTATGGGATGGATTGGAGTATGCACTGCAAACAATTTGTGTAAAAGACTGAAGAGGAATGCGCTTTACAGGCAGCTGCAGTTACATACGACTATATGGATTAGAGCTTTAAAACAACACAACACTGCAAAACAATTTTCAGTCTGTGATACATGAGGTTGTAAGAGCTGCTGTTTTAATGCACTGACTATTTCGTGACTTTTCATACACGTCCTGGGTTTGATTAGTTTTATCTCGCACATTAAGATAGTAAGTGATCCAAATTCACTGATAATGTCTGCAATCTGTATAAAAAGCTCCTTCAGAGAGCAGATATGAGCCGAGAGCAGTCGTTTCTCATTGCTCTGTGACAGCAGCGAGTTAAGCAACACTTGGACGACCACGTTCATTTTCATTAATACAGAATTGAATGTAAATACAAACACTGGGAGTGTAAACAAAGATAATTTACAAATTGAGTTTCAGTTAAAGAGCGCGCACACACACACACTCCCAAAGACTATTGTGTGCGGCTCCTCAGTACTATAGATCAGAAAGTGAATCCTTTGGCTCAGTGCTGGGAAATGCTTCTGTCAAAAAAAAAAAAAAAATGAACCTGTGTAACTTTTCACATGCACAGCAGGTTACAGAGAACCAAACGCTATTAAAACCTGAGTCATGTGGGGAAAGTGGGAGGCTTGTGTCTATCCATAATGCTGAGATACTGTGCGTAACTAACTTGAGGGACTTCCAAGGCCTCGGCCTACTTAGCATCAAGTCTGGGTGAGGTGAGGAGGAGGAGAAGGAGAGCACAGCAGCTGCCAAGCAGACGGCATGAGGTGGCGTCTGATTCAGGCAACAAAACCTTTGCTTGATACACAAAGCCCAGGATGCCTGGCACTTTTAAAAGGTCTGCAATCTCTCAGCCTTCGTTCTTTGAGCTTGTGTCTCCTGTAATAACATAGGGTAACGTACCAGGAGTTAAAAGACGTGCTGTTTGGACATTGTCTTGGAAATACTTGCCATCAAAAAAAACCTTCACATCTTACAGACACCAAAAGAAGCTTTATCCAAGGTACTCCTGGTTTACATGAACAGACAGACTGGAAGAGACGAAAACAAGAAGTACAATATTCATTCTGCCACTTCTCCATCAGTGATAATAAGCTGGAGTATGTGCCTTAGGAAATACAGAGTGTACCAAAAACCATGTTATTTGGCCCAGATCCAAGTCAGAGAGTGTCTAGAGTGAGTAAAATACCTTAAATGGAGTCATAAAGCCTGGGCTGCAAGTTAACAAAGAAAATGTTATATTACACTTCACAATGAATATACTACCAGGCACCTTTTAAAGCAGTTACATTGATTGTTAAGGGGATTACACATGGGCAAACATATGAGGCTACAATTAAAGTGTAGATTTTAATGGTGATAGGCAGTGAATATGAGCCGAGGGAGTCATCTGTCATCTTTAAAGTGCCTATAAACAATGTTTCTGCTGTACATTTACAATGAGAACAGAGATAAAAGAGTGTATGAAGTGAGGAGTGAATATAAGACTTGGGTTTGTCAGGTGCACACAAACGAAACTTCAAGCGAATGCTAATGTTGCTCTGTATCTGCTAAATGTGAGAATACACTGTTTAAAAATAGGAACGGTGATGATGTGTCAGCATTGTCTTTACAGCTTTTTCCCCCACTGCACCAATAAGCCAAATAATCGGCTGTTGCAGGTCACACCACACAAGTCTAGCCCGTAGCAAATGTTGTCCATGCATCCGTGGTGTCACAGAGACTTGGTGATGGAGGGTCTAATCACAGGAATAGTTGGAGGGCAGGGGGATGATAGCGCCAGTCAGTCACATGGGGGCATTCAATTTTGCTTTAAGACATGGTATTAAAAAAAATAACACCAATGCAAATGATTCAAGATTCAAGATTCAAGAGTTTATTGTCATATGCACAACGATAACATTAAGCAGTCGCTTGCAATGAAATGCTTGGGTCACAGGCTCTCTTATAACAATGCTCAATCAAAATTTTAAATTTTAAATAAAATATACATATCTAGAATATATATATACACCTAAAGAAAAAGAAAAACAATAGTGCAAGTGTGTGCAATAGTGCAAATATGCAATAGTGCAAATATGCTAAGGTGCAGAGTTATGACAGATTGGAGGAGTTTAAAAGTCTTATGGCCTGGGGGATGAAACTGTCTCTGAGCCTGGTGGTGCGGGCCCGGATGCTGCGGTACCGTCGGCCAGACGGCAGCAGGCAGAACGGTTTATGGCTGGGGTGATAGGGGTCTTTAATGATCTGGTTGGCCTTCTTCCTACACCGCTGGGTGTAGAGGTCCTCCATGGATGGTAGCTCCGTCCTGGTGATGTGCTGGGCAGACTTCACCACCCTCTGTAAAGCCTTACGGTTGAGGGCGGTGCAGCTGCCGTACCAGGCGGTGATGCAGCCAGTCAGGATGCTCTCTATGGTGCACCTGTAGAAGTTGCAGAGAATCCTGGCATCCATGTTGAGAATCCTGGCATCCATGTTGAGAATCCTGTCATCCATGTTGAAATCCAAATGGTTAAACAATTTTCATTTTGAAATACAAAATAAAAAATTTGTATATCTTTTTGACATGTGATGAGTGAAAATTAAAAGAAAATGTCTTAGTTATATTTTATATTTCACCTCACCTGAAAATGAGTTTCACTACAAATGGTGCAAATCAATAATGCTACTTCTCTGTCTAATGGTGCACTCAACAACATTAGGCAATTTTTTAAAATTGAATTACGTACAAAGTCAATGCAAAGAAGCAAATAGGCGCAAATCTCAGGTGAATCCAGTTGCTCGATGCAGAGACATGAAATTTGCATCATTGCCTTCACTCGTCTGAGTTGAGATATTTGAAGGAGCAACAATTTCAATAACGCAATGTCATGAAAGCCAATCAGCATTGAGAATGAAACTCAGCGGACTCAGGTCCTGTCAACGACTCAAACAAGCAGGTCACCAAACTGGTCAGCCTCAGGTAGCGTTATGCAGAGAAAGAGTTATATTCCACATTACTTACTCAAAATAAACAAGTTGTTGATTTAAGGGTAAGAAGAGAGTCGGGGTTTGGAGCTTGGGTCCACTAAAGCTTAGGTATACCCACCTACTAATGCACTACTACTCCTGTCACAGCAAATCACACTTTCCTGACAATGTGTCATAAATATTTTGTACTAAGAACAGGTCAGCCGGCCAAGGTCCTTTGGTTGAGGTTGAAAAACTCTCCTTGAAGCTTGGCTACAACAGACACTTCATGACTGTATTGCTATTCTGCCATTAACACGGAAACTGATAGGGCTTCATGAAATCTGCCTTTTTAGCATGCAGTGTGACACTTATGGGAATTTATTTGTGAAATGTCTATTTCTCTTTTTGACAAGGAAAACAATTCCTCTCTAGTGCAAAACAGGTGTTTTATGGCAGCAGCATACTGTACTTAAGGGAACATACTAAATGATAGAAAAAGAAGATATCTGTCGAGATCTGCATACTGACAAGGAACCAGTGAGTAATCTGTCATCACTCACTGCCTTGAAACCTAAGTGCAAGCGTTTTCTTTAGCTACGTGGCATTGGTCTCCCTTATCTTCAAATAAAGGTCCCTTGCACCCTCTGTGTACAAGAAATTCAAACTGGAGGCAGTAACATGGAGGCATGCCGCCTGCCTATTAAGGAAGCTGGTTCAGGCTTGTATTCACCTGTCAAATGTAGGCTGAGGCCGTTTAAATCATCAGCCATATGCAGAGGAAGATAATGTGGAAGTTCAGAGACTGCCGACAAAATTATTTCAGAGGATTAGCTCCGCGACTGTCATCTCTGCCTTGCTCAGCTTGGCATTTAGAGGCTTGCTGACTCCCCAGCCAAACAGTAACCTCTGACTTTGAAAGAGTTAGCCGTACATTTGTTCCCCCCATAAAACAGATCATTTTCTCACAGCAGACTGCATCAAAAACAAGGAGAAAACATACAAATTGCATCTGCTAACCGCTGGCAGAAAAAAATGTTGTTTTATTTGCATAGTCTCAACAATTAAAACATGAGCTGCTGACACAGGATGTAGTAGACACAGCACTAAGTTTACTTACTGCAGCAGGACAAGCAGCCCCACATGCAAAGGAAAAGAACAGCAACATCCTCCTGAGTATATTTGTACAAACAGACAACACCAGCTCTTTCCTCCCACCTCGATAGTGCGTACCCAGGCAGCAGCTACAGCGTTGTGATGTCAAAGTCTGCTGTGTGTAAACGTGTGTGTGTGTGTGTGCTAGCAATACACTGTTTTGGTTGCCAGATTGCTCCCTCAAGCAAAATCTCTGCTGACCTAAAGCTGACATCCTGCCACACGCTCCCTGTATCCTGAGCTTTCTGTGAGACGTGTACTGTAAAGCGAGATTAAGACTTCATAAGAATCACTCCATCTTGGCTCGGCTATTTGTTTATTATAATATATTGCTACCCAATAGTTGCTCAGGGTATTCACTTGAATGCACCAATAACAGTCCATCAAGCTCTCTGCCACTACCAGATACTCCTATGAGGAGGAGGAGGAGGAGATAATTTATCTGAATTCAGCTGATGTAACTAATGCTGACAGATGATATAAAAAAAATTCTTTGAACAGTGTGTAGATTTTACGGCACCCTGCTTATCTTTGCTGGAACTGACACTAATGGTGGTGGT
Source organism: Hippoglossus stenolepis (assembly GCF_022539355.2). Classification (NCBI taxonomy): domain Eukaryota; kingdom Metazoa; phylum Chordata; class Actinopteri; order Pleuronectiformes; family Pleuronectidae; genus Hippoglossus; species Hippoglossus stenolepis. The sequence continues at coordinate 1,850,598 of NC_061497.1, read as the reverse complement.
TAAATGCACATGACAGTGACACCCAAAACTACTCCTATCATATGGATATGGTGAAGGTTGTGTTTTCACGACAGGTGGTTTATAATCTGCAGGGAATAAAAGTCTAAATCCTACAATGATTTGCCTTATGAAAGCCAGCATGTGACGCAGAGACACTGACACCCACACACCTACACACAATTAATATAGGCAGCTCTGACATCGCTTGGATTCACATGCCAATCAGCCACCACTGGGCAATTAGATGTGAGGCAGAACGACCCAGCTAAAACTAATCTGATGGTAGAGGAAGGAGCGAGAAGCCCGAGATGGAGATGGATGAAGGCAGAGAAGGGGGTGACGCGGGAGCTGGACTGGAGACAGAAGGGGGAAGACGTTGAGTATGAGACACAATGAGCACAGATAGATGGGGAGAAAGAAATGGAAAGTGGGGGGAGGGAAACAGTCAGAGAAAGTGTTATATGTGATATATAGTGAGCGGAGACTTACAGACTCTTCATCTGGCTCCTGGCAGATGTTTAAAGAGCTCACTAATGGAAGACCGGGGCCCCCATAACAATGACTCTCACAAGTATTGTGTTATTCAGCTGATTTAACCAAGGATGTCATGCTGGATGTGCCGCTATGCTATATTTGCTCTCAGCACCGTGAAAATAATAATGGTTTGCTTTTCTTTGTCTCTCTCCTGGTTAATTACTATCTCATAAAAACAGAAAGGCCAAGGGAAGTTTCCGCAACCCTAACAGTGGAGCAAATGCAGAGCTCCTTGCAGCTACTTTTGTTTTGGAAGTGTAATACAAAGGTATTTCAGGTTTGAGAGGGGTGTATTTCAATCTCTTCTCTGTAATGAGCAATAACCTTTTAATGCATGGTAAGTGGAGTGATTCCTATTTGAGTAATGTACCATGCTTTTAAAATGTGAATGGATGAAAGCCTGTTTTGTTGTCCAAATCCTTTTTATGTGAGTCAGTGCTGCATAGTCACAGAGAATATGTGTGACAGTTAATTAAGCTGTGTTGTTCTTGACCAATACAAAATATCTATGAACAACAGGACAATAATACGTGAATTATACATAGAAAATTATCAGTCAACGCAAGCGCCACACATGCAATCATGAGCCATATTGCATTAAACATCACTTGAGCTAGACACAATGGAAGTGATTCACACTATAGCTTCTCAAGAGAAGGAACCTAAAAACAAATTATCTTGGTAATGTGATAATGGCTAATATTTGAAAATTACATCATGGTGTCAGATTGCCTTTCTGCTTGTGCTACGTAATATTTCTGCAGTACAGTATTTGTTCCCATGTACACATAATCCTATACCAAGAGATTAATCAGTGCCAAGTACCAGGTTTCCTGGATATAATGATTCATCTGGGCTGATTTCAGTGAAAGTCTGTGAGTCTTTTGGGCCATCATTTTTGTGCTGAACTCCACAACTGATATGAGAATTGTTTCAGATATGTGAGTACTGCACATTACTGCACAGGATTTATTGTAACCACCATCACCACCATGTTATCATCATCAGGTCATGTCCACTGCTTCACATTTGAGACTAAATATCTGAAAAACTAAAAACATTCATTAGCTACGGCTGTGCTTTGTATTTAGTGTTGTAAGCAAATGTAAACATGTTGACTAAGATAGTGAATATGGTAAGGATCAAATGCTGCTAGCATGTAGCACAAAGAACCACTTGAGCTGTTTTCGGACATGACCTCTTGGTAAAATATGGAAAATTGGCTACATTTACTTGGACATTTGCATTCACACATGCACCTCCTCCAGAGAAAATACAGAGGAACTGTAGCGTCGCGTAAATGTCTGAAAGCAGCTTTGGTCTAAAGCTAGATTTGTACTTCAGCATTAAAGATCCAACTTCTCCTGCAACAGCTATAGTAGGCTATGTGTAAGATCTGATCTGCTGTGTTGCTAATGTGGACTACAAATGGTGCCAGACAAAAACATCAGTCATATGTGTTCAGCTGACAATGTTTCTACAATGAAAACCAGAAAACAAACATAACATGCCAACTGACACCATCACGTTAACACTGCACATTCATGGCTTTCCTTCATTTCACCTTTGATTGGCACTCAATTAGTGAATTCTTCTTGCTTTGTATTCTTCTTCAGTAGGGATATTATGACATCAGACAAGAGAATTAGCACCACCTACTTGTTATCTTGATGAAATTTAGTTGTGACTAAATGTGTGAATTAATGTAAAAACCTGATTAACGTAATGCACAAACAACAGTTACATCGTCTCATATTCTGCAATGAAACAAGTTGGATCTTTCTTCTGTTGTTAACAAAGTAGATGAGACCATGTAAAAGCTGCCTGTGGGGAATATAAGATAAATACAATGAAAGTCACATATTTCCATACTCACACTTACTATTTTGAGTGCATTAGTGTGTTCACACTGAAAAGAATGATAGTGTGCAGTTCATAAAAGCACCTGGATGGTTTTCTTGAAACGGTCAAAAAGTTCAATTCTGGATACTTCTCACAACAGCCGACATCTCAGCTATGACATGGAAGGGGAGGGGCCGCCAACTTCTTAAAAAATTTGCCTCTGAGGTGCATTGACACCAATGGCGGTGTATTTTCTGTGTCACATGACACAGGGGGCATTGTAAGGTCCAGTGAGCAAAGCAATCATTGCCAAACGTTGTGGTGGTTACTTCCGGTGAGTGCAACACAACAGCAGCCATGTTTGATTTGGAACAACACCACCATGTCAGAATTCAAACTACGCCAGAGTACACTGTGTATATGTCACTGTACTGACTGAAATATCTGATTTGAGACATAGAACTTTTCTTGTTCAAATACAAATTTTCATTCCATTACATAATATTGGTGTGGATGCAGAAATATTCAGTGAGAGGCCAGATATCTAAGAAATAAGTGAGAATATGTTTCAAATGTTGTTCTTCCTTTCCTTTTATGAACCAACCTTTTAAGATGAACTCCTTGTTATGAAAGGCTGGAGTGGAAAGAGTTGAAGAAGGAAAGGTGTTTCCCATTTGATCAGCTATAGCTCTTCAGGGGAAGTGTGAAGGGTTTTAAGGAGAAGACCTTCATCCATTCCTCAAGTTGAATTAAATCAATGACCTTCATTATCCTGAAAGCTGTAATTAGGCAACTTAAAAGCACCATTAATCTGTTCTACGTTGCCCCAGTCTCATGCTTCTTCTGAATGACAGGAATGCTGCATAAATATCTAGTTGAAATGACTCATCATTTCCCACTATCAGAGTTGTTCTGCAGCACAGCCAGGCTGAATATTTAAAATAGACTGTGTGTTCTCTTTGCAAATCCAGTGCTAAGGTTTTTATCTGGGTGAATTTCTTGTTGTAGCTTTGAACAAAGATCAGCCGCCTGACTTGGGCGCTGAGGGGGAAGTTCTGACCTCTGGGCCTTTTTAGATGGAGGACAAGCTGTTTTTTTGGTTAACCCCATAACCCAGGCAGAGTCTCATCCACTTCCGCTTGTAGCAAGAGAGGTTAATCAAGTCCCCACAGTGCATGGTGCCTGGTGGAGAAGTGTAGCCTGGGTAGCTATACTTAAATAAAAAATAACCGAGGCAGATTATAAATTAGCCACAAAATTGAATCATGTGTATTGTAAACACAGGGCATGTTGGGAAAGTGTTCAGATCTACTCATTGTCAATCAATCAATCACATTTTATTAGTATAGCCCTCATTCACCAATCACAATTTGTCTCATAAGGCTTAAAAAGGTGCTACTTTATCTGTCTTTAGCCCTTAACAAGAGTAAGGAAAAACTACCAGAAAACAACATATTAACGGGGGGGGGGGATAGAAACCTCAGAGAGAGCCACATGTGAGGGATCCCTCTCCTTGGAAGGACAGAAGTGTAATAGATGCTGCGTGTAACTGAGAACATCAGCAAAATTACAGTATTTACAACACTGATTAGAAGAAACATGTTGTGACATATTGGAAAAGTGTGTGAATGTTTAAAGTATTTGTACAAGAAAATGTCTGACAGAGATGAAGGGAGCAGCGATGACAAATGAATTGAGGAGTTATTGTCAGTAATAGTAGAATATGTGAGTAGGCATATCGTATGTCAAGCAGTAATCATAGTCCACCATCAGCCAACACCACCACATGCCACCATGATCCACAATACATCGTCACGATCCACCACTATCAGGATCCAAAATCAGCTGCCACCACGATCATGATCCACAACCACTATATCTGTGCATACACCTTTTATTCTAATGTGAGCGAGGACTTGTTTCTAATGTCTGTAATCGTACAATCAACTACACAGTCTATTACTGTGAAGCTGATGATGCCACATAAATGCCCAGGATGAGGGATGAGGGATGCTCTCCACTGCTTTGCAAGTTGATTTTTTTATTTTTAGAATCACTGACTTATCTTGAGCAAACGCTTGTGTAAACGCTAATCTTTTGCAAACGTGTTTCCAGTCAGGCAGCGAGTTGGGGTATGCCAGCAAACATTACGCTTACAAGCTGCACTGAGCTGCGGATGTGCGATTTCAGCAGGCTGAGGTCTGCTCTCCTCTCTGCCCCTTTTTGTCAGGGTCCTATCCACGATCCAAATACAAATAAATTAGCATTTTCACCAGCAAAAGGTTATGAATCCACAGTTAGTGCAAGAGCTTGCAGCACTTGAGAACAGGCATGGCACAAATACATCTAATTATATCTTTTATTGTAGTTTGAGAATATAAAATGTCTCATGTAAGAATTACCTGTGCACGCTGGAGTGCAACTGACCTTTACTTCCAACTGTGACAGGACAAGAATGTTATGCAAAGCTTTTTTCTGCTCACATGCACTGCATCTCAAAGGTATGCATGCAAGTAAATGTTCATTTCAAGATCACAGCTTTGAAGAGCAGATTAAACACTGGGATTTTCCACCAAAAAGAGCAGGAACACAGAAAATTCCACTTGCATGGTAAACAAGCGAAGGGATGATACATGGAGAGCTGGGGTAATGCAAAAAAAATGCTCTTTATATTAAATAGTAAACTTTGATAACTTTTCATATGAGATGCAATAAAACACAATTCCACTAGTATTACCACTATGCATACATCTTGTACACATATGCAGACTCCTGTTCATGGCTGTATTTTGTAGATTCTATTGAGAAGTGCTTCTTCCCACTGGAGAAAAGTTTTCTGTCTAATAGCATTCACCCAGCTTAAGTGTCATTTACAAAGACCTTGAATTCTCTCGAGTTCCAAGGCTCCCGCTCTAGTTGACCCTGACCTATCTTAGATGAAACCCTTTGCAAGAACTGCAAAGCCAATTGAAAATCATTTACATACACATACAATGCATCAGTTAGAAAGTTTCCAAATATGCAAAGCAGATATCTGCCACCCACATGGCCTTTACACTATGAGAAGGATTTCAACAAACACTCTCAGGATCCATTCTTATGTTTATTGAATGTCAGTGAAAAAAACTTGCAGCATCTTAGACATTAATTAAAATGTCTATGACACCTAGAATGAAAGAAAACACATTCACTGAGTAGAGGCCGAACCTTGATATCCATGCGTCTTTGAGCTGTATGACATTAATGATTACTCATCTGTTTTATTGCGTGGGCTGTTCCTCTAATGTTTCGTGGAAAAACACCATCTCAATTTCATCAGAGTTTCGCAAATAGCAAAGAGAGATACCTGTGCCGCCCTAAGTGAATAGCATTTTACTCTCCACTGTAGTTGTTGAGTTATGTGAATGTAGTTGTTGGAGACATTGCTAAAAGGAATTCTGACAGACAGACAGACTCATAATCAGACCGATTAAAACAATTCCCTGGTAAGTATACCTTATTTGAAATATGTTTAAGCACAGCAACAATCTGGATAGGTTAAGGGATAGTTGATGTGCATGGTTAAGAAAAAACAAACAGACAATGGTGAATAAAGATGGATGTGAAAAAATCAAATTGTCTTGTTTCCAGTTTGTCCCATTGGCCACTTGTGGTCTGGCAACCCTGGGGCCCCTAAAGGTATTTTCCCAGGACACATCCAACTACCAACAGTGTCATTTATGACTCTTTGTATTATAAACCCTTATGAGCATATGAAGTGGATCACACAAATCAGATAAGACATTCTTTTCCCAACTTAATAAAGCAAAACAAGGCTGACTATCAGTTTGAAACTGTAAACAACTGTGTTCATACATTCATACCATACATCTGTGTGTAGCACTTTATCAATCACACATTACTCACACACTGAAGGACACTTTGGCAGTCTGAATAAGGAGCCGGGGATGTACCACCATCCCTCTGGTTCACTGAAAATCTATCATATTTGAAAACAAATACACAAATACACCCCTCCCTGCACTCCTTCTGAATCTGTACCCCCACATTCATGCACGCACATTGCCACGGTGATCTCACAAAGTTGGAATTAGCCACGACAGTCATCAGCATTATCTGTGGACAAAATACACCCTCTATATTTAGACAAACTACACATTCAACAGCCAAAATGAGTCTGCCATTGAAGAAGCAGACAGTTGGACACTGATGAACTATTACAGCTGCACCACTGATGTTATGTGACTGGCTGTTAGATTAGATTAGATTCACTCTATTGTCATTACACAGTACAGGCACGTTGCAACGAAATTAGGTGGGTCTAACCCGAAGTGCAGTCAGCAATTTTATATATATATAACAGTATATACAGAGGTGCAATGGGAAGGTTAGATATGAGAGCAGTCAAGAAGGAATGGGTTGGATATGGGAACAGTTAAATATGGGAAGGTAACGAGGAGGTTATATATGAGCAGTGGAAGTAATAAAAAATACACTAAGAGGTACTGTATATACACTATGTTCATATGTACAGCCAATTATTCTAAGACCAGTATTCACATTTTTCATTATAACAGGAGTGAATTCTGACAGTATGAGCTTGTCAGTATAAGACAGCACAGAGTTATTTATCAGCAGTCTGACAGCTGAGGGGAAGAAGCTGTTAGCAGTCCTCTTGGTTCTGGCTTGGAGGCTGCGGTAGCCTGCTCCAGAGCGTGTGCCACATTGGAGAGTAAACAGTCCATGGTTGGGGTAAGAGGTGTCCCTGATTATGTTACGTGCCTTTCGTAGGCACCGCTTGTCATAGACTGAGGTGATGGAAGGGAGTGTGGTCTCGGTGATGTGTTGGGTGATTTTCACCACCCTCTGCAGTGATTTATGGTCTTTGGTGGTGCAGCTACCATACCAAACCAGGATTCAGGTGGTGAGGATGCTCTTGATGTTGCTGCGGTAAAAGTTCACCAGCACCTGGGAGGATAAGCAGAGTTTTGTCAGTTTCCTCAGGAAGAAGATGCACTTATGGGCCTTCTTGATTAGGGCTGTGGTGTTGGGGGTCCAGGAGAGGTCTTCATTAATAACTTAATAACTATTTATAGGCTATATTAAAATGCAGTGAAAATAGAAAAAACACAGCGTGTTTCCTCATTGAGATCTTTATTACAAGATGAACAACTCTTGTGGCAGTTAAACGGGATCCGTTCAATGGTTACACTTGAAAATATGCACTGCTGTACTCTTAAGCAGCGGAGCCGACAGCTAGAAGCCGGTGCTCATAAACACAACTGACCCAAAATAAAATAATAATAATAATATAAAAAACAATCATGTTAAACAATAACTTAACCAAAAATATATAATACTTAGGTCTGACAGGTTTCAGACCTAAGCTTTTAACAGCTCCTGCTTCCGTTCTTCGTAGTGCGTTTCTACCAGTCTGGTGATGATGCGTCGTGGAATGTGATATGCCGGTTCCAATAAGTTTATCAGTTGTCAAAACCTTCGCCCTCAACAATACTTAAGGGTAGCATATCCATCTCGATGAACTTGCAGATCCGTTGGGTAATTTTCTCTGCTCGTTGGGCACCGCCGCTCCCGTGTGCTAACACCGAGTTGATGCTAGGTTGAGACCGAGAGCAGGATGCACCGCCACGAACCAGGGTTGGATGTGCGTTGTTCAGGTGGTACATCATTTGAGTCGTGGCCGAGTTGTACTTATACACAGCTTCGCAGTGTTGGCAGTGAACTAAGTCATTTTTTAAATCAAAATGGTCCCATGCTACACTTCGCCGTGACCTCTTCATGGTTACTTTTGAAATACACGGAAACTCGCAGGTAACTGAGTAGGCCTGTGGCGTTTTTTTTCAAACATTGCCCCGTGTGGTAAAATGTTTAATTGTTGCCACATAGCGAAATCCATTGCATTCCTTCAAGACTCACACTACGCAACAGAACATGCATTAGTTTTATCGATGAAAAAATAATGTCATCGACGAAATTCTTAATGATCAATTAATCGATCGTCGATTAATTTTGCCCATCCCTAGTCCACACTAATAGATCTCTTTACTCTAACTTAAATTTGAGTGAATAAATTATTGTCTACTACTTCTCATATAACCAATATAATCATATTTATAATCATGACATAACCCACTTATTTACTTCTTATCAAACAGAGACAGTTTTATTTCAACATATAATTTAATCCACATTGTGAATATTATCACATCTTGCCAAAACTGCACAACAGCAGATGCAAAGAACTTCATCGTAATTATGAATGCACAACAGAAACAATTCTATTGACAATAAAATATGCATAAAACAGAATTAACTAAAACACATGGAATTGAACAAAACCTGGACTAGTGGTAATAGGACCAGCCTGCTCAGTCCAAATTTTTTTTTCGGTCAGCTCTCCTCACTGATGGAGTTTATTCATTAAGGTTTGAACCTTTCTCGAGGGCTCAGCTGCATCCAACTCAATCAGGATCTTTTGGAATACCTCAAAAGTGCTGCAGAGCTTTGAGGGGTACCTCATATTGACAGTGTACAAAAGTCCAAATAGGACTGCAGATGCAAGGGCTACATTCTCCAGACCTTGCAACACTACCTCGAGGATTATTCCCACATCATTGTTCTTGAGTTGTTCAGTTCCTCTGGCAACAAAGATGCCCACCATGGTTCCCTCTATAGCGCTCAGAGTGACTGCCTGTGTCATGTCCTGCTGAAAGGAAAAAAATATTTATTGATGAATAGGTTTATTTTGTTATTACTCAAACGTCATTTATACGTACGATTGTTAATCCACATATTATTCAAACTATCACAGTTCGGTGCGTACCACGGTTTTGAGGTCACGGTTTGATATTATATTATATATACTGTTCAATTTATTATAAATACAACTGGGTGAAGACATATTATGTTGATTTGAGAAAAGATGCATACTCACCACAGAACTTGAGGCACAGCAGAGGCTCTATGTACACCGATTCCCATTTTTTTTACAACTATACTGTTGGCCAAATCCGACCGCTTTTCGTAAAAGCCAAAATCTACCATCCTGATATCTTCTAAAAAAACAACTGTTCAATGCACAATATTTAGCTTCTCAGTTCAACAATATGTTCTGCAGATGAGCTGCTACTGCAGCAGTGTTTTTGCATAGGCTTTGCCTTGAATACAGCCATAAATATGAATATTTCCTTGTATAAAAATATTCCTGTGTACTAAAATAAATACCAGTACTATACAGTATGAAGCCCTGCATCTTCCCCTCCAACAAATATTACCCAATAACCCCCCCTTCTTTTGAAACACAAACAGGAAGTGTTGCTAACATTTACATTTGTGACATAAATTCATCAGATAAACATTAAAACTCAGGTGAAGGATAATTTTCTCTATTTATTCTACTGTGAACCACAATGTTTATCTGTCTGTCACAAACGTACGTGCCAATACTTCCCGAACCCCGTTCAAAGTAAAAGCACTCCAGCGTTTCGCTTTCTGAATCCATTAATTTGATCTAACAGGACTTTGATTGTTATCGTAAGACCGGAAGATGCAGGTCTTCATAACGTAGAATCCTGACATTTAGTTTAGTACAACAAATGCTGCAGATATACTTGCAGCTCCGTCGCCAGTAGCCGACACACAGCGCTTGTGAACAACAGACAACCGGCACACTGCGCAACCGCAGCCAGTGAGTCCAGAGAGTTACGGATTGTGTGAGCAGCCAACCTTACCAGAGTAAACGGCAGACACATGCAATGTAGCCGCCAAGCGCCGCAAAACAGATGATACGCATCTTAAAATAGTCGCAGTCTAAATAAATAGGTTAATATAAAGTAAATAAGTGTGGAAATGGTGCATTAATCACACAGGATTTTACTTTTACCCCTTAAGTATGCACATAAAGAGGTGATAGCCTGTTTAATTTATCTTCCTATGAGTGAAACACTGTTATATTGGTCCCATTTTTACTTTTCATTGTTCCTTCCCCCAAAGGGACGAGACCGACTTTCTGTTCAAGAATCAGACACCAGCCCCATATAAGTTGCGTACCACCCAGCAATGCCCTTACCCCTCAACATGTAAACATGACACAAGCCCAATAAAATAATTATCTGACAGTAAAATGGCCTGAAAAGAGCACTCATAGTCCCTGTTGTCCGAAACTAACAATGCTAAAACAAGGCAGTTCAACAGGTAACCAACACACCTACGAAGTTAACTTGTGCTACTATAACTGCTATTTATGAATACATTGAAGACACACTCATTCTGTATCATCTTAGTATCAAGGTTGGCTTACCAATGCAAAGAAATTCACTGACAAAGTTTCAGTTGGGCACTGTAGTAACAACGAAGTAACAATGATGGCGCCTGACGCGGCGGAAACCGGCAGACACGGCGATAAAATGCCAGCACAAATAACGCCGTGCCAGTTCATTAGCTTATGTTGGGGACTCACAAAAATGTTACAACACACGGATACGCATTAACCAGGACTCAAATGTATTCAAGCAATCCATACTTACCAAATTCAGCCGAAAGATGGCGAGATAGTCGGTCTTCTCCCTCAATTGCGTGCGATTTCCCAGTCAAAGTGACATCACGCCATATCACGAGATTTTTTTAACTGATACATTATTGACTCACTTTATCCCAACACGAGCTGAACAAGTTCATGTACTCTCTTTGCCTAAGATGTCGTTTCTACACAATACAATAACATTTTGCTTCAGAGTACGAAACAATTGTGTAAAATGCACAAAAGATGCTTAGATAAATCTAACAGATTGTCAGTCTCCTTTTTTCATTGAAGAGGAGATGTTGCTCTGGTCCAGATGAAGGAGGGCAGGATGTAGAGCTGAGGAGATGGCAATGCAGATGATAGGCAAACTGGTAGGGGTCAGCCTCTCGAAGCACTTCATGACGGTGGGTGTGAGTGCCACAGGGCGGTAGTTGTTGGGGCTCGCTCGTTAAGGAACAGGCCCAATGGAGGTGGTTTTGAAACACGTAGGGACTTGTGCTTGGGCCAAAGACAGGTTGAAGCTGTTGTGTCATGCACTAAATGATTGTGTGGATAATGTCCTGTGAGATAGCAGCAGTAGCAGAAAGGCATTTCCAGTGCCCAACAGTAGTTGTTACGTTCTGAATCAGTAGTGGCAGAGTATGTTATCTGAGGCTACTTCTTTCAGGTCGTCCTCCCATCCCTAGATGTTAGTGTAATCATTCATATTCTGTTTTCTATCTTCTATGTCATTTGAGTTGTAACATAATGTTTCCGAATGCTTTACATATAAATCTCACCAAGAAAGACTATTTGTGTACCGTTAGCATATAGTCTCCAATGTTTCCCAAATACAGAGCCACTGCTGTGTATTTAAACTTGACTGTTTTTTGACAGTGCAGAGAAGCAGACCTTACACCTAGTGGACCATGGGGAAATAGCAGAATTTGATGAAAAGTGCATTTCATTTAAATCTCTTACCCCAAATTTTATTAGCCACTGTTTAACAGTTGGAAGTCAGAAGCTTGGAGAACCACTTGTAGGTTAAACTGAGCAGTTTGTGTAAGGTTGTGCGCAGGGGAGCCTGTTACCTGAGCAAAGCTGAACTTCCCCATTGCAAACATTTATTCTTTTTAACTCCTCCTCACAGTCTGTCGTTGTCTCAGCTCTGATATGAGTTCAAATGACTCCAGCAGCTGATGAAACATATTATCTACTAACAGAACTTGAAGTGGAATTTGCAAGTATTGGAACAAATCAGACGCAGATGTAGAAATCAAGCTACCGCAATAAGTTTAAATTCTGGAAAAGTCTGTTCCTGATTTTATTTACTGTTTTATTTAAGCCAGTAAAAACCTCACTACAGAATCATACTAATAATGTGGCATTACATAAATATCATTTGTTGCTCAGCATTCATTTTAGATTGGGATTTAAGTGTCCTTGGGTAAGATACTGAACCCTGACCCTGATACTGGCCCTTCTCATGGAAAAGAGTGCTGCACATAGATGCACTGTATGAATATGCTTTAAGTGGTCATCAAGACTAGAAAAGCACTATATAAATACAGACCATTTCACTGCAAACTCCCCTAATTCCTGGCAGTTAGTGCCTGTTTACAGACTGTGAAGTCCGCGTTCGCCCGTGACATAAATTGACGGAAACGTACTCCTGGTAGCGCAGTGGGGGAGCTGGGGAGGGGGGAGTGCCGCCAGGGAGACGCGGAGCGATGGTGTGATCCATTTAGCATATGAATCGCAGTGAAACCGCTGGTAAGAACTTATCTCACTTCATCATTGGATGAAACCACACACCTTTGAAACGAAAAGTCACTTGTGATTGGCTGGTAGATCTGTTGCTATTGGTCACCCTTGGTCATTATAATACACGTGGGTAAACCCCTCCCACACAATAATAATAATTAATATATAGTTATTATTACTAATAATTAATTTATTAATATAAATTATTAGTAAGCCTATACCAAAAGCACTGCAGTTACTGAAGACTATACATTTAACTGTAACTGTGAAAACACAATCAGATGGATCAGATAAAGTATTTGATACAGCACAGCGCATCTTTTCTTTAATCTTACCTTTGCTCCGGTTTGTGGCGCCGGCCATTTGCCTCAGAGGTGTGAAGACGGACAGTTTCCTATAAAAGAGGACAAACAGTCATGTTTATGAAAAAACTTCACGAGAACAAACTCTTACGTTTAAGCAGTTTGTACATATTTAAACATGCACTAGTTCTGCTCAAGCACTCGATGCTCTCTTCTTCTTGGAGCAACTTTCTCGCTAATCCCACAGTTGTTAACACGCTATTCAGATCTAAGAGTTACTTAGTTAGCTTAGCAGTTAGCAAGGGCTTCTCTCTGTAGTTTAGCTCTTACCGTAATTTGGGGATTGTGCGCCCGTCTTTTCCGCTTCGACTCCTCCACACTGGGCCCGCGGCTTTGCTTTCCAACGCACTCATCCTCTCCTCCAGGGAAACAGTGTCGTGTCGACTTCACCAAGTTTTTTACACCGAAAACAGACTCATTCATCGAACCACGCAAAATAACAGCCGGTAGTTTCTTGTTTGCGGGAGACAGACGCTTCAGTGAGTGAAAACGGGAGTGTGACGTTTTCAGAGTAAAACTTCACAAATGACCTTTTCACATTTGAAGCAGCGGTTATAACAGTTTTTAAATTGTACTTTACATTTATATAGAATGAGTATGTGACTGGGGACCAGTTTATTCTTTCTGGTGTTAAGTTAATGTACTTACATGATTCTTGCTGTTCTGTGTTTGTACCCTCATAGTTGAATGCACTTATTGTAAGTCGCTTTGGATAAAAGTGTTGAGTGTTTTAATGGAATAATGGGAACGTTTAATAACAACAATAGGACAATTGAAGTCCAAATTATGAGGCAATTTCAGCAGAGTCAACAGCTTAGTATGCCATGGACATGTGAATATGGTGCTGAGTTTTTCCAGTAGTTTTGGAGGACAAATGTTTAGGACTTTGTCACGCGATGACAGCTGATATGCTTTATGTGAAGCACAGTGTTTTGGTGTCAGCAGAAAACTGTACAGTGGTGCCACTCTCCATTCCAACAGATTTTCTTGGATGAGCTTGACAGACATGCAATGTTAACAATGTATCATCAGATGTAGCCTGGAAATTGTATCACTGATTACCCTCATTATAGCATACTTACTTATCCTATAATTATACTAAACCTGATGTATTTATAGGAGATTTTCTTATTAGGGAGTTAGTACCTTTTAGAAAAAGGTGCAACCTCTGCACCACTGAGTGAAACTATCCTGATTTGCATTTGTAAAGATCACAGTTTTGTCATTTACATGTGAAAGCCTCCCCATAGACCTAGGAGCAGGGGGGTCAACTGCCAAGCTTCTCAGGCTTGTAAAACTGCCCAAAACTGGAACCCCACGTCAATTCATGGCAGTTTTCTGAGCTGCCTTTGGATTCCTGTGAACAGTCGTTAACCTGAACTTCCACAGGGAAGTTTACAGGGGCATTAACTGGCAAAAATTATTCTTTTCATACAGTGTTTACCATTTATGAAACTCAATGAGGCAGGGAATCAGCTTGATAGCTGGTTTTGATTGCTGAAATATTAATTAATGATAAATGAAGAGGATGTACGGGTCAGAATCAATGGCTCCAGATATAAACATATGGCTTGGCAACATAAGCTGTGTGAGTTATTTGTGGAACATCTCACTGAACTGAACTGTGGTTAATTCTAAATTGGCTTCATACATGTAGATGAAAGAACCCTATTTTGAAATTATGCGGTTATTCTCTTATCTGATAAAAAAATTAACTCCATTCTACCATATTACCATTATTTTAACTCACCAAAATAGCCTAGCAGCATTGTTTGGATTTTAAAATTTTAATAACTTAGTTATAACTATAAAAAAGTAAAAAAATAACAGCAACCAGAATTAAAAAACGAGTTGGGGGGACAGAGGGGGAGGTGGTTCAATGTGGTATGGTATTATAATTATCATTTTAACATATGTTTACTAACCTTATTATAACACAGCAAATGCATAACAAAAAATAAATTACATTAAGAAATATAGCCATTACCACAAATCCATTGTCTGCAACAGTTTGTCTTATAAACAGAGAGATGACTGAACCTCTTTGTCTATCAACCACCGACTGCTCTGATTCTAGAAAATGTATCTAGGCTATATATAGCATCTTTAAATGTCCTGAAAGTACAATGTCAGCCCTCTCATGTTCACTGGATGTGACTGCTTTCATGTTGTGGTTATTGGGAAAAGATTAAATGAAGAAGGATAAAAGCTTGTATTATTATTTGTCATGATAACAACAAATGAGCTGAATCACTGTATCATTATTTTTGGTCAAATGTTAATAACACTATACTGTTATAAAAGAAGACATACTTCTAAGGAAACACATCCTGGTTTGGCAAAAAAAATTATCTGTAAAATGATTGTCATCAGATTTCTGTATCCCCATGTAGCCCTGGGTCAATAACCACAGAGCATCTGGAAGGTGAGACGGCATATATTTGCACACTCTTTTAAG